>NC_140996.1:201135698-201456094 GCF_052327205.1 Somniosus microcephalus | reverse complement strand
CTGGGTGGTTGCTCACGGTCGACGCCCGTGTTCCTGGACCCGACTATTTTTTTTATTTTTTATGTTGCAGGTAGATTCGCATCAACACTCGTTGCCACTGTTAGTTCAGTGGATAAATAATTACACGGATGCTGTACATAAACAAATAACAGGTCTTTACTGGAGGAGGGTAATCTCTAGACTGGGGTACAGAGGCATGCGTACAGCTTATATAACGGTGTGGTCACTGCCGGTACTACAGTATACAGGAGCTGTAAAAAGTAGTTCTGACTTAAAGCACATACACTACAAATACGAGATCTGCTTCTGGAAAAACTCGCATTTGTGGCGATTAGCTCGGAGCCCATGTTCCTTCAATCTAGTGAGTACCTGCTCCAGGTTGGCAAGGTGATCACTGTCATTTTCGCCCGTGACCAGGATGTCGTCCAAATAACACTGGGTCCCTGGAATCCCTTGCAGGACTTGTTCCATTGCCCTTTGCCAAATAGCCGGAGCTGATGCTACCCCGAACACCAGCCGGTTGTATTGGTAGAGACCTTTATGAGTGTTGATCATGAGGTACTGTTTCGAGGCTTCTTCTACCTCCATTTGCAGGTACGCCTGGGCCAGATCAATCTTAGTGAAGCGTTTCCCTCCAGATAGCGAGGCGAAAATATCTTCAATCCGCGGAAACGGATATTGTACAGTGTGAAGGACTGTGTTCACTGTCACCTTAAAGTCCCCACAGATGCGAACCTTCTTTGGTTCCCCAGGCGTATTACTCAATGACCTCTTCATTACAGGAATGATGGGTGTAGCCCACTCGCTCCAGTCCACTTTGGACAGTACTCCTGAACGTTCCAAACCTTCCAGCTCTGCTTTGACGGCTGGGCGGATCGCATAGGTACCGGTCTGGCCTTAAAAAACTTTGGGTTTGCATTTTCCTCTATTTTGATCGTCGCTGTTATGTCTTTTAGTGTTCCGAGTCCCTGCTGGAACACTTCTTGTGCGTCAGTTAGCATTTTTGACAGTCGTCCAGGTGTGACGTCGTCATCCTTTTTGGCATCTACAGTCAGTGCTTGTATGGAATGCCAATCTAGCTGTATCTTCCGGATCCATTCACGTCCTAGTAGTGGTGGTCCTCCATCTGGCAATACATATAGGTCCATTTTTGGTGTTTCCTTGCCGTTATATATAACGTTCACCCTTATTTTTCCTTTGGGGTAGACTTTTTGCCCCGTGTACGTCTTCAAGACAATCTTTGTATCTCTCAAGGGTATATGTGAGAATAGCCGCTTGTAGTCCCTTCGGTTTATGACTGTTCGGGCTGATCCTGTGTCCAATTCCATTTTCACTTGGACTCCTACTATCTTGAGCGTGACCCAGATAGTTTGCTGATCCTCCGTTTTGATCACATTATGTAGTTTCAGACAACCCAGCTCCTTGCTTCTGGAGTCTGTATCACTCTTCTGTTCGTCTGAACTACTCTCCGTCACCTTATGTACCTTCTTGTACTTCTCCTGTGGAGATTTCTTGCTGCTGGTTTTCTTTCCCGACCTGCAGACTCTTGCTATGTGTCCTACTTTTCCACACTGTCTGCACACTTTGTCCTTGAACCAGCAATCATTATGGTCATGTGTTGTTCTGCCGCAGCGATAGCATTTCACTGTCCCGTATGACATTTCATTTGTGCCATATTCTTGCGGTCTCCGTTGTATCTCTGCAGCGCCCCGTGCGGCTGCTTCATGTGATACTACCATGCTGAAAGCCTTGTCCAGCGTAAGATCCTTTTCTGATAGAAGCCGTTTCTGGGTTCCTTCACTTTGAAGCCCACACACAAACTTGCCCCTTAAAGTATCTGCTAGTCCTATTCCAAACTGGCAGTGTTTCGATAGCTTGCGCAGTTCCGTTAAATACTCAGCATTACTTTCATCTTTATACTGGTTCCTTTTGTGAAACTTAAATCTTTCTGCTACCAGCAGCGGTGTGGGGTTTAAGTGGTCCTGTAGGATTGACACTATGTTTTCAAAATCCTTTTCTACTGGCTTCTCTGGGGTTACTAGGTTTCGTGGGAAGCCATACGTTTTTGCACCCATTGAATTCAACAATACCAGCACTTTCTTGTCATCTGGCACTTCATTCGCCTTGCAGTATACTTCTATGCATTCGACATATGTCGTCCAATCTTCGACTTCATTGTCGAACGCTGTGATACTGCCACTCTTCGGCATTTTTGGGTGTGGTTAGACTGGCTTAAAATGGCATCTCCCGCGCTTTCCTTTCTTCCCCGCTGCGGCTTAAAATGGCGTCTGCCGCGCTGCTGCCAACGCCGCTCTCGGTGGTCCTCGTGGCAAATGGCGACGCCCTGTGGGTTTCGTGTGCTGCTCCTGCGCTGCTGCCAATGCCGCTCTCTGCGGTCCTCGTGGCAATGGCAGCGCCTCGCATTTTCCTGCGCGCCTCTCTCCCCCGTTGACGCTGCTCGGCCCTTGAACATCGGCTGCGCTCTGCTCTCTCTCGTCTCTCTCCCCGTTGACGCCGCTCGGTCCTGAACACCGGCTGCACCCTGTGCGCTCTGCCCTCTCTCTCTCCCCTGTCGACGCTGCTCGGCCTTTTTCTGTGCCGCTTGGTCGGCTCTAGCCGCCGCTGTCCGGGAAGGGTCTGCGCAGTACCTGTTGCCAGCCCGTTTCGCTGGACCACCGTGACTGGAAAGCCAAGCCTGGCTCTCGACAGCCTCCCCTGCGATGCTCAAATCTCCGCTGGATGATTGGGCGGTTGCCCGTGGTCGACGCCTGTGCTTCTGGACTCGACCTCCTTCCACTGTTCTCCAGGAGCGAATCCCTGGGAGGTGATGCAGAGTTGCAGGTAGGTTCGAATCTGCGTCATCGCCAATGTTATATCCATGTATCTTAATGTTGTGTCCTTCAATAATCAGACAGCAGACTGCAGGGAACGATCAACAGGTGTTTACTCAACGTGGTTCAAACTGCAACTGACTGTACAGATCACTACTCAGGGTTTATATACAGGTGTGGTCACTGCCGGTACTACAGGATACAGGAGCTGTAAAAAGTAGTTCTCCCCCTTAAAGGTACATACATTACAGTAACTTCCACTGCAGTATGAATCTATGGTTGTTAAGGGCCATTTTGTACCTCACTCAAGTGGCTATTTTTTACGTACAAGTGTTATGATTCAGATTTTAAACTATCATTGTTTTCTTTCAGTGGTTTCACAGCAATCTCAAAAATTAGCCTTGGTCCCCTTGAAATCCAGATATCATATTATATCTGTCCTTGTAAAGGTTATACAACCAAGGGCTAACAATAACCCCAATTGTAATAATCTGCATGCTGGAATTTATTCATGCAGTATTAGAGTCACACTGGGCTAAAAATTCGGTATCGCCGCGCCAGGTCTTTAGTGCCCGAAATTTTGCGCTCGCCCGGATTCCCGTAGCGCTCGCCTGAAATTCAGTTGCGCCGCCCCAAGACGGAGGCGGGCGCTATTGCAGGGTTTGGCCGCCTCGTTTGGGGCGATGAAAGTCAGTTTCAGGCGTCCAGCTGCCGCTGCGGCACCCGATGCGGTGCGGCAGGCTGGGGTACTGCAGGCCTCCTCCTTCTCTTAAGGAGGAGCTGTCTGCAGCCGTGAGATCGCCGCTGGATTCCCCCGGCAAATGAGCCCGGCACCACGGAGAAGTGCCGGGCTCGCGGGAGTCAGACACCAATGCCGCGGGGGGGTGGTGCAGGAGTCCGGGGAGGGAGGTGCGGCCAGGCGGCCGCCGGGAAAGCAGCCGGCCGCCCCTCCACCTTTATGCGCCGGCCTCTCGGAGCTGCAAGGCACCGTTTATTCAAACGCTGTTTGCGGCCGCTACGGGCGAGGCGGCCGCAACTGAATTTGGCCATCGGCACGGAATAGCATTGGAACCGGGGCGCTGCGCACACCGATGATGTCATCGGTGCCGGCGCAGCGCTACCAGCTAACGCCGATGTTAGGGACCAACTGAATTTCGGGCGCTAAAAAACTTCCGGCGCAAACCACTCTATAGCCAATAAGTGGGCGCAAACGCGACTGAATTTCTAGGCCACTGTATTTTTAATCTTCTCACTATGGTGGAATATCAAAGCACAGATGAGAGTTTCTACACACTGAAGTAACGCAAGTACTGATATACAAATAAGAATTCAGTGCATCATTGGTAATCAATAATATTACGACAGAACAATTTACAACAATTGTTTTTTAAGCTCGAATGAAGCAGTAGGGATAAAAAAAATCACTCCCCTGTGTCTTAAAATGTGAAAATAAGAAAAAGGCAGCTACAACTGAGAGACCAGCCACAGGTAAGAGAATATTTTAAAATTGTTTCACTGCTTCTTGGAATATTCCTTTAATAATGGCTGTGATTTTTTTTTACAATACTGTGGTTTAAGTGTCAGCCTTCGTGGTAGCACTCTTGACTCTGAAGCAGAAAGTTGTTGCTTCAAGTACCTCTCCAGAGACTTAAGCACATAATCTAGGCTGACACTTCACTACCATCCCGAGGGAGTGCTGCACTGTCGGAGGTACTGCCTTTCAGATGAGAGATTAAACTAAAGCCCTGTCTGCCCTCTCAGGTAGATCCCCACAGTACTGTTCGAAGAAATAGTAGGGGCGTTGTCCTGGCCAATGTGCAATCCTTAACCAATACAGTATCACAAGAAAACAGATTAAATCTTCATTTATTCATTACTGTTTGTAGGACTTTGCTCTATGCAATTTAGCTGCCATGTTTGTCTACATAACAACAACGGCTGCACTTCAAAAGTAACTCATTGGCTGTTAAGTGCTTTGAGACATTCTGAGGATGCAAAAGACACTATTTAAATGTAAGCACTTTCTTTCCGTATTACTGTACTTGATAATGTGCAGTCATGTAGCTACAAGGTACTCCTAAGATCTTAATTTTATATTATTCTCCTTTAACTGAGAGAAGAAAGGGGTTAATTGTTTATTCCATTCTTGTACTTAAAAATATCTAGTAGATACTTAGACATCTGTTAATTCTTTGTTGTTTTTGTTTCTTGTGATATTTGGGTACCATTCTGTTATGCTGCCAGGAATTTGTTCCTCTCAATTTGATGCCAGCGTAATCTTGCCTCCTCTGTGGTTTTGCCAGCCTATCTGCCATGGGCACTTGATTCACACTAAACCAAACATTGTGCAATTGTGCGTGCTTTCACGCTTGTGCAAATGCATCTTCATGAAATGCCACATTGCAAGCCAGAAAGCATAACAGATTGCAGCCTGCCATTTTCTACTCTGAGGGTGACTGATAGTAGATAGAAAGAATCCAAGAAAACAATTCCAATTAATCCATTTGGACTGCATCAAATCAGCCTCCCTCTTCCTACACTCCACAGGCTTTCGAAAACTCAAGCTTGATGTCACTTAACCATCGCTTCTTGATTTATCTCATCTTCTTTCCTACTCCATTTCAACCAGGACTTTGCACTATGGGCCAGGACCCTTTACCTATGTTTCTCAATAATAAAGCACTTTTGACTGTGCTGTGTACTTTTTTTAATGTCTATTTTATCCCCAAATAAAGCTGTTTAAAAAGAAACTGAGAATCCTGAGCTGGAGTTGGATTGGTTTCATAACAAATGGGAATTTTAAAGAAAAGTTTTGGTTATGTAGGACAAACTAACAATTTGAAAAATATTACTTTGATCACTAAAAATGTGGAAAAATACATCCAACAAATATTTGGATGAGATTTGGTTGTTTCTTAAAAGATGATTTGGGAATATTATAGTGGAAACAAATCCCATTAGATTTCAATTACAAGCCATTAAAAACAGTAAATATATCTTCCTGGAAGAATCTTTTAACAATGCATTTGCACCTTGCTCCAAATATAAATATTGAAAACACAAACATAAAGTCCAAAGTGAAATTCTAGCTACAAACTGAAACTACAAAGACTATTTTATCACGGGCCTAAATCTGTCACACCTAAATCCCAGGCTTTCAGCATTTAAGACTCAGATTAGAGGTGTAATTGACCATATGGTGGAATTTCTAAGTCTCCTATAAACATGCTGCTATTATGCTTTTTTTCCACTCAGTTCCAGTTACATCTTCCTGAGGCTAGAGCTCTGGATGTTAATCCTTTCAGAAGTTATTGTTCATGGTTTTGTTCCTGGCCACTCATCAGCCACCAGGCAACAATTCAACCTTTGGCTTCAACCTGGTTTCAGGTTGAAAAAACGCTTGTATGAAAGGGTCAAAGAAGGTTTAATTCCTGGCAATAAAAAGGAATGCAAAAGAAAAAATATGACAGAACATTAATGCTTTGCTTTATAATTCACTGGGCAGATCTTCCACGTGACTGAAGTGATCCAAATGGAAGATCAAATGATCCTACAAGAGTTTAAAGCACTTTGACGAATTGTTTTCCAAACCAGTTCTTCTGCCCAATTTAGACTGATCCTTCACTAATTGACCTACTTATTTGTGTTTTAGTCAAATGAAGGAAAAGTATCTCTTTCAGCATCAGAGGTTTCACAGCGATGTAATAGATTACCCAAAGAGGATCTTCCCAACCTATGTGGCACAAATCAGTATTTTGTAGTCAGTCCCCTACAGCTCTCGCCCCTTTTCTCCACTTATCTACTTGAAGCACTGACTCATGATGAGGTATGGTTCCACAGGCAACTGACAGCCCACTTCACACAAGTGGCCATATCTCACGTATAAGCCGAGACAGTGAAGGCAGTTAAAAGCCCGAGCAGAATAGCGGCAGAGCATGAATTGCACCTTCCCTGAAGTAAAGTGGGCTAACTCAGCCACATTTTCCAGGGTAAGCCTAATTTTAATATTGGAGGTGAGCTCCCAGCAGTGTTTCCACCTCTGACGCTTGCTATTTGGCGGGTGGGAAATTGCACACTGCTGCAGGATATATATTGTTTTGGAGAGGACAGACATCTCCCTGTTTCCTTAGATGTCAAGGATCACCAAAGGCATTTCTTCACTGCACACTCACCAGGGTCTGCAAACCAGGGTGCACGAGAGGAAGAGGAAGTGGAACAGGATAGCCAGCTTCCAGCTTCCAGAGCAGGGAGAGCACAAATGAGAGCCCAGAGATTTCGATAAATAAAGGTTGACTAACCAAAGACAGTCACTTCACAGCTGCCTGTTCTATGCCCCCTCCCTCACCACCCTCACAAAGTGCCTCATTTTCCAAGATTTTTGCCAAGGTCCTTCATAAGACAGAAGTCAACATTTCCCCATGCTATCATTAAATATCCAAAGGTTGAAAGCAGACACTGTGGGCTGAATTTTCCGGGGTAGGGGGGGTGGGGGGGGGGTCAGTGGGCATGATCAGCGGCGGGTCGGATGGGAAAATGTTTTTTTTTTGACAGCGAGTCAGGACCCCGCTGTTAACCCGCCACCACGCGCCTTTCCCAAATGTCGGGTCTGCCAACACTGAGCAGACCCGACATGCAGCGGCAGGGGAAGCAATTGAAATCATTAATGGCTTCTTTACAGCCATTTAACAATGGTATTTTTCCCAGGTTTTTGATTTTTGACAGGTTGCCCATCAGTTTCCCACTGTGCCTGGACCTCGACAGTGAAGCTGAGGCAGGAGGTGACTTGTCATTGTTTCAACTGATGAGTTGACAGCTTCAAATGTCGAGTCAAAGCTCCCAGCTGATTGAGAAATGTTCCCTTAGCCACTAACTTCTCTAAACCGCATTTCCACTACAGATTCAGAATGCTGCAAGTCTTTACACAAGTCTCCATCCAGTCTGACCTTACTACCTCTCCCAACATTGACAGATCACTTCTGTCATTTCTACTTCGCCTGCCATCTATTCCATCAGCATTGGTGCCCTTGAAACTATCTCACCTTGGTCCTCAGAATCCCACCAAGATCAGCCCCAACACCAGCAGCACCAGGCACACCAGCAGCACCAACAACAACACCAACCTTCTCCGCAATCAACCGATGCTGCACAGGACACAGGGCATCACACCCGAACACATTGCTGCCCGGGAGGCCAGGGATGGCCTCACCATGGCCAGATTTACTTCACTTGATGCTGTATACCTTGGCTGCCACATGATGTGCCAGGTTGGCACCACCCCACACCAACACCATAAAGCATCCCTACAATGCCCAAGTCATTCCTTTCACACTCATCACCATTGCAGGGGTACTGTTACGTCTCACTATTCACTGCAACTCATTAAGCCACTTCCAAAGGTGCACACAAATCTGTCCAAGAATGCAGTGTTCAAAATAAAGGTTTCAATGTTTAACACCACATTAACAGAAGCTTTACATGAACATTTCATAAAACACCCACGTGCCTATCCTTGTGTGTTATAAGTTGGTATGACTGCGCTAGGATGAGGGTGAGTGTGAGGGGTGGCTAGTGAGATGGGGAAGTGATAATATAAATAGGGAGGGATGGGTGGAGGTGCAAGGTAAGTTGGTGTGAGTAAGGATGTGCAGGAGCAGGGTAGGGAAGGCAGAGTGATGGGGGTGTGATGAGAGGCACAGCAGAATGAAGCTGAGTGTGGATTTGCAGTAACGTTTCGTGATCCACTGAGATCATTAAAAGGTTTGCGACACTGCACCCAGGTCCTCCTTATGACATCTCTGCTTGTGTCCTCCTGTGCAATGTGCAACCAGGCTGTGTTGGTCTTCTGGGGAGGTCTCTTCCACCCATGGAAAGGGAAGAGGACCTCCCTGCATGCTGTGACTCCCTCCATAAGCATAGGGAGGGAATCATGGGAGAGCCTGGATGCAGCCCCGCACCTCTGTGCAGTGATTGTCAGTGTTTGCAGTAGCTCAATGCTGTAGAACACTGACAGCACAAATGTCAAAATAAATTTGCGTATGGTCCCTTTAAGGAAACCAGCTGATGACACGTCATCAAATGACGTCATCAGACCCACTTCCTTCAATTGGCTGGCAAACGCGCTGGGTGGGCTTAACAAGCCCAATCAGGGGAAAATCACTTTGGACAGCGGGCCGGGTCCTGCCACCGACATTGCCCACACTGGACCCACCGAGGTTGGTAAAATCCAGCCCTGTGCAATCAATCATCTCTCTTAACTCTTCTACTGCTGCTCAGCATCCATTGCCTCCTATGTGAAATGCCTCGGGAAGTTTTATTGCTGTAAAAGTGAAATATACATGCAAGTTGTTGTTGTTGTTGTTGCTGTTGTCCACTCCCAGCCATTATGCAGTGGCTCCCTACACCATAAGCAGCATTGTCCTCTTCATTGGCCCAGAAATTAGGTTCGGGGGCTTGCCGCGTGTGCAAGCCCCCGATGTGCACTTACCTGGCGCGTCGACAGCTGAAGCCTGGGCCTGCTTGGAATTCCTGTCACTGGCCCGGTTCAGATGTCGGCGCGCTGTGCTTGCCTGATCCAGCGGCGTAGTTAGTTCGATGTGCCGGCTGGGATCAGGTGAGCACTGGGCAGCCAATCAGGGGAGGGGAAACTTCATTCATGAGTTTGATAGTAAGAACTGTCAAACTCATGAAAACTACGGGCGCCCAAAACACTACTTAAACTTTAAATAAAATTTTTAAAAACATCCCACTAATTAAATGAACTATAAATAACTTAAAAAAACTATTTTAAACAATTATTCAAATTTTTTTTAAAATAATTTAAAAACTTGGGTCTAAAAATACACTTACCTTACTGTAAAGTCCTTAAAAACAATAAAGCTGTGGAAAAAATGTTGTAATTTAAAATAATAGACCACTTACCTTAAAGAATCAAGTCCTTACGTCTCCTTTTTACATTTCTAAAAAGTTGAGGCCCTTACACATGGGCAAACCTGTAAAAAAGAAGGAAGTTCAACGCGTGCGCGCAGAGTCCTGTGCGCACGCGTTGGACCTCTGAACCCCTTGGAGGAAATGCTGGTTTCCCACGCATGTGCTACCTTATTCTGTGCCATCAGAAACAAAACGCTTTGGACAAAGCAGAAACATGTGCAGCTAATTTATATCCCTACAGTGACCTGCATATGGATGTTTTTTTACCCTGGTACTTCCCTTTGATGACAGTGTATGATGTGTATCTTTTAATAATGATCTTAGTGCTTCTTCCAGGTGCACTCCCAGTGGAAGGAGTAAGTGAGGTGGATGACTGCTGGGCTTCAGTAGGAGTCTCTCAAGATTGTCTGAATACCAACAGTGAAAAGATTACTTTAACAACAAGACTGTTCAAGTGCTCTGGTAGCCACAGTAATGGAGCACAGCAAATACATTTGTACTATTAACTTCCCCATTATTCCCCATGCAAAATCTTCTTTGGAATCTTCTCCATTGTTAAGCTCACTCATTTAAAATACTCCCTTTTCAATGTGAATCTGCAGCTGAGGAATGCCTCACAAATTCCTTGTTAATGATCTTTAACAATGTCTTAACTAGTTAAATTGGTCTTTTATCCATTACTGCTATTATTTTTACTTTTTTCTGAAAGGTAGGAATGGCTGGAGCAGTATTAAAGAGGAATAAGTTTCCTTCCCCATGAACGCCTGACATTTTTTCACTAAAATTAGCATAATCACAATTGTCGGGGCTTTAGTTTCTATCACTGAATAGCAACCTGCAATTTGTTGTGATCTGTCAGTTAATTAATTCCTTCCCAAGGAAACAATCATTTGAAGCTAACAGAACTAGTTGGAAACAAAGCTTGACAACAGTTGCCTCAATGGGCTGTGTTCCAACATTTCTTGCATGATGTACAGAGTAGATTTTTTGTTTTTTGCTTTGCACCTGATGAGAGCTGGCACTGCCTCGGATAGCCTGAAGGCCTGTGAGATCACTGAGAAACCTTTGACCCCCCCACACAAACTAAGAGATTGTGAGTTCATTATTGGATTCCCAATGGGCATTCTCTTGTTCGCTATTTTAATGGAGGAGGATGAGGAGCAGTACAGGATGGCAGAAAAGGTTAGGCAGCATTTTGAGGAAGATACATCCCACAATATATTATGCCCTGCCCCCCGCCCCTTCCAAAGAAGTTACAGACCACATAGCTCTTGTGAAGATCTCAGTCAGAGGCTCTGCGTGAAAAGACTGACCTAGAAACTGGATTGTGATGCGCTCGTTTTACAGGGTGGTGTCTAAATGGCTGCCAGCAGATCACGAGAGCCTGGCAACAGCTTGTATTCTAGTCCCATATATGTGGGTAAAACAAATGAAAGACAGAGATACAATGAGTTGTCAGTCCAAGTGCTTGTTTACTAGGCCAGAGCGAACTGAGCATGCTCATATTAAACCATGTGACAAACCATGTGATAATACATTACACCAAGTACCTGAAAGTTGGTACAAAGGGTTCTGCCTACTGCCTCCAGGACTGCAGTCTGCTCTTCCAAGAAGAAGGAGACACCGACTGGCCCTGGGCCACTTGTGAGGTGGGGGAATGCTGCAGATTCCAATGAAGCTACTGTATGCTCCAAATGTCCTTCTCTCCTCTCTTTTTTAATTCATTCACAGGATTGGGCATCACTGGCAAGGCCAACATTTATTATCCATCCTTAGTTGCCCTTGAGAAGGTGGTGGTGAGCCACCTTCTTGAACCGCTGCAGTCCATGTGGTGAAGGTACTTCCGCATTGCTATTAGGTAGGGATGCCAGGATTTTGACCCAGCGATGATGAAGGAACGGCGATGTATTTCCAAGTCAGGATGGTGTGTGAATTGGAGGTAAAGTTGGAGATGGTGGTGTTCCCATGCGCCTGCTGCTCTTGGTGGTAGAGGTCGCGGGTTTCGGAGGTGCTGTCGAAGAAGCCTTGGCGAGTTGCTGCAGTGCATCTTGTAGATGGTACACATCTGCTGCATTTCATCCAGGAGTGACTCAGTATCAGATTCATTATGGCCTTAATTTTAACTGATCTTTCATGCTGCTCCTCACCTCCCGATCACTGCCCCGATATTTCACGCTCCCCCCCTCCCGATCGCTCCCTTGAGCCTTCCCCCCAATAAGTCTCCTGCCACTAACTTCTGCTCTTGCCCACTGGCCGGGCAGTCAATCTGGCCGGCTGTCGGGTGGGAGTCTGCAGTGTTTTATTTAAATGAGGCCCAGTTAAGATCAGCAAGGCCTCCACGTCCCCGGCCTTGCTGGGTTCTTTGCCTGCTACCGGGCTCCCTCATACCCTCCCCACCTCCCCGTTAATATTGGGGCCATTGAAGTTTGGGTTCATCTTTTCTGTCTCCTTTGTCTGCTCCCTTCTTCGGGCCCCTCTGCCTACTCCCAACAGTTGAAAGCATTCTCATATGAGTTAATTATGACAGTAAATTGCGCAAGGTACACTATAGACCTGCTTCTCCTGCAGCGTGCTATTGAAAGTTTAAAGTCATTGGTGCTTCTTAAAGACTAGACCTGAAGTTTCCACCACCTCTCTCCCTCCTAGTGCTGTAGTCCCATGTTACACAGGAGTGACCATCACCATTGAGTATGAAAGTGAGCTGATCCCATGATGGGCCAACGGTGGACGTCCCAGCTAATAAGCACATCTACGGGGAAACTGGCCCTGTGCTATTTCAGGGCCAATGTATTATTCTGCTGATGAAGTGTACCTGTGTATCCCTTTACAGCTACCCAGTCTAATTGATGTGAAGTAAACACTGAGTGAGTTTATTCGAAGTTTCATTGTTACTCAGGCTGGAGATCAGAACCCTGACTTTGTTTGCGGGAACATTATAGAGGTGAATTTCCATGGGTGTTATCCCGATCGACTGCTGTAACTTCAGCGGAAAAACCACAGAAACCCTGGAAAAATGGCATTAGACAGAGTATGACATATGAAGCGTGACAGACAGGAAGTGTGTGCATATGTAAAGTTTTTATAGTATTATAGGTGGACAGGTGGTTACTGGAAACATACACCTGGAATTTCCATGGTGTTTTCCTGATCTATTGCTGTAACTTCAGTGGAAGATTAGCGGAGCCCCCCTTTCCCCGGAGGAGTGATGTAAACAGCTGTTTTTAGCCATTTTTAGAAATGTAGTAATTTCTCCAGGGGTGTAATGTATATACCTTTAAGGGGGGAACTCCTTTTTACAGCTCATGTATACTGTAGTACTGGCAGTGACCACACCTGTATATAGCATTGAGTAGTAATCTGTACAGTTCAGTTCCAGAGTGAGCCACGTTGAGTAAACACCTGTTGTACCGTTCTCCTGCAGTCTTGTGTCTTACTAGTGACGGACATAACATTGGCGACGAGGCAAATTCGATCCTACCTGCAACTCTGCATCACCTCCCAGGGATTCGTTCCTGGAGACCAGTAGATTGGAGGTCAAGGCCAGAGACATGGGCGTCGACCACGGGCAACCGCCCAGTCATCCAGCAGAGACTCGAGAATTGCGGGGGAGGCTGTTGAGAGCCAGGCTTGGCTTTCCAGTCGCGGTGGTCCAGCGAAACGGGCTGGCAACAGGTAGTGCGCAGACCCTTCCCGGACAGCGGCGGGCGAGAGCCCGACCGAGCGGCGCAGCAAAGGGCCGAGCAGCGTTGACGGGAGAGAGAGAGGGCAGAGCGCACAGGGCGCAGCCGGTGTTCAGGGGCCGAGCAGCGTCGAGGAGAGGGAAAGAGACGCGCAGAAACCCGCGAGGCACCGCCATTGCCATGAGGACCGCCGAGAGCGGCGTTGGCAGCGGCGCAGGAGAAACACGCGAAACCTACAGGGCGCTGCCATTGCCACGAGGACCGCCGAGAGCGGCGTTGGCAGCAGCGGGGGAGGAAGGAAAGCGCGGGAGACGCCATTTTAAGCCATTTTAAACCACACCCAAAATGCCGAAGAGTGGCAGTATCACCACATTTGAAAATGAAGTCGAAGATTGGACTACATATGTCGAACGAATAGAGGTATACTGCAAGGCAAATGAGGTGTCAGATGACAAGAAAGCACCAGTATTGTTAAATTTAATGGGTGCAAAGACGTATGGCTTATTACGAAATCTAGTAACCCCAGCGAAGCCAGTGGAAAAGCGTTTTGGAGACATAGTGACGATACTACAGGAACATTTAAACCCCACACCGCTGCTGATAGCAGAAAGATTCAAGTTTCACAAACGGAACCAGCATAAGGATGAAAGCAATGCTGAATATTTAACAGAACTGCACAAACTATCGAAACACTGCCAGTTTGGAACGGGACTGGCAGATACCTTAAGGGACAAGTTTGTGTGTGGGCTTCAAAGTGAAGGAACCCAGAAACGGCTTTTATCTGAAAAGGACCTTACGCTGGACAAGGCTTTCAGCATTGCGGTATCATATGAAGCAGCAGCACGGGGCGCTGCAGAGATACAACAGAGACCGCAAGAATATGGCACAAACGGAATGTCATACAGAACAGAGAAGTGCTATCGCTGCGGCAGAACAACACACGACCACAATGATTGCTGGTTCAAAGACAAAGTGTGCAGACGGTGTGGAAAAGTAGGACACATAGCACGAGTCTGCAGGTCGGGAAAGAAAACCAGCAATAAGAAATCTCCAAAAGAAAAGTACAAGAAGGTACATAAGGTGACGGAGAATAGTTCAGACGAACAAAAGAGTGATACCGACTCCGAAAGCAGGGAGCTGAGTTGTCTGAAACTACATAATGTGATCAAAATGGAGGATCACTGAACCATTTGGGTCACTCTCAAGATAGCAGGAGTCCAGGTAAAAATGGAATTGGACACAGGATCAGCCCTAACAGTCATAAACCGACGGGACTATGAGCGGCTATTCTCACACATACCCTTGAGAGACACAAAAATTATTTTGAAGACGTACACGGGGCAAAAAGTCTACCCCAAAGGAAAAATAAGGGTGACCGTTATATATAACGGTAAGGAAACACCAAAACTAGACCTGTATGTATTGCAAGATGGAGGACCACCATTACTGGGATGTGAATGGATCCAGAAAATACAGCTGGATTGGCATTCCATACAAGCACTGACTGTGGCTGCCAAAAAGGATGACAACGTCACAACTGGGCGACTGTCAAAGATCCTAACCGACGCACAAGAAGTGTTCCAGCAAGGACTCGGAAAACTAAAAGGCATGACAGCAACAATTAAAATCGAAGAAAACGCAAACCCAAAATTTTTAAAGGCCTGACCAGTACCTTATGCGATCCGCCCAGCCGTCGAAGCAGAGCTGGAGAGTTTGGAACGTTCAGGAGTACTGTCCAAGGTAGACTGGAGTGAGTGGGCTACACCCATCGTCCCTGTGATGAAAAAGTCGTTGAGCAGCACGCCTGGGGAACCAAGGAAGGTTCGCATCAGTGGGGACTTTAAGGTAACAGTGAACCCGGTCCTTCACACTGTGCAATATCCACTTCCGCGGATTGAAGATATTTTCGCCTCGCTATCTGAAGGGAAACGCTTCACTAAGATTGATCTGGCCCAGGCGTATCTGCAAATGGAGGTAGAAGAAGCATCAAAAAAATACCTCACAATCAACACCCATAAAGGTCTCTACCAATACAACCGGCTGGTATTCGGGGTAGCATCAGCTCTGGCTATTTGGCAAAGGGCAATGGAACAAGTCCTGCAAGGGATCCCAGGGACCCAGTGTTATTTGGATGACATCCTGGTCACGGGCGAAAATGACAGTGATCACCTCGCCAACCTGGAGCAGGTGCTCACTAGATTGAAGGAATATGGGCTCCGAGCTAACCGCCCCAAATGCGAGTTTAAAAAAAAAACAGATCTCGTATTGTGGCCACGTTATCGATAAAGAGGGGTTACATAAGTCCCCAGATAAGATTGAGGCAGTAGTAAAGGCTCCAGCACCGGAAAACGTGTCACAACTGAGGTCATTCCTCGGGCTGGTAAACTACTACCATAAGTTCTTGCCAAATTTGTCTACAATACGACACCCACTGAACACCCTACTGCAAACTGGAGTGCCACGGAAGTGGAGTGACGAATGTAAACGAGCTTTCCAGAAGAGCAAAACACTAATCACATCGAAAGAGGTATTGGCCCATTTAAACCCAGCACTACCAATTCGGTTGGCGTGTGATGCGTCACCCTATGGCATTGGAGCAGTGCTGTCGCACAAATTCTTGGACGGCTCAGAGAGGCCAATAGCCTTTGCGTCACGATCACTAACCTCAGCCGAGCGTAACTACGCCCAGATTGACAGGGAGGCCCTCAGCCTAGTGTGGGGAGTGAAAAAGTTCAATCACTATCTGCATGGGCAGAAATTCACCTTGCTGACTGACCACCAGCCTCTTGTCTCCAATTTTAATCCGAAGAAGGGCGTTCCGGTGATGACTGCGCAACGACTACAAAGATGGTCACTCTTTCTAGGGGCGCACCACTATGAGATTGAATATAAGTGCACGAAACAGCATGGAAATGCTGATGGGCTATCACGCCTGCCACTGCCTACTGCGGAGGAAGCACCAGCAGTGGATCCTGTCGAAATATTTCATTCGACTATAGTTGAATACCCACCGGTAACTAACGCTCATATAGAAGAGGAGACCCGAAATGACCCGACACTGTCTCGGGTATATGATTTGACGGTGAAGGGATGGCCAGCACATGGCGACTCACTGTTGCCAGCATTCTCGACAAGAAGAGAACAGCTGTCAGTGTGCCGGGGGACCTTGATGTGTGGATCCCGAGTGGTAATTCCACCTAAGTTAAGGGATAGAGTGCTCAATGAGCTTCATGAGGGTCATCTGGGAGGGGTAAAAATGAAAAGCCTTGCCAGGGCTTATGTGTGGTGGCCAGGAATCGATAAACAAATCGAGGACCTGACCAAGAGCTGCTCAGGATGCCAGAAAGTCCAAAATGCACCACCACATGCCCCTGTACACCCATGGGAGTGGCCCTCATCTCCATGGCAACGGGTGCATATTGATTTTGCTGGTCCATTCATGGACTCAATGTTTTTAATAGCCGTGGATGCGCACTCGAAATGGCCTGAGGTCATCAAAATGTCCTCCACCACCACGGAGAAAACTATTGCAGTCCTACGGACCATTTTTGCCAGGAATGGCTTGCCAGAACAGATTTGCTCCGATAATGGACCACAGTTTGTGTCCGAAGTGTTCCGGAGGTTTATGAAAAAGAATGGGGTAAGGCATTACACATCCGCCCCGTATCATCCAGCCACAAATGGATTGGCTGAGAGGTTCGTACAAACCTTTAAGAAGGCAATAAAGGCTATGTACAATGACAACATTCCGCTGCAGCATAAGGTGGACAATTTCCTGTTCGCCTACCGGAATGCGACACATGTAGTCACCAACCAGGCCCCGGCCATGATGTTCTTTAACCGAAGGTTAAGATCTCGCCTGGATTTGCTCAGACCAAACGTACGAAGAGATGTTGAGAGTAAGCAATTCCAGCACATCCATGAGAAGCCAACAAGGAGCTTCAATGTAGGACAACCAGTCTTGGCCCGCGATTACCGAACAGAAAAATGGCAGCCAGGAACGATATGCACACGGCAGGGCCCACTAATGTACACAGTGGACGTTGGGGAGAACATCGTGAGACGCCATTCTGACCAGATCCTAGAGTCACAGGAACACGTCAACCCCATGCCTCGCCCATACGTACCTGGTGAGGAACCCGACGTACAGGTCGCATCTACCCCAGAAACAGTAGCATCGGAAGCTGATGACCCAACCGACGACAGGGTGCCAGAATCGCCTCCGCACCAAGAGCGAGACACTCGGGAAAGGCGCTATCCAGAAAGGATCAGGAAGCCTCCCCAAAGACTGAATATATAAATGGACTATTTCCAGCTAATGTTGTATGTTAAAAGTGTTAATTGTAATTCGTTTGATATTTAATTGTTAAATGAGTGTTATGGTACTGTTAATCTAAAAGGGGAGGAATTGTAATGTATATACCTTTAAGGGGGGAACTACTTTTTACAGCTCATGTATACTGTAGTACCGGCAGTGACCACACCTGTATATAGCACTGAGTAGTAATCGGTACAGTTCAGTTCCAGAGTGAGTCACGTTGAGTAAACACCTGTTGTACCGTTCTCCTGCAGTCTTGTGTCTTACTACTGACGGACACAACATGGGGTTCTGCAGATCTTCTCCCCAAGTTATGGCAGTAGAGCAGGAGAACCCCATAGAGATTCTCATGCATCTTTCACGCCCAAAGAAGGTGTTAGGTTCCTGGCATATGCAAATAATGGGTCCAATACCTGCTTGAGACCCCCAACTGCCCGCACCGGCAGCGCTCGGGCAAACCAGACCTTCGGACCGCCTGTTACCAACAAGGTACGTTTTTGAAATATAATACTCCTCCCATAATAAGACCCCACAATTAAAGAACGTGGGTAGCCGCCGCGTCCCCCCCATAATCTCCGTCTGTCCCCACCCCACCCCGATCTCCTGACTTCCCCTCCAGGCCTTTGACCTCCCAACACCCGCCTGACCACCCCACGACCTCCCATGTCCTGACCCCCCATCTCTCGATCCCTTCTGGCCTTCGATCTCCCGAAAGCACCTCCCGCCCCCCGCACCTCGCCAGCTTGATGGAAATGAGGTCCGAGGCCCAATAACCACAAATGGACCCAGACAAATTTCTACCTCACAAACTGTTACTTTCTTTGCTGCCATTAGAACACGGAAAAATTAAACTAATAAAATATACAAGGTACGTGAATCTATTTATTAGTCTGCAGAAGACCTACACACGCAGAGGGGTAATGTTAAGTCTGTGTGTTATAATGAGAATTACTACACAGACCACAAGAGTAAATTTTAACAGGTCTTTACTAGTCGAAGGTCAGGGCGGAACTGCCCAATAAATCATTACGCAGCACTTATATACCGGTGTGGTCACCACCGGTATTACAGTATACAGCAGCCAAGATAAAGTAGTGCAACCCTTAAAATAGTTCTCTTAAAGGTGGAACGGTTACATACACTACAGGTAACATATTTGTCCTTTAATGTTTATATGTGTTGGGACGGGGCAGGAGAAGTTTCTTTATATTGGACTCATTTAATAAAACATTTTGCAAACTACCAGGTCTAGATGGTGCTCAAGTTTTTTTTCATATCCCCTTAGGGAAGGCAGGTTTGATATCGGAATGATGCTTTTTTCCTTGTTTTGTGCCAAGTGCATCATCATAATTGAAATTTAATATTATGCCTGATTGGTCAGGTGCCAGAGAAAGGGAGTGCAAAAAAAACTGTGCCACAAAAAGCACTTTCGCCCTCGTTTTGCACAAAGCTCACAAGTGGATACAGGGTATGATCTTGCCCAGAGAATCATGGCCTTTGAGATTTGACCCTGTGATTGAATATGCCGTTGAATGTCAGCAAGGAATTCATGCACTGTAACTATGGCCCCGATTTTAATCCTACTTTAGCACGGCAGGAACTGAATGCGTGAGCGGATAAGATCACGGGAATCCACTTACCGCTCTGTTCCCACCGTGAGCTCCGCGATTTTAACGTTCCCACTGACTCCGGTGGGAAACACACCCACCAGAAACCGGCGTGTGCCTGACGAATATATTCAAATCCTATGATGTCCTCGGGACCCTGATGCTATTTTAATTGGACATGACAGAAATCCTGTCCAGCGGCCAACCTGTTCAGTAAAACCTCGCAGGATCGGCCTCAGAAACTGACTGACACAACTGGAGTGACGTTTAAAAGGGACACTCACCTGCAGTCATTTGGATTAATAGGATCTCTGCGCATTTCTCATTACTGCCTAGCCCAGCACTTAAGAGCTTGGAGATTGCTTCTTTTTAATTAGTCACCCTGACGAAGCATTTTCAGCTCATCATGGCTGGCCATTTTTGCTCCTTTTATTCTGGATGGACGAACGGTTGGAGCAACAGCAGCAGCCTCAGCAACCAGGACGAACAGCTGCTGGGCCTGTTAGAGCACAGCAGTTGAGTGGGGCTGCTTGGAGAAGGTCGTACTCCCCCATAGGGTCCATAGGCCAAGAGTCACTTTCCTGGACATCTCAGAACAGCAGTGCGACAGGAGGCTGTGCTTCACCAGACAGACTGTTGCAGATCTGTGCAGCCTTCTGCAACAGGACCTGCTGCCTGTTAGACTGGGGGGGCGGGCTACAGTTTGCCAGTGGCTGTGAATGTCGCCACTGCCCTGAACTTTTACGCCTCAGCCTTCTTCCAGGCTGCTATAAGAGTCACCACCCGCATCTCCCAGTCTCAGTGAGCAGGTCACAAATACCCTCTTAGCCAGAGCTAATCACTACATTACTTTCCCAATGGATGCCTACAGCCAGAATGAGAGAGCTCTGGGATATGCAGCAGTGGCCGGCTTCCCTTGTGCTCAGGGCATCGTTGACTGCACACATGGAGAACCAGAGGATGAGTCAGGAGTATTTCTGAACAGGAAGGGCTATTATTTCATCAATGTCCAATTGCTGTGAGATCACCTGCGAAGGATCGTCCAAATCTGCACCAGTTTCGTTGGCAGCTGCCATGATACTTTCATCCTGAGACCCATCCATCCCCCCTACTATTCCACTCCTCTAGGAATGTCAGGGGACAAGGGATACCCCATCCACACCTGGCTGATGGCACGCCTCCACAACCCCACCATGCCCGAGCAGCACAGGTACAATAATAGGAACATTAGAAACAGGTGTAGGTCATTCAGCCCCTTGATCTGCACCTCAACACCATTTACTCACCTTTGCTCCATTTCCCTTGATATCCATATCGAACAAAAATCTATCTCTCAGTCTCGAAAGCTCCAATAACCAGCATCCACAGCCTATTGGGGGAGAGAGACATGGGATCACCAGGAACATCACCAAACACACAATTGGCATCTTGAAGCTAAGGTTCCAGTGCCTTGATCTGTCTGGGGCACCCTGCAATCTGTCCCAGACAAAGTGGATCGGATCATGGTAGTGTTCTGCATTCTACACAGCATGGATAACCAATGTGGATTGGAGGGATAGCAGGAGGCATCATCCAACGAAGAAAAATGTGGTGATTGTGAGGGAGAACCAGAAGATTGTCAATACAAGACCTGGCAGCCAAAGAGGCTGAGGAGTAGTTGATCTCTCAGCACTTTCGATAACCTGCTGAATCCACTCACCTGAAAAGTGACAAAAGGCTTGTTAACCCCTTTACCATTCCGTTCATTCTGCATTAAAGAACAGTCAAACTATTCAGCCAACGTCCCTATCACCGACATTCTGCCAATGGAGACTAATTAGCTATAAAGAGGGAACTTTCACCAAACTCCCAAATGTGTAAAAGATTAATTTATTTACAGCAGAAAATTGAACTAAAATCTTTTGACACCGAAGTGCTCAACCCATCGTACCTCTCTTAATAGTATGTTCTCTCACTTTACTACCCCTACTAAATGCTCCTCCAGTGGTTTTAGCAGAGCTTGTGGAAGGTTGCTGTTGCTCGTGTGGGGACACTTGAGATGACCGTGGCCAGCGACTCCTGGGCGCTGGAGCCTGTGAGGGCCTGGCTGCAGGCTGATGCACTTCAACTTCTGTCGGCCCAGTCTGGCCCAGTTGCCTTTCCGGCACTGGCTATTGGTTGAGGGGGTAGTGAAGGAGAAAATGTGCTGACATCACTGCACCACTGCCACTCCCATGGCGCTGGAGTTTATCACTTCCACTGATCTGTGAGAGGACAGACTGCAGAAGATGTGTGACTCCTTGAAAGCCCCTATATACTTACTCCACCAATCTCTCCCAGCCAGACGTCTGCCCATCCAAAGACATGCACAGTTGGATGTAGGTTTAGTTTTCATGATTAATTTTTCATGACCTTAATATTGACTTCAAGGAATTAAAATAGAAACATTATTGGTGCAAAAATAATGTACCTCCATTAAGTGTCTGTATGTAACACTAGGGAATCTTCATGCTCAATAAATGTTTATATTCCCAAATTGCAGCAGTCTTGCAAAATTTTATTTGTTGGAAAAATTATTATTACAGTATGCAAAAGTAAAACGATTCAATGCTTACTGACATAGAATGGCCTCTACATTTGCTTACATAGTACTTCAAAAGTAATTGTGTGAAGCATTTTGAGCTATTTTGACAATGTGATAAAACACTTTATAAAGTCTCTCTTTTATTTATGCTGACAGGCTGTCTGATTTTCACAGCTTCGATCGTTTCCCTGGTTTCCAACTGGAATAGTAACTGTCCATTGGACACTTGGCCATCTGGGTGGAATAATCTTGCGGCTTATAATCTTCCCCCTCATTTGGTCTAAAACTGCTGATTTGGTCTAAAACTTGCCCATGTTCCAGCTAGTCTGTCTCTAGGTGTGATAGTGTTACAGCTAACTGCGTTAGTGTACAGTTTGAACTTTTTTGCTGTTGATACCTTCAATGGAAAACATCAAATTTCACAGGATCTGTTTGCTTCATGAATAAAGAGCAACAATACATGCAAGCATGAAATAAAGCCAACTCAGTTTAAAGATGAGATTCAGCAGAACCATTTAAATTGAAATCTAGCTTAATGCATTAAAACTATTTTACTCGACCAACAACAGTTAATTATTCATTGTGAAATTATTGAATAACTCAGGTTATTTCCTGTACTTTTACTGGCAATATATCTAGATAGTTAGGATAATTAACTCATCCTGTTTTCTTAAAATCCCCTTATCTTCAACCCATCCCCAATCCTTTGATGTTTGGAAAAGACAGATATCTCCAATCTGACACCCCTGGCACCTATGATAGTAGTCTGAACATTAATGGTAGAAGCACAGACTGCCCTTAGGACCTCTGTCACATAGATTTCCTTTTGGGGGACTGCAGAGAAGCAAACCAGTCCTCCAATGTCCCATGCATGCTGCTAGTGGATTCCTCCACCTGAGCCACCTCCTGCAGCACAATGTTTGGATCCACCCTCCAAATGCCTACACTAGTGCTTGATGCTCTGCCAGCATTGTTCTTTTAAAAGGCGGACCCATGAGATACTGATCCCCAGGCTCTTCAACTGAGGGGCAATGCAACCTAACCTTCCAGCTAGCAACAGCTACCCCTGCTCACTTGTGCTCTGTGGTGTCACCTAATGCACTGCCTTCTGGTTGGCTCTCCAACTCCTCCAGGGTGGATGTGTTCGAGCTGATGCTCTGACAGGATCAATGCCCTGAGGCTTATGTGTTCTTCTTCAGCAGCACTTAGTGGAGGAAAAGAAGTTACAGTACAATGATTTCTTGATTAGCAGAGTTCACATGTAACTTACACTAGGAGAGAAATTAGGCTTTCGTAATATAGCTTGCTTACAGTTCATAGGATGAGAAAGAAGAGTAGATGTTCATGATTAACTTGCATATGCCCTCCTAGTACCCTGTATGGTTTCCCTCTTCAGGATTTATATCTAAATTAGGGGAAGAGGATGGCATTTGGTGGGGCTGCCATCTGATTCAGCACTCTCTGGGGTTATGGGCTGTCTTCTTCTTTATAACGAGTTCAACAAGCGAGAATTACCTTAAGAAGGTATCTTTATGCATTCCAAACTGAATGGGATGACTGTTGCTTGCAGTGAGTGACTACATTCCATGTGAGGCTTTTGTGGGTGGAAACATCTAAGTATATGAGTGAAGAAATATTTCCAAGTGAAAACAAGGGATGGCAAGGGCACAGCTCAGTATCAAGGGCATTGATGGTGAACTTTTATAGCATTTTAACACAGTGTGATGGGGCAACCCTTTTAAGTAGCAGACATGCTGGATAGAATGCATTCTTAGAAGATGTTGATGGTGCATTTTACCTTATTTTACCTTAGCTGACCCAGTGAGGTCATTAAGGTTCTGATACTGCCTGGCCAAACAAGGGGTAATGGAGCTGGCACTCCCTGCCATGGCAGTCTCCATCCAGTGCCCTGAACAGTTCTCCTTAGGGTCCTATAGTGTTCTGTGCTAATAAGTATCACCCTCCTTTGTCTTACTGCCTAGAACATATTTCCACTGCCTCATCATGAGACTGTGGGACCTCTGCCAGACCAGGCAGCCATTCTGCAATCTCAGACCTTTTTCCTGACGCAGACTGTAATGATGATGTCTGGATCTTTAAATTGCTGCAAGCATTTAAATCCTGCAGTGGCACACTGTTTCCTGCCCCAACCGGTGAGCTCCCAATCGAAAGCATTTCTAATGTCTAGAGCTCACCCAAAATACTATAATATGGCCAACCCCTGAAATTATGGTGTGGCCGGTGCTCATTTGGCCCAGCGAGCTGAATTGCACTCCGCTCTACTTATGGTAAGGCCTAAATGGAAAATCCATGCTACCTGGTTCTAAATAATCATTTAAATAGACTTATAAAGACATTTACTGCATAGCACTGGGATCTGTGTTTAGCACTCGCTGATGTAAGCAGTAATAGTAAAATCTTGCCCTGTATCAGTACCAGCAACAGCTTTTGAAACAACTTGTTTTGGATTTTTATTTATTTACTGAAACTTGTCAGGACCGGAACAGTTGCTAACACTGCTAACTCTAATGATATTGCAGCAACAATCCCATGATTTCACACAACTCTGATTAAAAGCCTGCCAAACTGTTTTGCAAGACACTTTACCAGATCAAAATAGGGCTAATTTTGTCTCTGGGCAATGATGTAAAAGTGGCGATATCGGATCTGTTGCCCATTATACATCCCTTGGGAAGAGATGTATATTAGGCAGCCGATCTGATATCGTCCCATTTTACACTATCGCTCAAGGTCAAAATTACCCCTGGTGTCTTTTAGGAATTTGAGATCCAGGGAGGTTCAGCAATTGATAGAACTATAGCTTTGTTCCTTAAAGTAAAATCTTTACAATCATCCTGCATTTTTTGAGGTTGACAAAAATGTAGTTAGACATCGGTGAATTACTGCACATGGACGATGGGACTTTATTGACAAAGAGGCTTGCTTTAGTTTTATGAGCAGGTAGGTTTGCTCAAATTTGTGATCAATCTGAGCTGAACTAATTGTACAAACTTTTGGGTGGTGCAATCACTTAAATACTCAAAAATGATCAGAGCCTGGTATTTCCATTTGTGGACGCTTGGAGCCCAATAGCACTAGGATTAGAACATCGAGGCCTGGCATCGCCAGCACTAGACAGTAGAGGCCTGGTATCGGCAGCTGTAGGCGACTAGAAACCAATCACCCCAGCACTAGATTACTAAACATTTTACAGGGTTGCAAGTTCAAATCCAATCTTTAAGTTGGAGGAGTTAGTTTTACCAGTTTATTGGTTTATGTTTCTTCACTGGTACAGCTATAGGCAGCAAAAACCAAGCAATGCAAAGATATCAAGCATTTTGCTTGATTCAGACGATTCCTGATTTTGAAGTATTTAACACAGGCACCAGATATGAAGAGGGGCAAAATCTCAACTGTCCAGATTTTGGAACCCTCGTTTTAAGGAGTACCAAAACGAAAATGAATAATTGGACGTAAAAAACGATCTGCTTATTTACTTAGGACGTGTCTTCTGATACGTTATGAAGTACTTAAGATTTATTTAATCAAAAACAGATTATTTTTCTTTCAACTTCCTCAGATGTTACTGACAATTTGATTGAGAAAAACAGTCGCATCAGTCCCAATCCCCTGATTGAATTTAAAACAAAAACAACAAAGTAAAGGACACGGCAATGTGCACCAGACATGAAGTTTGTTGATAAAATGTTGTCAGCATCGCTGCACACACCAGCCCTGTAAAAGATTTCACACATTTAAAATAACAAACCTCCTTCATAATCAATGGTGTTATTCATTAGAGCCTTAAGTATTGTTGAAATTAATAAGAACCAGTAGGTCATTTTCCCCGGTGATTTCCACAGGGAAGCTGGACATGTTTAAAATACTGACTGCGGTGTTGTTATTTTAGATGAAGTACTTATGTCAGTAGCAGCTGTTTAGAATTAACAGTTATGCTATTGTCTCGCAGATGTGGATTCTTTGAAATTCTTGTTTGGAATATTTTCCTCAAACAACATCCAATTATTAATACACTACAACTGTAACCAACTTGTTTGGTTTCTTCCCTCGTCTTCCCCGCCCCCAATTTTACCCCCCTTTTCCTGGCTGGCCTGTATTGAATGTGGTGATCCGTACTGAGCCTCGACTGCACTCCAGCTCCTCATGGAAGTGACCGAATGTGCGAGCGAACACAGTGAGTGTTGGCAGATTATTCAGCTGTGGGGGGGGAGGGGTTGGTGTTTGGAAATGACAGCTGAGCTCAGCTCTGTCCTGATCTCACCTTCATACTCTGCAGGCACTTTCCAGCAAAGATCACTGGACAGTCATCAGCAACAGGAACCTTGGTTTTCTTTTATTCCTTAACCAAGGGATGTGGAGGCGATCCGCAAGATGCCGAACTGTTACTCTGGCTGAGATCAGCAAACAGTATAGACGAGGAATCGAATCTGGGAGTCTTCTGCCATATATAGTTCAGTACCGCACACTGGGGAGCACCATTGTTTATTATTTTTTTTAACTGACGTCTTATGCAGGCTCCACAGTCCACACAGATACTTCAAACTGTGCTAAGGGCCGTATGGGTTTTACATTACATTTTATTAAATACTAATTGAGGTAGATTTGATATTGTGCACTATTGCAAAACGGGTGATAGCAAATCAGCAGCCCGTTTTACATCTCTTCCCATTTTTATTTCCACTGAAGTAAATGGAAATAAAACTCGGGAGAGATGTAAAACAGGCTGCCAATTTGCTATCACCTGCTTTACATTATCGCACAAAGTCAAGATCCACCCTATTGTAATAATGAACTATTTATTTTTAAAAAAAGCTTTATATATGGAAGGCCTTTGACGTACTCTCGAAGCAGTTCTTCCAAACTCAGTCAGACATTCGCAGACATTCGTTGTATGACAGAGCACTGTGGTCACTGAACATCATCTGCTTTTGATATGCAGGCAGCAATATGCAGCTGCTCTGAAGGTTGTTCACTGCAGTACATAAATCTCGTCAGGTCCAAACGTTTAAAAAAAATTTTTTTTAATTTCCTCAACAAAATAACAGCTGAAGACAACCTGTGGCGAGCTGATACTGCTGACCAATAAAACCTGACCTGCCTTTACCACAGTGCAGCTGCACAATCCTTTTATTTGTAAATCCCCCCCCCCCTCACCCCTCATCCTCCTCCCCAAAAAAGAACTCTCTGAGCAACACAAGCACCTGTTAGGCATTCACCCACATCTGCAAAACAAGAGTTCATTAAAAACGAATTAAACATTCCCATGGTCTATTGTTGCATCTGCTTGTCAAATAGGAAACATTTGGAAATTATTGACATAAAAAAAGAGGGAAATACACACATCGAAAGAGTAACTAGAATAATTAGTGCTGACTTCATGTCAGAATGATTGTGGTGATGTGATGGATGGGTACATTTTTCATGGGACAGTTTCTTGGATAGGACTGCTGAAATTGTTTAGAGCAATTTGTGTGACGCTCCATCATCATGTTCTTCGGACAGGCTCTCAATAACGTATCTCTGGAGCTTTCCCCATTATCCTCTGGAAACCATTTGGATAATGGACTTAGAGAACATGGCCCCCACTGCTTGTGGATAAATATGTGCGCACTCAAGCTGCAAACACAAGCCATCATCTTGTATTTTGTTTGTTCTGGAAACCATCAAACCTGCAAATTGAGAAAATTGGTCGCAGTTTGAAAACACTAACACAAATGGGTCACATAAACAATAACGATTCCCTCTTCCCCAGATTGTAAACACTGATTGCTATCACACAAACATACCAGAGGGAGGGGGGGAGGTATAAAGAGAGTGACACAGTCTGTTTACTACAGCCATCAACACACATAGGGGCTTCGGAGGAAGCACAAGAAGAAAACAATGTTTATCCTCCACCTCAAACATTTATACACAAAGTTTCAAAATTTAGAGAGGAAGCTGAGCCTTGGATAAACAAATGGGCCAGTGGAAGTGTTGGAAAGATGATCTAGATGCTTTTCTATGTGCTATCATAATGTGTGGCCTGGTAGCTACAGCACAAAGATGTTGGACTCATGTCGATGAGACGCAAATTAGGATTCCAGATTTGAATGACATTTCACACGGCCGCTTTCCTTAAATGGTCAGCTCTCCATTTTCGTTTGGCCAGGTTGGGAGAAGGAAGGGAATGAAGAACAAGACTTACATTTTAGTGATATTTTATTACATCTTTCAGTGATGACTCAAAGTACTTACATAGAAAGTACAGCACAGAAACAGGCCATTCAGCCCAACTGGTCCATGCTGGGGTTTATGCTCCACACGAGCCTCCTCCCACCCCTCTTCATCTAACCCTATCAGCATAACCTTCCAATCCTTTCTCCCTCGTGTGTTTATCTAGCATCCCCTTAAATGCATCTGTGCTATTTGCTGCAACTATTCCCTGTGGTAGCGAGTTCCACATTCTCACCACTCTCTGGGTAAAGAAGTTTCTCCTGAATTCCCTATTGGATTTATTAGTGACTATCTTATATTGATGGCCCCTAGTTCTGGTCTCCCCCAGAAGTGGAAACATCTTCTCTACATCTACCGTATCAAATCCTTTCATAATCTTAAAGACCTCTATCAGGTCACCCCTCAGCCTTTCTTTTCTAGAGAAAAGAGCCCCAGCCTGTTCAATCTTCTCCCGATAGGTTTAAAATCTCAGTTCATGTATCATCCTTGTAAATCTTTTTTGCACCTTCTCCAATGCCTCTCTATCCCTTTTTGTAATACGGAGAACAGAACTGTGCACTGTGCTCTAAGTGTGGTCTAACCAAGGTTCAATACAAGTTTAACATAACACTTCACGTACAATTAACGAGGCTGTGGAAAGGGAACACTTAGGCACACCAAGTGGCAGAGCAACAACAACAACAACAACTTGCATTTATATAGCACCTTTAACATAGTAAAGCATCCCAAGGTGCTTCACAGGAGCGTTATCAAACAAAATCTGACACCGAGCCGGGGGTGATGGGTGAAGGGGACTTGGTGTGCATTAGGATACGAGCAGCAGAGTTTTGGAGGAGCTCTTAAATTCCTGGTGGGTAGAAGATGGAAGGCTGGCCAGGAGTACATTGGAATAGTCCAGTCCAGAGCTAACAAAGTCATGGATGAGGTGATATCATGGAGTGATATCTACAGAATCTGGAGGTATTCATAGACTAGATTATAATATGGTTACAGGGGCTAACCTTGGCTTGGAGGTGGGTTTGGAATGAGTGAAAAAAATTACATTCCCAAACAAGACACTACTTTTGAGATGTATTATTATCTAATCATTACCAAATTCAGTGAATTGAGAGCTTTCAAAAATACTTGTTCATCTTCCCTCTGCTCTTAAGTTACTGAGAATTTAATTGCTGTGCTTTGTTGACACAAGACTTGAAAGAGAAAGAAATTATGCGCCTCTACTATTTTATGATAACTAGATTTCATTTTTCTATCACCATCCTGTTATTATCTAATGAATGATCTCTTTATTAATGTGGTTATCTTGGAGCATCGCAAATAGCCTAGGATAAAAGCAACACAGCATACATATAGGATATCAAACCAGTGACAGCAGTAGTTTAGGAGTGTTATTACGTGATTGTGAAAGATCCACAAATCACAGGGATGAGTGAGTTATGAAAACTTTCCTCACTGCTCAAAGATGCTCATCCTTTGAACAAATTTTCATCAAAGGCAATTGATGTTTCTAGTAATTGTTGATTCCACAATGCCCATGTTAAGTGATGAACCACCACAGTGAGTGAAAATATTTAATTTTACTATATTGAAATTCTTTGGAGCAATGCAGTTATTGATAAAAACTATAATGGCAATGATAGCAATGATCTGGTTACCGAAAAGCAGAATAGGGCTGCTTTTTCTCCCCCCATTTCATTTGCAACGTTGGTTCACCCCTGTGCTCGCTGACCTACTTGGCTCTCGGTCTGGCAACGCCTCAATTTTAAAATTCTCATCCTTCTTTTCAGATCCCTCCATGGCCTCGCCCCATCCTATCTCTGTAACCTCCTTCAGCCCTACAACCCTCCGAGATCTCTGTGCTCCTCCAATTCTGGCCACTTGAGTATCCCCTGTTTTAATCGCTCCACCATTGGTGGCTGTGCTTTCAGCTGCCTAGGCCCTAAACTCTGGAATTCCCTCCCTAAACCTTTCCACCTCCCTACCTCTCTCTCCTCCTTTAAGATGCTCCTTAAAACCTACCTCTGCCCTAATATCTCCTTATGTGGCTCAGTGTCAAATTTTGTTTGATAATGCTCCTGTGAAGCGCCTTGGGATGTTTTACTGCATTAAAGGCACTATGTAAATGCATGTTGTTGTTGTTGTTGTTGGTTCAGGCTGTTTCAGTGCTGTGGCAGGGGTAGAAACCTAATTGGGAGAGATTCAAATAGTAAGTTGCAGGAAAGATGGGCATGGATTTTGGAGGCGACAATATGTCCAAGGACTTTGGAGAGGAAAGGGAGATTGGTGATGAGGCAGTAGTTTGCAAGGATAGAGAAGCCATGATGGGTTTTCCGAAGATGAGGGTGATGACTGGTTTTGAAAGGCAGGAAGAATAATTTTCAATGTCAGCTAGAATGGGGATCAGGAAGGGAAGTTCAGTGATCAGCAAAGTGGGAATAGGGTCAAGGGAGAAGGAGGTGGAGAAGATGAGCTCGGAGAGGGCATGAGGAGTGATGGGAGGGAAGCTAGAGAAAGACGTGGGTTTAGGGCTAGGGTAGGAGGCAGCCTTAGGAGAGTTTGGTTGGGTAGACAAGAGGAAAAGCGGGTGGGGAGGGGCAGGGGGAAGCAGCAGAAGCAGCTGAACGACGGTCTCAATCTTGGTGGCAAAGAAGTTGCTGAGTTCCTTGCACTTGTTGTTGGCGGTAAGGATGGAGGAGGAAGGAGAGAGAGAGAGCGGCTTGAGATGATGGTAGGCAATGTTCCCGTTTAGCTGCACAGCCGCGCAGCTGTCAGAAGCTCCCACGCAGGCCGCTTGCCGGTTTCTCAACGGAAAAACCACGCACGAGCGGAAGTTTGAATGGGCCACACAGCCCCTCAAAGGGACTGCGCGCCAAAAAAAAAATTAGAGGGAACATTGCTGGTAGGTGGTGGAGAAAAGAATCTGAGAGTTATCTTTGCTCTCCAGAACGATCCTGGAGTAGTGGGCGGTATTGGCAGAGGAGAGTGAGGACCGTTAGCGCTTGATGTGATCCAGTCAGATCTGGTGATTCATTGGCTAAACCAGTTGTGCATGGTGAAGAAAGCAAGGAAATGGCTGGAGATAGTCTTGACAGTGATCAAAACTGTGGGAGTAGAGAAAGCACAGGAGCTGGCAAAGTTGAGGAGTAGGCCATGAATATGGGTATGAGTTTGTATGGAAGGAGAGGTTTAGGGAGGACAAGAGGGCAGTGAACTTGTGCAGAATTGCTTAGGGTGGGAGCTGGTCAAAAAGGGAGAATGTAACTCCAGGTGAGACCTGTCGTAAGTGATTTTAAGAAAGGTGAAGATTTCGAAGCATCGCCACAACAGTAACGAAAGTGTAGTATAGAACATGCCAGAAAATGGGTGTAGTGGCCATTAGCAACTATCTCGCAGTGCAGTAGCAAGAAAGGGGAGAGGGTGCCCCATCAATACCCCCATCAATGCTATCGGTATGGAAAACATATGTACCCCAACTTGCACTTTGCTCGGCAGTGGGGCTACTGAAAGAGAGTCTATTATCTGGGCATGGTGGCGCCTAGGCTCAGACTCAGCAAGAATGCTGTGACTAAATTGTACCACCAGATTGAAGAAGACTTTCAGAGACAATGGCCTAGAAATTCAGTATAGCCACTTTTGGGGCGGTAAAGTCGGGCGGCCGCTAAAGTTTGCGCCCGGCGCAAAGTCGCGCCCCCTTCGCCGATATTCAGTTGCATCGCCCCAAGAGGTTGCTGCTGCGCTAAAACAGGCGATGCACGACTATCTTTAGGTGCTAAGCCGGCGGTGCTGAGCGATACCCCCGAGGCCGGGCACAGCGCAGCGAGTTCTTGATTGACGGCAGACACTCTGGCGCCGGTCAGCTCTTAAAGGGGGAGGGTGGATTTGTTTGCCTGCCACGCCCTGCACACTGCAGCCCTCAACCTAGGCCTGACCACTTCAGCTTCACCTGCACAACGCCCAGGGCTATGGAGAAGGCCAGGGAGAGAGCGCAGCGCTTCAGCGACGGTGACCTGAGGCTGCTGGTTGGCGGAGTGGAGCGCAGGCGCCATGTTCTGTTCCCAGAAGGTGGCAAGAGGCCGCTGCCCAGCGCCTACCAGAAAGCCTGGAGGGAAGTCTCCAACAGGGTGTCTTCCAACAGTGTGGTTGCCAGGACTCCTGTGCAATGCCGGAAGAAGTTCAACGACCTCACTCGGGTTGTCAGGGTGAGTACCCTTTCCAGTGTCCTCCTCATTCTTGCATGTGCACCTCACATTATGGGCAAAGGGACCTGAAAGCCCTAATGGCCAGCCCTCATCCAGCAGCTATGGGACTGGCATGAAAATCACTTGCACATTCAGCACTTTACACACTGTCCAAGCTATTCGACCATGGGAGGCATTGCAGACAAGATCAGGGCTACACACTGTCCAAGCTATTCGACCATGGGAGGCATTGCAGACAAGATCAGGGCTACACACTGTCCAAGCTATTCAACCATGGGAGGCATTGCAGACAAGATCAGGGCTACACACTGTCCAAGCTATTCGACCATGGGAGGCAGTGCAGACAAGATCAGGGCTTCACACTGTACTTAGAGGCCGTCCTTTCTCTTGCAGGCCAAGGTGGCGCACAACCGGCGCAACCGAACTGAGACCGGGGGAGGCCGTCCTGACCTCAAAGAGCTCTCCGACCTCGACCAGCGTGTGGAGCGCATTATGGTAGGCTGGCTGATTGGCCCCGTCGCCAGTGGAGATGCCGACCCTGTTCTGGGCACCAATGGTAAGGGCATCACCTTTTGGACCTCTCTCGTTCCACTTGCGCATCAGATCAGCATCCTTTGCCACTGTCCGACCAATGCGGTGAATGGCACCACTCATGCCTCCCTCACTGCCACCCTGTCCTCACTCTAAAGCTACTCTTGTGCCTTCCTGCTTTCAGATGGTGAATCGCCAGGTGAGGAGGCGGGCCCTCAAGCTGCCACTGTCAGCCCTTTGGAAGATGAGGAGGAGGAAGAGGAAGCCGGCCCATCAGTGCCACCCTCAGCCGCGCCAGCCCATGGCGATGTAGGGGACACGTCTTCCCTGGAGGGGAGCCGGGGGGAAGGGTCGGAGGAGAGTGAAGCTCCGGGGTCCAGCGGCCTGCAGCAACGCGGGAGGGGTGGGGAAGCTCGGCGGACTTCTCCCCAGAGGGTGAGTGCGGCCTCCAATCCTGCGACGGTGAGCGCAGAGGAGGTGCGCCTCCTAGAGGAAATGGCCGTCCAGGCTGAGCGCAGGCACACTGAGCTCATGGCTGCAGTGGCAAGGATGCCTGACTCCATAGAGTCTCTGTCAAGGAGTGTGCAGCAATTCGGAGCAGCACAGGCCAGGAGTCTGCAACAATTCAGTGCAGCACAGGCCAGGAGTCTGCAGGACTTCGCGGCAGCACAGTCGGCTTCTAGCCAAGTGCTCAGTCGTGCCGTCCATTCACTGGCTGGTGTCATGCGGACACAGACCAGGGCCACACGGGCACTAACTGCTGCCACCCTCGCTGGATCAGCCAGGCATCGCCAGGGCACTCGCCGTGCAGCAGCAGCCCAGCAGTCTGTTCTTCAGCTGTTTGCTGCGCATGCTGCAGTGCTGGCCCGTGCGAGTGCCAATTTCTCAGGCGACCAGCGAGCAACTGCGATCTGCCAGGTTGCCACCATTCCTGCAGCCGACACTGCCACTCCGCCATTGCAGCTGCCACGAGCTGCTGGACAGACTGCTGCTGCCCAGCCAGAGTTGGAGCAGTCAGCAGCCGGCCACTCCAAGGCCAGAGCTGGTGCAGGCCGACCCCCAAGGGCATCTGCCGTCTCGCCATCTGCCCCTCAGCAGCCTTCCCCCAGCCTTGCTGCAGCCACTGGGCTCCCATTGAGGAGGAGCAGCAGGGCGGGCAGGGGCCAGGCAAGGATGCGCAAGGCATCGCCCTCGCAGAGCAAAAAGTAGAGGTATGCACAAACGCCTGGTGCTTGTTGTAAGGCCGACACTGGTGCAGTTGTTTTTGTGTAAGGCCGAGACTGGTGTCTTTCTTTCTTTTTGTAAGGCCGAGACTGGTAGTTTTGTGTTTTTGGAGGGGGCTTCTCCACATGAGCATGTAATGTGGGAAGGGCAGAGGTTTTCAATAAATTATTGTTGCTAAATTGCAGTGTGCATGGTTTTTTGGTTAAGTCCTGGTTGCCCTGCTCGGCTGAGGGCTTGTGGAGCGGCTACATTCATCTGCTGACATTGGCACAAGCCAGTCTCTGAGAGGGGGCCTAGAACCGACGTTCAATAAGTCGGCGACGGGCGGCCCTTGCACTTTGTGCCTCCCTCCTGTGCTGGCCCTCCTCTTCCTCCTCCTGCTCCTCCTCCTGAGGGGGTCCTCCAATCTCTGGTGGCAGTGCCTGAGTCCTGCGGATAGCCAGGTTGTGCAGCATGCAGCAAACGACCACGAAATGGGAGACTCGCTCCGGCGAATACTGTAGGGCTCCACCGGAACGATCCAGGCAGCGGAACCGTTGCTTCAGGACGCCGATTGTTTGTTTGATGATGTTCCTGGTCGCTTGATGGCTCTCGTTGTATCCCTCTTCAGCAGGGGTGCTGGGCGCACGGAGCGGGGTCATCAGCCAGGTACACAAAGGATAGCCTTTGTCCCCGATAAGCCATCCTCGTGGGTGAGGCTGGGCCTGGAACATGTCTGCCACAGAAGTCTGGCGCAGGATGAAGGCATCGTGGCTGCTGCCTGGAAAGCGGGCATTGACAGCTAGGATGAGCTGCCTGTGGTCACACACCAGCTGGACGTTCAGCGAATGGTAGCCCTTCCGGTTGCGGTAATCCTCGGCATTCTCCAGAGGTGCCCGCAAAGCCACATGCGTGCAGTCAATGGCGCCCTGCACCATGGGGAAGCCCGCGAATGCTGCAAAGCCCATTGCACGCTGTTGCTGCTTGGCAAGGGCCATGGAGAAGGAGATGAACTGACGTCTCCTTTTGAAAAGGGCATTGGTCACCTGGCGGATGCAGCAATGCACGGCGAACTGGGAGATGTTGGCAATGTTCCCAGTAGCGGATTGGAAGGAGCCGGTGGCATAGAAGTTGAGAGCCACCGTCACCTTCACTGCCACCGACAGAGACATCCTGCTCCTCAGCTGTGGCTGCAGATCACCGCCAAGCAGCTGGCAGATCTCTGTGACCACGTCCTTTCTGAATCGCAGCCTCCAAACACACTGCTCCTCAGACATGTTGAGATAGGAGAACTGCTGGCGGTATACCCTGGGTGGGTAAGGCCTCCTTTGCCGACGCCTGTTGCCCCCTCTCCATCTAGCCAGGGCTGCCACTCTCTCACGGCGTCTGTGAGCCCTTTGGATGTAATTGAGAAAGCCAGCGTTGACACCCATTGCAGCCCCCATAATATGCTGGCAAACAATGAGATGTCAATGAAGGCAAAGACTAGTGGAAAGCTATGGCCTGAAGCCAGAAGTACCTGTCCGAGTGTTGGGCCAAAGCAGAAAGCTATCTACCTTGGTCTCTCTCCAAAGATCCGTTTCTCAAGAAGGAGTGCTGCGAAATGGCAGCCTTTTATAGTGCAGGAGGAGTGCCCTTTAATTTGCGCCCCCCGCGCCCCGCATCGGCTGAGCACCGTTCCACTCTAACAGTCGCTAGGGGCGCCAGGCGCACAATGGGGCGTCGCCACTGAATTTCCAGTTGGGGGCGCACAAAGGGCGTTGCACGAGGAAATGACGTCATGATCTGCGCGCGCAGCTGAGCGCGCGCAAAGACTTTGCGCCACCGCTAAATCTCTAGTGAAGTTGGGGCGAGGCACAGTTCGCGCTGCACCCGGGCGCTAGCCGCCTAGCGCCCGACATCTACTCCTCCTAAGGCGCTAACGGCTGGCGCAACCAACTGAATTTCTAGGCCAATGTACCATCCATACAGCACTACCACTGGGAGTGAAGGTTGGAACTGCTTCAAATTTTATGGTACAGGGTCTTTCTTGGCATCTACAGGGACATGTCATCGAGGGAGTGCAGCGAAGGTTCACCAGACTGATTCCTGGGACGGCAGGACTGTCGTATGAGGAGAGATTGGGTCGACTAGGCCTGTATTCACTAGAGTTTATAAGAATGAGAGGGGATCTCATTGAAATGTATAAAATCCTGACATGGCTAGACAGACTGGATGCAGGGAGGATGTTTCCCCTGGCTGGGGGGTTGAGAACGAGGGGTCACAGTCTCAGGATACAAGGTAGGACATTTAGGACTGAGATAAGGAGAAATGTCTTCACTCAGGAGGGTGGTGAACCTGTGGAATTCTCTACCACAGAAGGCTGTGGAGGCCAAGTCACTGAATATATTTAAGAAGGAGATAGATAGATTTCTAGAAACAAAAGGCATCAAGGGTTATGGGGAGAGAGCGGGAATATGGTATTGAGATAGAGGATCAGCCATGATCATATTGAATGGCGGAGCAGGCTCGAAGGGCCGAATGGCCTACTCCCGCTCCTATTTTTCTATGTTTCTATGACATCTCAGGTGTCACTATTCGTTTGTACACCAGTCCATTCAAGGGGATACTGAAGCCCTGCACTGGCATGCACCCTGCTAGCTACACTTCAGCACTGATCAGCTGCATCAGACAAGCCACTTCAGGTAAGAACATGTGCAAGGGTCTCAATGCCTAGTTCTTCGAGTGAACTTTGCAATTGGGCACTCTTACTTTCTATTGAACAGAACAGCTTCTGCTTTGTCTGTATATTTGTTGCAGAGAACATATGTTCTGTTTTAGACAGCTGACACTTCATTTTCTGCGTAATGGAAGAATAACAGTCTGCAAGATACATTAAAAGTGAATTTGTTTTATATTTGGCTTCAGTGCGTTTACTGTGTCTTACTTGTGCTTTCCCCCCCTTGTGCAGCATGAACTAATGCATTCTTAATGAGCCTCACTGTTGTCTATTCCCTTCAATGAAGAATTACCATTGTTGGGCTGATGCACAGCCAAGTGGTCAGCTGTAGGGGAAGTCCATTCCTGTGAATGACTGTATTGTACCTGCATTTGTTCTTGGAGTCTGAGTTTTTTTGCTTACCGAGGCAGCATCTACGGATATGTGCTGTACAATACGCTGGCACATATCCGCTGCTGACATGGGCAACAACAAGGTACTCCTATTACAGGCATCTCTTCACAAGGCCCACTGATCTGTGTGAGCTTCCCACCAACATTTAGTATGAACTTCTATACTCTTTAAATACCTTAATCTAGCAAGGGAGAAGGCAAGATTTGACTTGTAATCATCCAATCATATTGCTAGACTCTGAATTCCAAACACAAGATTGGACCTTACTCCAGAATTGCTCAATCAGATGATGGAGTTTCATGTAGTTGCTGCAAGGTTAAGGTGTTACAGGATGTAACTAGTCATGCTGGATTACTACTGCTTCAGCAGAAAACTGATTAGAATCAGTCTGGTGTCAGATGGCCCATTAGTTACAATGTCAAAAGGTTGAACTTCTGATTAAGGGATCCAAGTTCAATTGACGTTGGCCCTTAGGATTTTCCAAGACAGCAAATTTACCATTCTTGACGAGTGGAAAAGCAGGGAATCTGCCAGGTAAGACGATTCTTCCTACATCTTCAGTCCCAAATGGACCAATAAGAGGAAATTTAATCTGGATGAAATGTAATGAAATCATAAACTCCTACTTTATAAATTTAATTGCACGCAGCATACAGAAAGAATATTCCCCCAATATGACATTTCTGATCTGCTTTGTGTTTGCAAATGATTTCACATCGACTTTATAATCATGCACTAGCTTCATTATTTATGAAGTATTATGAAGTATTCCCTTTCCATTCCAAAGTTTCAGTGTCTTTGATATAGTTGACTATGCCATCCCCATCCAATGCTAGTCTGCCATTGTCCAATCCATGGGATGCCTTACCTAACCAATCATAGTGAGATGATCTCCAGCAAGGGCTTCTCTTTTCGCTCCCACACATCTCTGGAGTCCCCCAAGAATCTATTCTTGGCCCCTTCCTCTACCTGTTGCCCATTGCCGACATCATCCAAAGATGTTGGGGCATCTTCCAAATATATACTGACTACACCAAGCTCTACCTCATTACCGTCTCTACTGCTTTTATTGTGTCAGACTGCTTGCCCAACATTCAGCCCTGGATGAGCAGCAATTTCCTCCAGCTAAGCATTGAAAAGACCGCAGTCATCGACTTCAGCTCCCGCCACAAACTCTGTCCACTTGCTGCTGATTCCAGCCCCTTACCCGGCCACTGTTTCAAGCTGAACCAGACTGTTCATAGCCATGTTGTCCTATTTGACCCTGAGCTGAACTTCTGTCCTCATTTCCTCTCCATAACAAAAACCACCTACTTCTAACTTCATAACATCATTAGGTTTGTGGTTTTCTGGTTAATGCACTATGTAGTTTATTTAATATTATTACATTACAACAGTGATTACACTTCAAAAGTACTTCATTGGCTGTAGAGTGCTTTGGAACATCCGAGGTCATGGAAGGCGCTATAGAAATGCAAGTATTTATTTACTGTTATAATTGGTACTATAGCATAAAGTATATCAATACATGGGCATTATCAATTATGTCTATAGTAAGATCAAGTTCATAGAACTCCATGGCCAGAATTTTCTTTACCTGGGCGGGTCAGGTGCGGGTGGTCGACAAGGCGGGTCGGGACCCCGTTGTTCTTTTCATCATGCTCCTCAGAGCGACTTTCCCTTAATGGCACCTATTAAGGCAGTCCTGCGCGTTTCCTGGCCCTATTAAATGGTGTGGGTCTGATGACGTCATCGATGACTCATTTCCAGCCGGGATATTTAAAGGAGCCATGACCACATTGCATTTGAAGGTTCATCTAGGAGTGTGCAGGCTGTACATTTTAGCTTGTGGGTCTTGCTCAGCCTTGCACACATGACTGCACAGAGGCAGAGGGCTGCTCCCAGGTTCTCAGGTGCTTGTGGAGGGAGTGACAGCACGCAGGGAGGTCCTCTTCCCTTCTGAAGGGTGCAAGAGACCTCCCCAGGAGACCAAAAGAGCCTGGCTGGAGATAGCAGAGGAGGTCAACAGCAGGGATGTTGTGAGGAGGACCTGGGTGCAGTGCCGGAAGAGCTTCAATTATCTCATTAGATCAGGAAAGGCGAGTGCAAAGCCACACTTAACTTCATCCTGCTGCATCTCTCATCACATCCCCATCACTCTGCCTTCCCAAGCCTACTCCTGTGCATCATTACTCACACCAACATGCCTTGCTCATCCACCCATCTCTCTCTTTCTACATAATCACATCCCCATTTGACGAGCCACAACCTCACACTCATCCTCATCCTAATGTAATCATAACAACTATCAACACACAAGGAGACCATTTGGCATTAGCACTTTGGCATTGGCACCACGCTCCCTCATAGTCAGCTTCTAAAGATGTAACCCATCCATTCCTTACACTCATTGGATCACTCTCACTCAAACTTCTCTCCTTTCCCTCCTTGCAGGAGAAGAGAGCCCACAATAAGAGGGAGAGGGAGAGAACCTGGAGGTGGCCCTCCATCATTCGCCATGTTGACTCCAGCAGAGGAGGTTGTCCTGGAGGTCTCAGGAGTTGCAGAGCAGCTGGCGGTGGGAGACGGAGAGAGGGGGACATCTCAGCAATGTGGTGACAGAATTACATCTCGTACAACCACATGCATACAGCGGTCACTCATATGGAGACTGATGTCAGCAGCCAGTGAATGTTCATCATGTGCATAATGGTATCGTTACCCATTCTTGATATGACATTTCTAAATCATCTCTTTACTCTTCCACAGGTCCATCAAGAGCCCCCTTCCACCCACTGCCTCCAGCCACTGAGGGTGCACCGTCACCAGACATGAGCGCACCCAACACCAGCGCAGATACGCACACCTCGGTGGGTGCAACGCGAGATAGAATAGTGTTGTCACCTGGTGTCTCACAACTCACAAGTGAGCAAGAGCAGATGTTGGAGACAGGGACAGCAGTGGAGACTCCTCGCCGGAGGGCGCAGGACGCTCCCAGCTCTGCTCAGCTGCATGCAGATGCTGAGCCTCGTGGGTCGTCCAGAAAGAGGGTGATCCTGGAGGTGCAGGAAGAAGTGCAGGAGGTTCTAACAGGTTTTGTGACCTCAATGTCTGCAAATGTTCAGAGAATGGAGGCGTCCATCTCAAACATGAGCACCACTGTGTCGCAGGCGATGACGACTGTACGCTCTTCCATGGAAAGGATGGCCACCTGCATGGAGCAGGTAATGCGCCACTCACATCAGCACATGCTATCTATGGAGAGCAGATGGCAGAGGCTCATAGACCTCCTCTCTAGGAAGGATGACAACATTGACTTGGGTCCTCATGGCCCCACTGCAGTGCAACAGGGTGCTCTCCAGCTCCTTGCTAGCAGGAAGTGCGGGTGGCCCATGAGAGAGATGGTGGTGAGAGGGGACATGGAAGTGTGGGCTCCTCTCAAAGCGCTCACACTTCTCCCCCATTACCTCCCCCTCAGTCAGAGCCCCAGATGCCTCCTGGGATCGCGATGGCCAAGTCTGCCCCTGCACAGTCGCAGGAGGAGCAGACTTTGGCGGGACCATCTGAGGCTCCAAAGCCCAGAGGACGTCCACCAAAAGTGTCTATGCAGTCGCAGCAGGAAAGTGAGCAGGCTGCCTCTACCTTTGCTGAAGCCACAGAGGATGCACCTCGTAGAAGCACACGTAAGAGAAAGATGCCACAGAAGTAGAGGCACAAGGGTAAGCACATGGGAACTAGATGTAATATCTCCAAATTTGCAGACGACATAAAGCTGGGTGGGCATGTGTGCTGTGAGAAGGATGCCGAGAAACTCCAGGATGATTTGGACAGGTTGGGTGATTGGGCAGAAGCATGGCAGATGCAATATAATGTGAATAAATGTGAGGTTATCCACATTGGTGGCAAAAACAGGAAGGCAGATTATTATCTGAATGGCAATAGATTGGGAGAAGGGGAAGTGCAACGAGACCTGGGTGTCCTTGTGCACCAGTCGCTGAAGATAAGCATGCAGGTGCAGCAGGTGGTTAAGAAGGCAAATGGTATGTTGGCCTTCGTAGCGAGAGGGTTTGAGTACAGGAACAAGGATGTCTTGCTGCAGTTGTACAGGGCCTTGGTGAGACCACATCTTGAGTATTGTGTGCAGTTTTGGTCGCCTTATCTGAGGAAGGATGTTCTTGCCATGGAAGGAGTTCAGCGAAGATTCACCAGGCTGATACCTGGGATGGCAGGAATGATGTATGAGGAGAGGTTGGGTCGATTGGGCTTATACTCGCTGGAGTTTAGAAGAATGAGAGGGGATCTCATTGAAACTTATAAAATTCTGACAAGACTGGACAGACTAGATGCAGGAAGGATGTTCCCGATGGTCGGGAGTCCAGAACCAGGGGTCACAGTCTAAGGATAAGGGGTAAGCCATTTAGGACAGAAATGAGGAGGAATTTCTTCACCCAGAGAGTGGTGAACCTGTGGAATTCTCTACCACAGAAGACAGTTGAGGCCAATTCATTAAACATATTCAAGAAACAGTTGGATATATTTCTTAAGGCTAAAAGGATCAAGGGGTATGGGGAGAAAGCAGGGACTGGGTACTGAATTTGGATGATCAGCCATGATCGCATTGAATGGCGGAGCAGGCTCGAGGGGCCGAATGGCCTACTCCTGCTCCTATCTTCTATGTTTCTATGTTTCTATGGGAGTTTAAAGAACTGTTTCTGTTACGGTTCCGTTACTCTTATGTCACATATAAAACTGTTCATTTTCACCACTTTCCGGTCATGCCCAATTTTGTCAGTTACTTTGGAAGTGGCTTTGTGAGTTGGAGTAAATGGTGAGACATAACGTTATCTCAATGGGGGTCAATGTGAAAGGAATGGCTTGGTCCTTGTAGGGATGCTTTATGGTGTTGCTGTTGGGTGGCAGGGGGGTGGGGGGGGGACCTGGCACAGCATGTGGCAGCCATATAGGTGTAATGCAAGAAGTTAAGTAAATCTGGCCAGGATGAGGCCATCCCTGGCCTCCTGGGCAGTAATGTGCTCCGGTGCTGCTGGCATCTGGACCACAGGTTCCTCCTGCTCCTCCTGTACCTCATCTTCCATCTGATGCTCCTCCTCCTCCTCTGATGAGGCTGTGTGCTCAGAGCCTTGCTCCACATGCAGCACTAATCCTCGTTGCTGAGCTATGTTGTGCAGCGCGCAGCAGATGACGACGATTCTGGAGACCCTGGCTGGTGCGTACTGAAGTGCTCCTCCAGATCTGCCAAGGCATCAGAAGCACATTTTCAGCATGCCTATTGTCTGATCTATGACACATCTGGTGGACATGTGGCTTTCATTATATCTCTCCTGAGCCTCAGTACTTGGCCTCCTCAAGGGTGTCATCAGCCATGTCTTCAGTAGATAGCCCTTGTCTTCAAGCAGCCAGCTGTTTGGAGGTGCGAAGAGATGAGGGAGGGTGGATTGGCGCAGGACGAAAGAGTAATGACAGCTGCCAGGGAATTTGGTGCACACATGCATGATGATCTTCTTATGGTTGCAGACCAGCTGCACATTGAAGTACTGGAAGCCCTTACGGTAGACAAAGACTCCTGGGTGATGATGAGGTGCCGTGATGGCCACATGTGTGCAGTTGATGACACCCTGCACCTGTGGGAAGTCAGCCAGAGCGGCAAAGCCGAGCGCCCGCTCAGTAACACTGGCGTCATCAGTGGTAAAGTTGATATAATTGGTTGACTTGTCAAACATGGCATCAGTGACCTATGTGATGCATCTGTGGGCGGCCGACTGTGAGATAACGCAAATGTCTGCTGCAGATCCCTGGAAGGAGCCTGAGGCGAAGAAGCTGAGGGCGCTGGTGACTTTGACAGCCACTGGTAAGGCGTGTCCACCCGCTCCTCTGGGCTGCAGGTCTTGCTCCATTAAGCTGCAAATGTCTGCGACGACCTGGCGTGATAGCCTGAGCCTCCTTTGGCACTGCTGCTCAGTCATGCTGAGGAAGCTCATCCTCTGCCTGTATACCCTGTGTTGGGGGTATCGCCTCCGGCGTGGTGCAGCCCTGCGCTGATGCCCTCTGTCCTGTGGAACATCAGGTCATTGAGGAGAAGGTTGGTGGTGTTGTTGTTGCTGCTACTGGTGTGCCTGCTGCTGGTGGCGTTGGGGCTCATCTTGATCCGATTCTGAGGACCAAGATGAGATAGTATAAATGGCACCCATGCTGATGTAATAGATGGCAGGTCAAGTAGAGATGAGAGAAGCAATCTGTCAATGGTGTGATAGGTAGTAGCAATAAGGTGACAGTGGTTTCTGAATTTGCAGAAAAGACTTGCAAGCTCTAGACACCTAAATCTGTGCTGAAAATGCACCCAGCAACAGCATTTCCCTGAGGAAAGTAAGCAGGTGCCAATATTTATTGTGCTTTCCATGCTCTACATTAATGACTTCGATCAATGGCCACTGAACTTCCACCTCAGCTTGAAAAATGTGGTTCCCGAGTTGCGTGATTCCCCTGGTCATGCAGTGAAATTCAAAAGGTCTGGTTAAAAAGATGGTGAAGGGTCTGACAACAAGCTGATAATGATCTAGATTAGGTTGCCCGCCTCTGCTGTTCGGGTCGCTGCCGCGCTGGCAAACGCACCCGAGTTAAAAGCACGAGGAGGCGGGATGACGGTGGGTTCCCGACCCCCTCCCATTTATTTCCACTTTCACTCCCGACCTGCCTCCAATCCCGCACGCACGGACGAATGAAAATTCCAGCCCATATATTGCTTAAATTGATTTGATTTGATCTTGTGACTGCTGCATGCTAGTTTATTTCTCCTTGTTTTTGTGAAGTCTGAACATATTTCTTACTAAGCTGCCTCCATCTGCCTGTACATAATTGTGTCTGTAACAGTTTAAAATAACTTGCATATCATTAAATAGCAACATGGCTTGCAAACATACCTCAGTGTAGATAACGCGAGGGCAGCTTTCAGTCATTTGGAATGTAATTAAAGAATAAAGGTTTGCAATTATGCGAAACAAGACGGCGGGAACAACAGCTGCAGCAAGGCTAGGATGCTGGAAGTAACATTCAGGCATCTGTGCTGGCGAGCTGAGGCAAGGTTTGTTAATATAGGACTAGATGGACAATGGGAAACAAAGTTGAGCAATTGTGGAGATAGACTCTGGAGAGAGAGGATTAAGAGCCTGAAGGCATATTAAAACAGAAAGTAACAATGAATGGAGAAATAAACAAATGTGAGAAAACATTGAACAAGAAAAGCCCATCAAGCCTGACCCTTCCCCAGTTCATATGCAATTTGCCTCAGCATATACTTACTCAGTTTATTTAACCCTTGGGGAAAGTTCTGCAAAGTTCCTTTCTGGTCTCCCAAAGTCAATCAAAGCTCCAAAATATCTAAGCACCATCTATCCTATTAATCTTCGGCTCATTGATTTCCGTGGCAGGACTTGTCCATGATCACAGTACTTCAAAAGCATCATGCTCCATAGAATAGTTGATCATCTTTATCTATACTTACCCTTAGAAGCTACAATTTCATTGTTGTTCGAATGTCTATCAGAATATTTCTAAAAGTACATCAACACGGTATTGTTTGCTTATGCTGGGAGTCTCTTTCACAAATACACTACTGGGAAGAAGAAATAAATGAGGGAAAAATAAATTGAAGATAATAGAAAAAAGTGGATGGAAGCAGGAATGGGGAGGGAAGAAATCTGTAAACAGAAGAAAGATGAGAAGAACCTGCATTTAAATAGAATTTTATAGTTAACATTTTGAAGAATCTTGCTAGTGTTTGTGGACCTCCCAAATTGCCTTCCCAATTTTCATGCCTTTGCTGGGGTACTGAAATACTTTGCTACAAATTTTAGGTCTGCACTAGATATTCTCTCAATTTCAGTGCCACTGGTCTCTCTCTTATAAGCGTACCCTGTATCTCTTCCAATCAGGACTTTAATGTTATTGCCCAATATCTAGTTATACAATAGCATGAAAACCCCTTGCTATGCGAACCAGATGTTGTAATCGGTATGTGCCCCCATATGCGCTTCTACTATCATCCATAAGGCAGACTGATGAACACTCCAGTGAGATGAGGTCAAATATAACCAGGGGATTGGTTTATTTTATACAAAATACAGGACTGAGCAAAACCTCCCCCCCCCTCCCCCTTAGAGGTTCTGATTTTGCAATTATGACAGAAGAACAGAAACATTGACAGGGATTTCTTACAGCAAATCCACCATGTCAACACTTCTTTGAACACGAGGAAACACCCAAAGAGTAAAAGACAGATGCAATTTTCCTCTTGCCTTAAAAAAGGACATTGTGCTAACGACAACCTATAGTTGGTTCAATCTCATATCAATCAACACAAAGGCCTAAAGAAGAATTGTACTAAACAGAAAAGACTCATCCGAAGGGAAATTAGGTAAGTTTTCATGTAAGGAGATATTGCTTTGAACTGATACAAATCCAATGCAGAGTCACCAAGGGAACAACAACCCACAATTGCCCTTCTTGTTTTTCTCATTAATTTCAATAAACCATTTAACTGGATTGATTTGTTTCATCATGAAGCACTATGGCATCTCTCAAAAGCTGGCCCAGGCAGCCAGGCTACTATATGACAACACAGACAGATTTATCTTTGTAAATGGCCATCTCACGGAAGAGTTTCAATTTATAAATGATGCAATATCAGCTGTGGCTCAGTGGGTAGCACACTCGCCTCTGCGTCAGAAGGATTGTGGGTTCAAGTCCCACTCCAGTGCAGTGTTGAGGGAGTGCTGCACTGTCGGAGGTGCCATCTTTTGGATGAGATGTCAAACCGAGGTCCTGTCTGCTCTCTCAGGTGGACGTAAAAGATCCTATAGCACTATTTAGAAGAAGAGCAGGGGTTATTTCCGGTGTCCTGGCCAATATTTATCCCTCAACCAACATAACAAAACAGATTATCTGGTCATTATCACATTGCTGTTTGTGGGAGCTTGCTGTGCGCAAATTGGCTGCCAAGTTTCCCACATTACAATAGTGACTACACTCCAACAGTACTTCATTGGCTGTAAAGTGCTTTGAGACGTCCAGTGGTCATGAAAGGCACTATATAAATGTAAGTCTTTCTTCTTTCACTTCAAGAAGATCTTTTGGTCCCATTACTCATCACTGTAGTTGATTACATAATGTGTAATTGGGGCTTCAACATTAACTTACATCAACCTGTGCAAAAAAAAAGGTTTGCCAAATACATTTTCAAGCAAACAATGTACTTTCAGAATTAATTTAAATCTGTTCTACCAGGAAACATAAGTACAGTATAATTAGCAACAGTGAGCTTTAGATGTTCTTTGGCTGCAGGAAAGATTGTCATGTCATGAAAGAACTATGATAAGTTGCAGAATGGCAGAATCCATTCGGACCATCCTGTCTGTGCCAGTCACTGTCACTTGTGAGACATCAGGGGTAATTTTCAACTTGGCTTCCTGGGCAGTAGCCTGGCACAGTAGATTGCCCGCCCATTGCAGAACCTGTCCAACATTGATGCTGTTTTAAGCTATAATGGACAAGCAGCATAGTGGATTCTAATTAATGATGGGAAACTTTTTTGAAGGACAAAACTGCTGAGAATCTTTTAGTCAAATTGTCCTCAGGTCAATAGCAATCTACTGACTGACCGTATGTCCATTATTGTTCAGATTTTTTAGCCTTTTTTACCTGTGCTCTAATCCAATTGGATAGCTCAACAGCTCACTGATCAGGTAACCGCAACCGAGTTCAAGCATCCTTTAACTAAAACTAAAAGACATCCACCAAATAGTTAGATTTTAGCTTTAAAATAAATTGCCACTTAATTATTTGAAAGGTTTCTGAATGTCATGGTTAGAAAACAATTCAGTGCTCATTCTGCATTTTTCAACCAGACGGCACTGAGCTCTGAAGGTGTTTTAAGTTTTCCTTCAAAACTTGTTTAAAAGGGTATATTTATCTTTAACTAGCAGATCTCCCATGGTGCTGCTCATCGTGAATAAGGAGTGCAATTCCAAGCAGTGTAACCAGGGTCACAGACTTGTCAGTGTTGAGGATAACATTCAAATCTAGGAGCACTGAGGAGGAGGCTTGAGGCCTAGTGATATTTTGAGGGGAGGTGCCAGGATCTGGGTGTCCTTGGCGGGATGGCGGAATCCCAGCTCTCCAGGAACACGGGAGAGGGAGTTTCATGGATCACTGAGACAGGTGCTAGGATCTGGGATCACTGGGAGAGTGGGCACAAGGGTCTGGGGGCATTGGGGCTGGTCCATGAATCATAAGCCACTTATTCTCTGTTTGGACACTGTTCTTTTAATTATATAAAAAATGTTCATTCCTGTTCAACCACAGGAAATGGTACGTGTCAAGAGCACATCTGTTTCATAACACGTTCCCTCAGCATTTGGTCAAACACACAACCAGGAAAAAAACTGCCATTGGATTAGGGAGATTTTTAGAAATCTCAAGTCTGAGCTGTTTTTGCGGTTTCATTCAAATTGCCAATTAGTATCATCAAATATAAGAACATAAGAAATAGGAGCAGGAGTAGGCCATTCGGCCCTTCAAGCCTGCTCCACCATTTGAAATGATCATGGCTGATCTTCTGCCTCAACTCCCTATCACCATATCCCTTGATGCCCTTACTAGTCAGAAATCTATTGACTTCTGTTTTGAATATACCCAATGACTGAGCCTCCACAGCCCTCTGGGGTAGAGAATTCCAAAGATTCACCACCCTCTGTGTGAACAAATTTCTTCTCATCTCAGTCCTGAATGGCCTACCCTTTATCCCGAGGCTGTGACCCCTGGTTCTAGACTCCCCACCCAAGAGAAACATTCTCCCAGCATCCACCCTATCAAGCCCTATAATAATTTTGTACACTTCAATTCCTCTCATGCTTCTGAATTCAGGAGAATACAGGCCTAGTTTACTCAATCTCTTCTCATACGACAGTCCCGCTATCCCAGGAATCAATCTCGTGAACCTTTGTTGCACTCCCTCTATGGCAAGTATATCCTTCCTTACTTAAGTTGACCAAAATTGTACACAGTACTCCTGGTGTGGTCTCACCAAGGCCCTATATAATTGGAGTAAGATGTTTTTACTCCTGTACTCAAATCCTCTTGTAATGAAGGCCAGCATACCATTTGCCTTCCTAATGGCTTGCTGCACCTGCACATTCACTTTCAGTGACTCATGTACAAGGACACCCAGGTCCCTTTGAGCATCTGCATTCCCCAATCTTTCACCATTTAGGAAATACTCTGCCTTTCTGTTTTTCTACCAAAGTGAATAACTTCACATTTATCCACATTATATTCCATCTGTCATGTTCTCGCCCACTCACTGAGCCTATCGAGATCCCCTTGAAGCTTCTTCACATCCTCTTCACAACTGACACTGCCACCTAGCTTTGTATCATCAGCAAATTTGGAAATGTTACATTTAGTCCTCTCATCCAAATCATTGATAGAGATTGTGAATAGCTGGGGCCCAAGCACCGATCCTTGTGGTACCTCACTAGTCACAGCCTGCCATCCTGAAAAAGACCCATTTATCCCTACTCTTTGTTTTTTGTCTGTTAACCAATTCTCAATCCATGCTAGTATATCACCCCCAATTCCATGTGCCCTAATTTTGTTCAACAACCTCTTGTGTGGAACCTTATCAAAGGCCTTCTGAAAATCCAAATACACCACATCTACTGGTTCGCCTTTGTCTACTCCACTTGTTACATCCTCAAAGAACTCCAATAGGTTTGTTTCCCTTTCATAAATATGCATCTGTATTCCAATAAGACGTCACTTCTCAAATATATACTGCACTGTATGCATATATTGACACCTATTGACCAAAGATGATGCTGAATATTACATCTGTGATAGTGTAGTCCCTGGTTAATGTTATCACTATAAAAGGCAAGGAAGGTAGTCACATGGGAACGATGTAGGTTTTTTCCAAACTGGTGAATGCAATCATTTTCAACCCACTGCTAAGAGCTCACAATTCAATTTGTTTTCTGCTTCCAATATGTTTGAAGGGATTAGGCGATGGACCGGCCCAAATTATTGATTGTTTCTTTGGGTGCAGAATGCTAGAAGGGATTGACTGTGGGATCTCATCTGTTTTTGGTTAGCTCTGGCCTGACCACTGGTTGTTAAGAGTGACAAGACATGTGGTGCAGAACGATATTTTTTTATTGCAATGAATTATCAGTGTGATTTCCACTGCAGTAAAGTAACACTGTTGGTTATGAGATCAATTTAATTGAAGACATCAATGGAAATTCATCCATATGATGGCACTGGCCCGTAGATTGAATTCTTGAAAGGTGGTCCTTTTGTTTAGTCAGTGAATCTGATGGTTCATTAGCCATATGATATTAAAAAAAGTTAAAGGATTCCTTGATAACAGACGACACAGTCCTCCCAATTTATTCTTTGAACTTACTCCTGCCAATCCATTTGACAGGTGCTTGATGCACAAGGCAGGTTTAAAGAAGGCCACGGCTGGATGGTCCTAGATTTGGGGTTGATCGTTAACTTGTTCTGCAGGCATCTTTTGTTTGACTCGTGAATCCTCACCCACTGGGCCCCAGCTGCCGATACTAATGTAAAACAGCCGAGATCCAGACATTCTTTTTTTTCTGCTGTGCACAAGACGGCAGAAATTGATACAATGCCACCACAAACTGAACACACACAGGTAGAATTAGGCACAAAAGATTTTGCAAATCAGTTTTGTCAAGATTGCTCGGACTCAGCAAGCCTCTGTCATGAATTCAAGATGGAGTGTTTTTCTCTTGTTTCGTACAGCACCGATCCCAGTGTGTAATTCTTTTCAAACAGTTCAGTGATTTGGCAGTAACTAGTAGAGCACACTGAAGTCCAAACCCACTGCATTCCAGCAAGAACTTCTATCATATTCGGAAATTCATTACTAAAGAATTGTGTAAGCCATTTAATTGAAATAATATTTAACTCACATGAAAACAAACCAAATATGAAAGAGCTTGTGAGAAATCTGTAAAGCATTCAGATATAATAAAAAGTTGGTTAATCTGCTAAAAGTTATATTAAGGGGTAGTGTGTTGACCGAAATAGGCTTTTCAAAACCTTATCCAAGAAAGATACTTTTGGCAAAAACATGTTTTAATTTTCCATTGCATGTGAATTCCAATCAGAGAATTACTTCTACTATGTAAACTCGATCAAAGTAACATGAGTCCACTGATTAACTAGTATGGTCAAGCTATATTGTTTTGCAAGACCATTTGGAAGATATACTAAACGGTTACTGAGGGGCCAATTTAAACCCTACTCACCCGACAGTTAAAAATAGCCCAAGTTACTTACCAGACCTGAAGGGCTGGATTTTGATACTGGAGGTGTGTAGGAGGCGGGACTACAACTTTTGGGGTTGTAGTCCCGCCTCCATCGAGTTGTGGCCAACCCACGCAATTTTCACTTGATTGACCTTGTTGAGCCCGCCCAGCGGGCTCAGCAGGCCAATTAAGGGCCGCCCGGCAACAGCTGACGTCACAGATTGACATTTCATCTGTCAAGAGCTATTGACAGATGAAATATCAGCGTTTGACAGCTGTTTGAAGCTGTCAAACACTGACAATCTGTACTACAAGTTAATTCCTTCCTCTCAGGATGATTTAGAGATCTCTCCAGAACAGAAAGCTGAATGCTGCAACTTTTGACAGCTCATGGCCATTCTGCTTTCTGTGCCAGTGAGATGAGGGACTCCCGAGACCTGAAGGAAGGAAGGCTGTAAAGGTAAGTAAAGGTAATTAAACTTATTTAAACACTTTACACACACCAAATACACTTACCTTTGCACTCATACACCCATCACTCACCTGAACACCGGACATCTCGACCCCTCCAAGCCCGTCAGCCCGACGGTCCGCCTCGCTAACTTGGCGTGGTTTGGAGCTGTCGGGAATCCCACACTTCAGGAATAAAAATAGAAATTAGGCTAAAAACTGCCTGTTAACTACCTGTTAACAGGCAGTTAATTGACACTAATCCCCTTCCCGCCTCGGGGAGGCGGGTCCCAGCGCGGGTCGGGTATCCGCCTCCTTTGAAACTGGCATGGAGGCGGGTTGGGGGTGGGATGGTTTTGTGCCCCCCAATTTCGTGATTTTAACCCCCTACATGCCTCCAATCCCGCCTCAATGGCCCAATGAAAATCCTGCCCGAAGCCTCCGGGAGCTGACAGGTTCCAATTTTCACCTGCCGTCCTCAGCAGGCAGCAGGGACACCCACCAAAGCCACTTGCGTTCTTTTTAACATATCCGTGTCGGGTCCTGATGACATCATTAGGAGCTGATGGCAAATTTTACGAGGCGGTCTAAGTGGGAAGTGGCAGTGAGTTTTGGCAGCCCAACCTGGTGGCAAAGAGGATCGGGGCCAGAGGAGGCCCAAAAAGGTAAGTGCATTTTTTAAAAACTTTTTTTACTTTCCTTGTGGGGCCGGGAGGTGCAAGAGTGCTCTTCAGAGCAACCGCGCCCCCCCCACACAAGAAAAGATTAGGCATCTGCAGCCTCAAACTTGCCTCCTCCTGATCGTGGCCCCCCTGCGAGATGTAATAGTAGAGCAGAGCACTTGGAAAACAGTGACAGGATCGGACAAAGTCAACATGGATATACAAAAGGTAAATCGTGCTTGACTAATCTACTGGAATTTTTTGAGGATGTAACTGGTAAAATAGATAAAGGAGAACCAGTGGATGTGGTGTATTTGGACTTTCAGAAGGCTTTCGATAAGGTCCCGCAGAAGAGATTAGCGTGTAAAGTTAAGGCACATGGGATTGGGGGCAAGGTACTGACTTGGATAGAGAACTGGTTGGCAGACAGAAAGCAAAGAGTTGGAATAAATGGGTCTTTTTCCGAGTGGTGGGCAGTGACTAGTGGGGTACCGCAGGGATCGGTCCTAGGACCCCAGCTATTCACAATATATATTAATGATCTAGACGAGGAAACTAGATGTAATATCTCCAAGTTTGCAGATGACACAAAGCTGGGTGGGCGTGTGTGCTGTGAGGAGGATGCCGAGAAACTCCAGTATGATTTGGACAGGTTGGGTGATTGGGCAGATGCATGGCAGATGCAGTATAAGGTGGATAAATGCAAGGTTATCCACTTTGGTGGCAAAAACAGGAAGGCAGATTATTATCTGAACGGCAATAGATTGGGAGAAGGGGAATTGCAACGAGACCTGGGTGTCCTTGTGCACCAGTCGCTGAAGGTAAGCATGCAGGTGCAGCAGGCGGTTAAGAAGGCAAATGGTATGTTGGCCTTCGTAGCGAGAGGGTTTGAGTACAGGAACAAGGATGTCTTGCTGCAGTTGTACAGGGCCTTGGTGAGACCACATCTTGAGTATTGTGTGCAGTTTTGGTCGCCTTATCTGAGGAAGGATGTTCTTGCCATGGAGGGAGTGCAGCGAAGATCCAACAGACTGATACCTGGGATGGCAGGAATGACGTATGAGGAGGGATTGGGTCGATTGGGCTTATACTCGCTGGAGTTTAGAAGAATGAGAGGGGATCTCATTGAAACTTATAAAATTCTAACAGAACTAGACAGACTTGATGCAGGAAGGATGTTCCCAATGGCCGGGGAGTCCAGAACCAGGGGTCACAGTCTAAGGATAAGGGGTAAGCCATTTAGGACAGAGATGAGGAGGAATTTCTTCACCCAAAGAGTGGTGAACCTGTGGAATTCTCTACCACAGAAGGCAGTTGAGGCCAATTCATTAAATATATTCAAGAAGGAGTTAGATATATTTCTTAAGGCTAAAGGGATCAAGGGATATGGGGAGAAGGCAGGGAGAGGGTACTGAATTTGAATGATCAGCCATGATCTCATTGAATGGCGGAGCAGGCTCGAGGGGCCAAATGGCCTACTCCTGCTCCTATCTTCTATGTTTCTATGACCCAGTAGCCAATCCCGCCACTTGCCTCTTGTTGGCGGGCAGCCTCCAAGCCATGCAATTTTCCGTCGCTTCTTGCCAAGTACCCACCAAGAACGGGTGGGATTTAATTGAGGCCTGGGAATTAAAATACCCCGGGCCTCATTTCTAGAGCAGTGAGTGAGTTTCTAACTCCCACTGTTGGTCACCTGCCGAAAACTAGCCCGCAGTTATAATCAGGACTATAGTAATATGTGATGCAGGAAAGTTTAGGGTCAGGAACTCAAACTTATTTTCATGCAACGACATGGTAAGGTAAAAAAAAAGCAATTTTATGGTGCGTAGTCAGCGTGATATCTTGGAAAATACTTTATAAACATATGGGGTTGCAATGCTATGGTTGGTGAGTGAGGTGACATCATTGCCTATTTTTGAATGATTTAAAAAAAAATTTCAGATGGTAGTTCACCTTTAAGGGTTCGAGACTGCTTTCTAAAATGACAGCCTTGCTTTAAGAGAATGCAGCCTCGCTCCAGGGACACTACAGTGATGCGACATTGGGCCTCCTGCTGAGTGCACAGCGTGTTCATCGCTGGGCTGTGCAGTGAAATCATTCAAATCAGCAGGCAGCACCAAAATAACATGCTGCCTGTGATTTTTAAACGGGCGCGAGCAAAGCTCATCCTGTGGTGCCTGTTGTGTATGTGCCTTTAAGAGAAGAACTGATTCTATACTGCAGTACCGGCAGTGACCACCCCTGTATATAAAGCCATAGCAGGCTTCTGTATTTCAGTCTTGAATTACTCGCTGTTCAGTAAATACCTGTTTTATTGTTCTCCTGCAGTCTGAGTATTATTGATCCTCGGACACTACACTGGCGACGGGCAAGTTTGCACTCACCTGCAGTACTGCATCACCTCACGGGGATCTTTTCCCTGAAGAGAAGCTTCTTGGAGGTCGAAGTCAGAACGGCGGGCGTCGACCGCGGGCAACCGCCCAGGGATCCATTGGAGAGTTGCAGGGGAGGCTGTGGAGAGCTGGGCCTGGCTCCCCAGTCGAGCTGTTCCAGCAAGTCGTGCTGGTAGCAGGTAGTGCGCTGACCCTTCCGGACTGCGGCGGGCTCGGGCTCGATCGAGCGGCTCTGCAAAGGGGCCGTGCAGCGTCGTCGGGAGGAAGAGAGGGAGAGAGGGTGGAGCGCACAGGGCGCGGTCGGTGCTCAAGAACAGGGCAGCGTGGAGAGGATAGAACACGGGTGTGGTAAACCACTTTTATCGTTACACTATAGTTATCACTGTTGTATTGTTATCACCATTATCACTGTTGTATCACGATACGAGGTCGCCTCTTGTCGCGCTGTTATACCTGGGCTGACCACCTCCGACTCCGCCCATGGCTCCACCTACCTGCCCAGGTATAAAGGTAGTCGACTGGCTGGTATTCCTCCTTGTTGGACCCGATCACCCACGAGGGTGGGCTCTGTTATTTAGTCAATAAAAACCTTTAGTTACGTTCCTAACTCGTCGCCTTTTAATGGACGAATTGATAGGTATATCAATTTTATTGACTAAATTTTAAAGATGTCTACTACTGGCCAGCCAGAAGCCCTCCCAGAAGCACAGCCACAGCAGCTTTCAGACACCGGGCTACGCCAGCCACACCAGCCGGCTTGGCTGCAAGCCCTCAAACCACCGTACCTGGATCTAAACCCACAGGCAGCAAACTCAGCCCTCAACTTCAAACACTGGCTGGACTGCTTCGAATCCTACCTGGAAGAATCCGGCGTCCCGCAGAGATCCAAACTAAGACTTCTGAACGCCCAAGCGAGCCCGAGAGTATACGCACTCATCCAGGACACGACTACATACGAGGCCGCTATCAACCTACTGAAACAGCAGTACCGCAGCCCGGTAAATTACATGTACACCAGGCACCTCCTAAGATCCCGCCCGCAACAGCCAGGAGAGTCTGTAGCTGAATTTTTACGGGCGCTAAGAGCACTCGGCAGGAACTGTGACTTTAAAGCGATGACGGCTGTTGAAAATACGGAAGATAATATCCGTGATGCCTTTGTGAAAGGCCTACGGTCCGACTACTCACGGCAAAGACTGCTTGAAGCTAAAGACCTCGACCTGGACAAAGCTGAAGCCCTCGCTCTCTCCCTGGAGGTGGCCCATCAGGACCAGGAGGCGTTTTCCAGGTACTGCTCGCAACCCTGGGACTCGGGCCCGACCCCTACCGCAATACCCTTCGCAGCGCCGCCCCCGGGACCTACCTCAGCGTCGGCATCCCGGACCCGACCGGGCCCGCCACCCCCGGTACCGGCTCCGACATCGGGCACCTGCGATCGGGCCGCCGGCTGCTTCTTTTGCGGCCAGGAGAAGCACCCGAGGTCGCGCTGCCCAGCCAGGAACTCTACCTGCGCAACCTGCAGGAAGAAAGGCCACTTCTCTAAGGCCTGCAGGAGCAGATCTTCAGAGGCCAGCAGTGCCTCATGCGAACTGTGGGGGCGGCCATCTTCTTTCACGGCAACTGAGGCCAGCATCCCCACACGTGAGTCATGGGGGCGGCCATCTTTGATCAAGGCAACCGACCCCAATAGTGCCTCATGTGAGTTATGGGGGCAGCCATCTTCTCCGCCATTTTGTCCTACCTCGTGGGAGACGCCATTTTACCCACCACGCCCGACTGCCACCGGGCCCCCGGACCCGACGACCGCCTCGCCCGCAGACGACAACGACTCGCTTACCTACACGCTAGCCTCCGTCACTCTGGATCAAGCCCGCCCACACCACCTGTCCAAGTCGATGATGGACATCAAAGTAAACGGCCACGCCACGACCTGCCTGTTCGACAGCGGAAGCACGGAGAGCTTCATCCACCCAGACACGGTGAGCCACTACTCCCTCCCTGTCCTGCCAATGCGCAACCGAATCTCGATGGCATCGAGGTCCCACGCCACGGACATTAGCGGCTACTGTGCTGTGACCTTGTCGGTTAAGGGTACAGAGTATAAAAATTTTAAACTCCTCGTCCTCCCCCAGCTCTGCGCTGCCGTCCTACTAGGGCTGGACTTCCAATCCCACCTCCAAAGTGTAACCCTAGCATACGGTGGACCCCTCCCCCCACTCACAGTCGACAACCAGCGAAGGTTAAACCGCCCACCGCGTAACACCTGCAGCCTATCCACCCTCAAGGTGCCGCCACCTTCCCTGTTCGCTAACCTCACCCCCGACTGCAAACCCGTCGCTACCAAGAGCAGGCGGTACAGCGCTGGGGACAGAGCTTTCATTAGCTCTGAGGTGCAGCGTCTCCTGAAGGAGGGCATCATCGAGGGGAGCAACAGCCCCTGGCGTGCCCAGGTCGTGGTCGTTAAGACCGGCGATAAAAATCGCCTGGTCATCGACTACAGCCAGACCATAAACAGATACACCCAGCTGGACGCATACCCCCTTCCCCGCATATCTGACATGGTCAATCAGATTGCACAATACCGCGTATTCTCGACCATCGACCTTAAGTCGGCCTACCACCAACTCCCTATCCACCCCGAGGACCGCCAGTACACCGCCTTCGAGGCGAATGGGCGCCTATACCACTTCCTTAGGGTCCCGTTCGATGTCACCAACGGGGTCTCGGTCTTCCAAAGGGAGATGGACCGGATGGTTGACCAGAACGGACTGCAGGCCACATTCCCCTACCTAGATAACGTCACCATCTGCGGCCGCGACCGGCAGGACCACGACGTGAATCTGGAGAAATTCCTCCGTACAGCCCAACGGCTGAACCTCACCTACAATAAGGAGAAATGTGTGTTTAACACCTCGCGCCTTGCCATCCTTGGCTGTGTAGTAGAGAACGGACTCATCGGCCCCGACCCCGAAAGAATGCGCCCCCTCATGGAGCTACCCCTCCCCCACTGCCCTAAGGCACTTAAGAGAACCCTGGGGCTCTTCGCCTACTATGCCCAATGGGTGCCCAATTATGCGGACAAAGCCAGACCCCTCATGAAGTCCACATCCTTCCCCCTTACGGAGGAAGCGTGCGCAGCCTTCTCCCTCATTAAGGGAGACATTGCCAAGGCCACTATGCACGCAGTGGATGAGTCCATCCCCTTCCAAGTCGAGAGCGATGCATCTGACTTCGCCCTAGCCGCCACCCTTAACCAGGAGGGGAGACCGGTGGCCTTCTTCTCAAGGACCCTACAGGGCCCTGAGATCCGACACTCGTCGGTCGAGAAGGAGGCCCAGGCAATTGTGGAGGCGGTACGACGCTGGAGGCACTACCTGGCAGGCAAACGATTTACCCTCCTTACCGACCAACGTTCGGTCGCTTTTATGTTTAATAACAAGCTGAGGGGCAAAATCAAGAATGACAAGATCTTGAGGTGGAGAATCGAGCTCTCCACCTACGATTATGATATCTTGTACCGGCCAGGTAAGCTGAGCGAACCCCCCGATGCTCTGTCACGAATTACATGCGCCAGCGCGCAAAGTGATAGACTTCAGACCCTCCACAACGACCTCTGCCACCCCGGGGTCACCAGACTTTACCACTTCATTAAGGCCCGCAACCTGCCCTACTCCATCGAGGAGGTCAGGACCATAACCAGGAACTGCCAGACCTGTGCCGAGTGCAAACCGCACTTCTTTAGGCCGGACAGAGCAAGCCTGATCAAGGCCACCCGCCCCTTCGAGCGCCTGAGCATCGACTTTAAGGGGCCCCTCCCGTCCTCTGACCGTAATGTGTACTTCCTCAACATTGTTGATGAGTACTCCCGTTTCCCCTTTGCCTTCCCCTGCCCAGACATGACCAGTACCACGGTCATTAAATGCCTGAACGACCTCTTCGCCTTGTTCGGGTTCCCAAACTATATACATAGTGACCGGGGCTCCTCTTTCATGAGCGAGGAACTCCGTCAGTTCCTACTAGCGAGAGGTATTGCAGCAAGTAGGACCACCAGCTACAACCCCCGAGGGAACGGCCAGGTGGAAAGAGAGAACGCGACGGTATGGAAGGCCGTCCTCTTAGCCTTAAAGTCTAAGGGCCTCCCAACCTCCCGCTGGCAGGAAGTCCTCCCGACAGCGCTGCACTCCATCCGGTCACTACTTTGCACTGCCGTTAACGCCACCCCCCATGAACGAATGTTTGTTTTCCCCAGGAAGTCGACTACGGGAACCACTCTACCAACCTGGCTGACCTCTCCGGGGCCCGTCTTGCTGCGAAAGCACGTGAGGGCCCATAAAACAGACCCCCTGGTCGAGAGGGTGAACCTCCTGCACGCCAACCCCCAGTACGCCTACGTGGCTTACCCAGACGGGCGGGAGGACACTGTCTCCTTACGAGACCTCGCACCCTCGGGCACTCCGGAGACACCACCTTTACCCCCCCCCACCACCCCCCCAATTCCAGCCCAGGTAGACGGCATGCCGGAACCCCACGAGCCTTCGCCGACCATGCAGACACCAGCACTAACACCGGATAATGCAGCACCGCCGCTGCGACGATCGGAGAGGCTTACGAGGCCTCCGGACAGACTGACATACCAGAACTGGTAGTACACTTCACCCCACCGGACTCAAATCTAAACAAGGGGTGAATGTGGTAAACCACTTTTATCGTTACACTATAGTTATCACTGTTGTATTGTTATCACCGTTATCACTGTTGTATCACGATACGAGGTCGCCTCTTGTCGCGCTGTTATACCTGGGCTGACCACCTCCGACTCCGCCCATGGCTCCACCTACCTGCCCAGGTATAAAGGTAGTCGACTGGCTGGTATTCCTCCTTGTTGGACCCGATCACCCACGAGGGTGGGCTCTGTTATTTAGTCAATAAAAACCTTTAGTTACGTTCCTAACTCGTCGCCTTTTATTGGACGAATTGATAGGAAAAGTGAGACGCGCCGAAGCCGCAGGTTGCCGCCATTACCCTGTAGAATGCTAGGAGCAGCGTGGCAGCAAGGGGAAGAAGGAAAAGCGCAGGAGGTGCCATTTTAAATCACCCAAGATGCCGAAGAGTGGCAGTAACACTGCTTTCGACAACGAGGTAGAAGACTGGACCACGTATGTGGAAAGAATTGAAGTGTACTGCGAGGCAAATGAGGTGGCCAATGGAAAGAAGGCGTCGGTATTATTAAATTTGATGGGCGCGAGAACGTACAGCCTATTGCGGAATTTAATTACCCCAGCTAAACCAATGGAGAAAAGTTTTGAAGAGATTGTTAATATCTTACAGGAACACCTAAACCCTACACCGCTGCTGATAGCAGAAAGATTCAAGTTCCATAAAAGAAACCAGCACAAAGATGAGAACAATGCTGAATATCTTACGGAACTACGCAAGTTATCGAAGCACTGCCAGTTCGGAGCAGGACTGGCAGACACCTTGCGGGATAAGTTTGTCTGCGGGCTCCAGAGTGAAGGAACCCAGAAACGACTACTTTCGGAAAAGGACCTGACGCTAGAACAGGCTTTCAGCGTGGCAGTATCCTACGAAGCAGCAGCACGGGGAGCTGTGGAAATACAACAGAAACCATAGGAATACAGCGCTAACGAAATGGCGTATGGAGCAGAAAAGTGCTATCGCTGCGGCAGAACAACCCATGATCAGAAGGACTGCTGGGTTAAGGACAAAGTATGCAGGCAATGTGGGAAAATGGAACACATAGCAAGAGTCTGCAGGTTGGGAAAGAAAACCAACACTAAAGAACTACGAAGGAAAAGTACAAGAAAGTAAAGAAATTGACAGACAGTAGTTTGGAAGATCAGGAGAGTGATAAGTACTCCAGGAGCAGGAGACTAAGTTGTCTAAAGTTACACAACGTGATCGCAAAGGAGGATCACCGAACCATTTGGGTCACCCTCATGATAGCAGGGTCCCCAGTAAAGATGGAATTGGACACAGGATCAGTCCTAACTGTCATGAATCGACGAGGCTATGAGCGGCTATTCTCACACTTACCCTTGAAGGACACGTCCATTGTATTGAAGACATACACGGGGAAAAAAGTATACCCCAGAGGAAAAATAAGGGTGCCAGTTGAATACAACGGCAAGGAAACACAGAAACTGTATCTATATATACTACCAGATGGAGGACCACCATTATTGGGACGTGAATGGATCCGAAAAATACAATTGGATTGGCATTCCATTCAAGCGCTAACTGTGACTGATAAAAAGGATGATGACGTCACACCTGGACAACTGTCAAAAATTCTAACTGACGTGAAAGAGGTGTTCCAACAAGGACTTGGGACTCTAAAAGGAGTAAAGGCAATGATAAAAATCGAAGATAATGCAAACCCAAATTTTTTTAAGGCCGGACGGGTACCTTACGCGATCCGCCCAGCCATTGAAGCAGAGCTGGAGAGTCTGGAGCATTCGGGTGTGCTGTCCAAGGTGGACTGGAGCGAGTGGGCCACACCCATTGTTCCTGTAATGAAGAAATCATTGAGCAGCACGCCTGGGGAACCGAAGAAGGTTCGCATCTGTGGGGACTTCAAGGTAACTGTGAACCCAGTCCTGCACACAGTACAATATCCACTTCCACGGATAGAAGATATTTTTGCCTCACTATCTGGAGGGAAACACTTTACAAAGATTGATCTGGCCCAAGCGTATCTACAAATGGAGGTGGAAGAAGCATCTAGGAAATACCTCACAATAAACACTCACAAAGGCCTTTACCAGTACAATCGACTGGCATTCGGGGTAGCATCAGCCCCGGCTATTTGGCAGAGGGCGATGGAACAAGTCCTGCAAGGGATCCCGGGGACTCAGTGTTATTTGGACGGCATCCTGGTTACGGGCGAAAATGACAGTGAACACCTTGCCAACCTGGAGCAGGTGCTCACGAGATTACAGGAATATGGGCTACGAGCCAACCGCCCTAAATGCGAGTTGTTCAGGAGACAAATCTCGTATTGTGGCCACATGATTGATGAGGAAGGGTTGCATAAGTCGCCGGACAAGATTGAGGCTGTAGTCAAGGCTCCAGCACCGGAAAATGTGTCGCAACTGAGGTCGTTCCTCGGGTTGGTGAACTACTACCATAAGTTCTTGCCGAATTTATCTACAATTCTGCACCCACTGAACGCCCTACTGCAAACTGGAGTAACATGGAAATGGAGTGATGAGTGTAAGCGTGCCTTTCAGAAATGTAAATGCCTAATCACTTCAAAAGAAGTATTGGCCCACTACAATCCAACACTACCGATTCGGTTAGCATGTGATGCATCTCCCTACGGCATCGGAGCGGTGCTGTCACACAAATTCCCTGACGGTTCAGAGAGGCCAATAGCCTTTGCATCGCGCTCGTTAACCTCAGCCAAGCGTAACTACGCCCAGATTGACAGGGAGGCCCTCAGCCTGGTGCGGGGGGTGAAGAAGTTCAATCACTATCTGCAGGGGCAGAAATTCACCCTACTGACTGATCATGAGCCCCTAGTCTCCATTTTTAACCTAAAGAAGGGCGTTCCGGTGATGACAGCGCAACGGCTGCAAAGATGGTCACTTTTTCTAGGGGCACATCAGTACAACATAGAGTACAAGGGTACGAAACTGCATGGAAACGCTGATGGGCTGTCGCGCCTACCGTTGCCTACAGTAGAGGAAGCAGCTGCAGTGGACCCTGTTGAGATATTCCATGCGACCATAGTCGAATGTCTACCTGTTACAAACTCAAGTATAGAGAAGGAAACCCGAAATGACCCGACACTCTCTCGGGTCTATGATTTGACGGTGAAGGGATGGCCAGCACATGGCGACTCACTGTTGCCAGCATTCTCGCCAAGGAGAGAACAGCTGTCAGTGTGCCGGGGGACCTTGATGTGTGGATCCCGAGTGGTAATTCCACCCAAGTTGAGAGATAGAGTGCTCAATGAGCTTCATGAAGGTCATCTGGGAGGGGTAAAAATGATGAGCCTAGCCAGGGCATTTGTGTGGTGGCCGGGAATCGATAAAGAAATCGAGGATATGACCAAGAGATGCACAGGATGCCAGAAGGTCCAAAACGCTCCACCACAGGCCCCGCTACATCCATGGGAGTGGCCCTCATCTCCATGGCAACGGGTACACATTGATTTTGCTGGTCCATTTATGGACTCAATGTTCCTAATCGCTGTGGACATCCATTCGAAATGGCCAGAGGTCATCAAAATGTCCTCCACCACCACGGAGAAAACTATTGCAGTCCTACGGACCATCTTCGCCAGGAATGGCTTGCCAGAACAGATTTGCTCTGACAATGGGCCACAGTTTGTGTCAGGATTTCCGGAGGTTTCTGAGGAATAATGGGGTGAAGCATTACACATCTGCCCCATATCATCCAGCCACAAATGGATTGTCTGAGAGGTTTGTTCAGACCTTTAAAAAGGCCATAAAGGCAATGCATAATGACGACATACCACTACAACACAAGGTGGATAATTTCTTGTTTGCTTACCGGAATGCGACACATGCAGTCACCAACCAAGTTCCAGCCATAATGTTCTTCAACCGAAGGCTAAGATGTCGCCTGGATTTGCTCAAACCAAACATAAGACGAGATGTTGAGGATAAGCAATTCCAGCACATAAATGAGAAGCCAACCAGGAGCTTCAAGATAGGGCAACCAGTCTTGGCCCGCGACTACCGAACAGAAAAATGGCAGCCAGGAACGATATGCACACAGCAGGGACCACTAATGTACACAGTGGACATTGGAGAGAGCATCGTGAGACGCCATGCTGACCAGATTCTAGAGTCACAGGAACAAGCCAAACCCATACCACAAGCAGGTGCACCTGGTAATCAACCCGAAGTACAGATTGCGTCTTCCTCAGAAGCAGTGGTATTGGAAGCTGATGAACCAACCAATGACAATGAGCCAGAATCAACTCCGCCGCAAGAACAGGATACTCGAGAAAGGCGCTATCCAGTCAGGATCAGGAAGCCTCCTCAAAGACTGAACTTATAAATGATTATTTCAGTTGATGTATATAGTACAGAGAAAATTGTAATTGTAATTAGTTATTATTTAGTTGTTAAATGAATGTTATATACTGTTTATCTAAAAGGGGAGGAATTGTTGTGTATGTGCCTTTAAGAGAAGAACTGATTCTATACTGCAGTACCGGCAGTGACCATCCCTGTATATAAAGCCATAGCAGGCTTCTGTATTTCAGTCTTGAATTACTCGCTGTTCAGTAAATACCTGTTTTATTGTTCTCCTGCAGTCTGAGTATTATTGATCCTCAGACACTACAGTGCCACTGCCCATTTTCGGGCCTTATCGACTATCTAGGCCTAGGAGACCAGGGCTCACACCTGAAACGTGCGTTAGGCACTTTGCTTCTGCAAATAAGGGCCCTTACACCTATCTGAGGCCCCCACCCCGGTGCAAGATTGGGTTGGCCCGAACACAGCCAGCACCAGGCTGGCTGTATGCAGGAAAGTCAGATCTATATGCGTTCTAACCAGACGTCTTTAAAGGGACTGCTGCAGGTCGCCACTAGAAAGGTAAGTTTTTAAAATATACTTACCTGAATGTGGAGTCGGGAGGAGCACTCCTGGGGACCAGTGCCTCCCTCCTTGCCCTAACTTCCTCCACAAACACCTCCAGGGAGGTTTCAGAAAACCTGGTGGGGACAGCTCTCAGAATTGTTCGTCCCCGCAGAATCGTGTGCACAGTTTTGGAATGCAAGCTGTCTTCGGGGAAGGCAACCTCACTTTAAGAGGTGCATTGCCATGTTGATAATCCTCAGGAAGCCTGCTGGGAATTGCCCACGTAAAGTGTGTGGGCCGCCTATTTCTCGGCGCAATCAGGTGGGCAACTCCTCAATCATATCGAAATGAGGCCTGGGAGTTAAAACCGGGGCTCAAGTCTCTCCGTCTGCATTGCAGAGTGGGAGATGCAGGTGATGACTCCTGTAGAAAGGAGCCTGTGCAAAAAAGCTAAGTGTGCTGGTGACTTTCACAGCCATTGGTAAAGCGTGACCCTCCCCCCCACCCCTGTCCAGCAGGCAGCAAGTCCTGCTGCAGTAGAGCTGCATTGGTCTGTCTGGTGAAGTGCTGCCTCCTCCTGCACTGCTGCTCCGAATATCTGAAGAAAGTAAGTCTTGGCCTATAGCCCCTGTGGGCTGCGGAAGGCCTTCTACAAGAAGCCCCTCTCACCTGTTGTCTTCTAACAAGCCCAGCTGCTGCTTGACCTGGTTCTCCAGGAAGCTCCGATGGCTAATCTTCCTCTTCCGACAACTGCTTGTCCATCCAACTGTGTGAAGCTAAAACAGCACGCATGCTAAGCACTGAGTGCTCAATGAAGGTATAGCTTCCAGTCATGTGAGTTTGCGAAACCAATGCTGCTAAGTAACACTCAATGGGTTTGCCGCTGGGCGGGACCTCTGATCCCCAGGGCCTGATAATCTACATCCTAGGGTACTTAAGGAAGTGGCCCTAGAAATAGTAGATGCATTGCTGATCATCTTCCAACATTCAATGGAATCTGGAACAGTACCCATGGATTGGAGGGTAGCTAATGTTACCCCACTATTCAAAAAAGGTGGTAGAGAGAAAACGGGGAATTACAGACTGGTAAGCCTGACATCGGTAGTGGGGAAAATGCTACAGTCCGTTATAAAAGATGTAATAGCAGAGCACTTGGAAAACAGTGACAGGATCAGACAAAGCCAACATGGATTTACAAAAGGTAAATCGTGCTTGACTAATCTGTAACTGGTAAAGTAGATAAGGGAGAACCAGTGGATGTGGTGTATTTGGACTTTCAGAAGGCTTTCAATAAGGTCCCGCATAAGAGATTAGCGTATAAAGTTAAGGCACATGGGATTGGGGGCAAGGTATTGACTTGGATAGAGAACTGGTTGGCAGACAGAAAGCAAAGAGTTGGAATAAACAGGTCTTTTTCTGAGTGGCGGGCAGTGACTAGTGGGGTACCGCAGGGATCGGTCCTTGGACCCCAGCTATTCACAATATATATTAATGATCTAGACGAGGGAACTAGATGTAATATCTCCAAGTTTGCAGACTACACAAAGCTGGGTGGGCGTGTGTGCTGTGAGGAGGATGCTGAGAAACTCCAGGATGATTTGGACAGGTTGGGTGATTGGGTAGAAGCATGGCAGGTGCAATATAACGTGGATAAATGTGAGGTTATCCACTTTGGTAGCAAAAACAGGAAGGCAGATTATTATCTGAATGGCAATAGATTGGGGGGAAGGGGAAGTGCAACGAGACCTGGGTGTCCTTGTGCACCAGTCGCTGAAGGTAAGCATGCAGGTGCAGCAGGCAGTTAAGAAGGCAAATGGTATGTTGGCCTTCGTAGCGAGAGGGTTTGAGTACAGGAACAAGGATGTCTTGCTGCAGTTGTACAGGGCCTTGGTGAGACCACATCTTGAGTATTGTGTGCAGTTTTGGTCGCCTTATCTGAGGAAGGATGTTCTTGCCATGGAAGGAGTTCAGCGAAGATTCACCAGGCTGATACCTGGGATGGCAGGAATGACGTATGAGGAGGGATTGGGTCGATTGGGCTTGTACTCGCTGGAGTTTAGAAGAATGAGAGGGGATCTCATTGAAACTTATAAAATTCTGACAGGACTGGACAGACTAGATGCAGGAAGGATGTTCCCGATGGTCGGGGAGTCCAGAACCAGGGGTCACAGTCTAAGGATAAGGGGTAGGCCATTTAGGACAGAAATGAGGAGGAATTTCTTCACCCAGAGAGTGGTGAACCTGTGGAATTCTCTACCACAGAAGGCAGTAGAGGCCAATTCATTAAATATATTCAAGAAGGAGTTGGATATATTTCTTAAGGCTAAAGGGATCAAGGGGTATGGGGAGAAAGCAGGGACAGGGTACTGAATTTGGATGATCAGCCATGATCGCATTGAATGGCGGAGCAGGCTCGAGGGGCTGAATGGCCTACTCCTGCTCCTTTTTTCTATGTTCTATGTTTCTATGATCCGCCCCGTTAAAAATGCATCACGGTCCAAATGACGTCATCAGACTCCTATTTCAATTTATTTATGAGGCACCTGCCTGTTTCTGGTTGGGTGCGTTTCCGATCTGAGTCAACTCCGGTGTTAAAATGGCAGTCGGCAGCTTTCTGGCGGAAACAGGGTGGTAAGTCGATTTCTGTAGTGGTAACCATTCACAAGCTCCGTCCCCACTGGCCGGGTTGGGTTAAAATTGAGGCCATCATCTTAGCATGTATGTGTGACATCATTCAGGATATGAGTGATGTACGACCCTTCTGGCTCCTCTTCCTTCTCAAGCAAAGACAACATTTAGCAAAAGAAAGATGTTCTTTTCCTTTAGATATGCTCCTTTGAACTTGCTATCCCCATTTTGGTACACCTGGCTTCTTTTTGATCAGATCCACAGCTCAGTGCCTAACTGGTCACGTGAATTTATACCACCATTTGTCTTTGTGGAGTTCAATAGTTCAATTGAGTCATTCTGTACCTTGCTTGACTCTGGGGAGGGAATTGATATAGTTTAGTTCCTTTTTTGAAAGGATCCTCATTTAATAGTTACATTGCATTCGCCTGCTAATGCAACAGACACGTTCTTTTCTGATCAGCTCAATTTTTCTGAAATGCAGTTAATCTGTGTAATTTTTGCATTTCCCTGTCCCAGGCTGACAGTTAAATTTACCAGTCACGTGTGTGATGGGTCACTCCGACATTCCTCAGACAGTCTACTTGGCAAGGGTGTCCAGTTACGCATTTAATGGGGACCAACTGGGATATTTGTCCTAGGCCTTTATGAAACAACCAAAACATAAGATATCACTGGGAAACATTCTTCGATCCTGAGCAGCAGAATAATACTGAGTCTGGAGTGTGAAATCCTGATTTTACCCCTCAGTCTTCCTGTAGCTAAGCAGAGAACAGCTTTGGAACCAAAAATGATGAGACAAACTCAGAGCCACGTGTCCCTTCGATGTTGGAGGACACACAGAGGGGGAAAAAAAAGAGGTACATAGAACTTATGGAGAGATTAATATGGCTTTGTCCTTGCAATTTTACACCATGATGAGTTCTCTTTGAAAACACCACAGAAGAAAGAAGCCCAATAAGAATTGGCTAGGTTTGAGTCAGTAAACAACTTCCCAACAGCTGCAGTAAACTGCAGGCGCACTAGAAACAGTTGTAAATGATTAACATTTGATAACAAATCGTCGTGGGAATGCAACTTAAATCCAGATGGGGCCAATGAGGCAATGACAACGTCAAATAAATAAAGTCACATTTTTTCATTGGGAGGGTTAGTTTGGTAAACCATCTGTGTCTTTGTGTTTTCTCAGCACAGCAACTTTTTCATATGACCTCTATTTACTTGTTTTGTTGTTATTGTTTGGCTCTTGGTATAAACTTTACTTTGCCATTTGCTTGATCTGCCTCCCTTTCCCCCATATAAAGCAGTCAGGAGTGCGGATGACATATTCTATTGTGGTGGTGTGACACTGCAGCTACAGCAACAGCAACTTGCATTCATATAACACCTTAACAGAGAAAACCATCCCAATCGCAGTGCGTGCTTTAGAGGAGCGCAAACGAGCAGAACTGAGTTCTATTTTTGTCTCCACGCAACTCCGGTCAGGATAAGAGAAGCTCTGCCCACGTGCGCTTGCCTTCATGTGCGCATCTCTGTCACTGATGTTCCAATGCTGGTTACACTTGTAATCTTAGAGCTGCTGAAAACATTTTAAAATGAAGTTTTAAAAGTTTGCTGTGCACTGGTTGCAATTGCAGCGATCTGTTTAAACTGAATCTAGGCTGAATCTGCTGCAGCCATACGATATTCGCGAGGGCTTCGCGGGTGAAGCTTCCCACCTGGCCCATGAGAAAAGTGCTGGACAGTCAGCTCCTGAGAGATCCATAAGAACATAAGAAATAGGAGCAGGAGTCGGCCATTCGGCCCCTCGAGCCTGCTCCGCCATTCAATAAGATCATGGCTGATCTTCTACCACATCTCTACTTTCCTGCACTATTCCCATATCCTTTGATTCCCTTAATATCCAAAAATCTAACGATCTCTGTTGTGAATATACTCAATGACTGAGCCTCCACAGCCCTCTGGGGTAGAGAATTCCAAAGATTCACCACCTTCGGAGTGAAGAAATTTCTCCTCATCTCAGTCCTAAATGGCTGACCCCTTATTCTGAGACTGTGACCCCTGGTTCTAGACTCCCCAGCCAAGGGACACATCCTCCCTGCATCTACCCTGACAAGCCCTGTAAGAATTTTGTATGTTTCAATAAAATCACCTCTCATTCTTCTAAACTCGAGAGAATATAGGCCTAGTCCACTCAATCTCTCCTCATACGACAATCCCCCCATCCCAGGAATCAGTCTGGTGAACCTTCGTTGCATTCCCTCTATGGCAAGTATATCCTTCCTTAGGTAAGGAGACCAAAACTGTACACAATACTCCAGGTGTGGTCTCACCAGGGCCCTATATAATTGCAGTAAGCTGTCTTTACTGTTATACTCAAATCCTCTTGTAATAAAGGCCAACATATCATTTACTTTCCTAATTGCTTGCTGTACCTGCATATTAACTTTCAGTGATTCATGTACAAGGACACCCAGGTCCCTCTGAACACCAATATTTCCCAATCCCTCACCATTTAAAAAATACTCTGCTTTTCTATTTTTCCTACCAAAGTGGATAACTTCACATTTCTCCACATTATATTCTATTTGCCATGTTCTTGCCCACTCACTTAGCCTGTCTATATCCCCTTGAAGCCTCTTTGCATCCTCTTCACAACTTGCATTCCCACCTAGCTTTGTATCATCAGCAAACTTGGATATACAGGTACAACCCCAGTAATCCGGCACCCTCAGGACCAGGCCGGTGCCGGACCACTGAAAATTCCGAACCACTGAAGGTGTCAAAAGTCACCACAAACACCGCCACCACCTGCTCCTCCTCTTCCTGCTGCTGCCCTCCCTGTGCCGCCGTCGACCCCGCCGCCCACGGGCTGCTCGGGCTCGGGCTCCATCGCTCCGCCGAGCTCCATCGCTGCGCGGTCCAGGCGCTGATCCTGACCCGGCGGCGGTCCCGGGATCCGAGCCGGACCCATCTCAGGGAGGGAATGTGACAGCAGGACCTTCCTCGTGCTGGACCACTGAAGGTGCCGGACCATCGGGTGCCGGATTACCGGTGTTGTACCTGTATTACATTTAGTCCCCTCATCCAAATCATTGATCCAGACCAGTCTACACCTCCTGCTGCTCAGTTGGCGAAGCATGCTGTGTCGGAAGGGACAAAGGTTGTGACAAAAGTACGCCGGCTCCAAGTGAAACGCCACAATTTCACATACAGCAGGTATGCGGAAAGAAACACGACAAGGCTGCAGAACAATATATAAGCAAGGAAGCCGTATCTTCTGCTTCAGATCAGCATTGACATAAAATGTGCAATATAAGGGTTCTATTCAAATTATTTTACACTCACGGGTAGAAGAATGCTTTTTCAATAATGACACAGATGTGTTTCAAGGCACAATGTGTTGTTTTTATATGCTGCTGTCAAATAGAATTCATGCATTTTATTCCTTTTTTTTTACTGTGATGCTGGGGCATGCCAAATGGCGACTTCAGCATTTTATTCCAAAATCAACATCACGTGGGATTCAGCAGGACTCTGGTTAAAAAAAAAATTCAATTTTAACTGTATGAAAAATAAAGGTGTATCAATGGAGAGACAGAGGAAGGGTGCTGGACACGGTGATGCAGTTCATGTTCGTTCCAAGCACAACAGTAACAGTTGCATGTCTTGAAAATGAATGGAAATCACATCACGAACTTAGACAATTTTCTGCCGACGCATTGAATCATGCAACTTTACAACACAGAAGGAGATTATTCGACTCATTGCACTTGCTCTTTGAAAGAGTTATCTGCTTCGTCCCATTTCCCTGCTCTTTCCCCATATCCTGTTAAATTTTTATTTTTCAGATATATATTCACATCCCTTTTAAAAGCTATTATGGAAATTGCGCCCACTCCTGCTTCTGGTAGAGGGTTGATTCCGTGTTCTAATGTCCCTCTGCATTATAAAATTCTGCCTTTTGCTTCACTTTTTGGTGATGATCTTAAATTTGTTACTGACTCACTGGCTAGAGGAAATAGTTTTTCCCAATTTACCTGATCGAAACCTCTCATAATTTTGAACACCTCCATCAACTAATACCATAAACTTCTTGGTTCTAGTGAACAGAGCCCCAGTTTCTCTAGTCATAAATAAAGGTTCTCATCCCTGGTATCATCTTAAGTGACTCTCTTCTGCACTCTCTCCATCGCCTTTATATCATTCCGAAAGAAAGGCCCCCATAATTGGACATAATGTTCTAACTGCAGTTTAACCAATGAGTTGTATAAAAAGAAAAAGAAAGTCTTGTATTCCTATAGCGCCTTTCACAACCTCAGGATGCCCCAAAACGCTTTACAGCCAATGAAGTACATTTTGAAGTGTAGTCACTGTTGTAATGTAAGAAACGCGGCAGCCAAGTTGCGCACAGCAAGCTCCCGCAAACAGCAACATGATAATGACCTGATAATCTGTTGTAAGTTGAAGGATCCTTTGAATAATGCCATGGGATCTTTTACATCCACCGAAGAGGGCAGACTATTTAACAGCTCATCCGAAAGATGGCATCTCTGACAGTGCAGCACTCCCTCCGTACTGCACTGGAGTGTCAGCCTAGATTTTGTGCTCAAGCCTCTGGCGTGGGGCTTGAACCCACGACCTTTGTGACTCAGAAGGCAAGAGTGCTACCAACTGAGCCAAATGGCCACAAATTGGCTGACACTATCACATTGAACATTATCCCTTTTCTTTAGTACTCTATGCCCCATTACAAATTTGGGACTGCCAAAGATACATTCAGTGGCATCAATCACTCCCATAAATGATCTGAGTGTTTTACCTTTGTATGAATTGGCTTGCACTTTCCCATATCTACTTGTATGATAGTGTTACCTGGGAGCTTAAAATAGTACCCCCTTGTAACCTGAATCAGATATTTGTGACTTTCCCATGTGAACAGCTTCAATCTCTCTAAAGGCAAACTGAGCAGTCAGTTGGTGAGAGGCGGCCTCATATGAAGCAATAGCCACTTTATTTCACCGTGAGGTGAACATACAGAATGTCAGTTATGATTGGACTCACTTAATTCAAACAGTACAATTGACCTTCGCACAATGATAACAACAACAACTTGTATTTATATAGAGCCTTTAATGTAGTAAAACATCCCAAGGTACTTCAAAGGAGCGTTATCAAACACAATTTGTCACTGAGCTACATAAGGCGATATTAGGGCAGATGACAAGTAGGTTTTAAGGAGCGTCTTAAAGGAGCAGAGAGAGGTAGAGAGACGGCGAGGTTTAGGGAGGGAATTCAAGAGCTTAGGACCCGGACAGCTGAAGGCACGGTTGCCAATGGTGGAGTGATTAAAATCGGGGATACGCAAGAGGCCAGAATTGGAGGAATGTCGAGATCTCGGAGGGTTGTAGGTTTGGAGGAGGTTACAGCGATAGGGAGGGGCAAGGCCATGGAGGGATTTGAAAATAAGGATGAGAATTTTATGATTGAGGTGTTGCCGGACTGGGAGCCAATGTAGGTCAGTGAGCACAAGGGTGATGGGTGAACGAGACTTGGTGCGAGTTAGGATACGGGCAGTAGAGTTTTGGATGAGCTCAAATTTATGGAGGGTGGAAGATGGGAGGCCCCGGCCAGGAGAGAGTTGGAATAGTCCAGTCTAGAGGTAACAAAGGCATGGATGAGGGCTTCAGCAGCAGATGAGCTGAGGCAGGGGTGGGGTTGGGCGATATTACGGAGGTGGAAATAGGCAGTTTTAGTGATGGGGATATGGGGTTGGAAGCTCATCTCAGGGTCAAATATGACACCAAGGTTGCGAACGGTCTGGTTCAGCCTCAGACAGTTGGCAGGGAGAGGGATGGAGTCGGTGGCTCGGGAATGGAGTTTGTGGCGGGGGCCAAAGACAACGGCTTTCATCTTCCCAATATTTAGTTGGAGGAAATTTCTGCTCATTGTGTCGGACAAGCAGTGTGACAAATCGGAGACAGTGAAGGGTCGGGAGATGTGGTGATGAGGTAGAGCTGGGTGTCGTCAGTGTACATGTGAAACCTGACGTTATGTTTTCGGATGATGTCGCCGAGGGGCAGCATGCAGATGGGAAATAGGTGGGGGCCAAGGATAGATCCTTTGGGGACTCGAGAGGTAACAGTGTGGGAGCGGGATGAGAAGCCATTGCAGGTGATTCTCTGGATACAACTGGACAGATAAGAATGGAACCAGGTGAGGGTAGTCTCACCCAGCTGGACGACGGAGGAGAGGCGTTGGAGGAGGATGGTGTGGTCAACTGTGTCAAAGTCTGCAGACAGGTCAAGAAGGATGAGGAGGGATTGTTTACCATGGTCACAGTAGCATACCATTAGCATTTCTGACCTCTTAGTCTGGTGTCTGCCCTTGCAGCTTTCTTATTTCAAAAAGCATCTTTCTCCCAGCCTACAGCCCAGCCTTTATCTTACATCACGGCTAAAAAAAGGATCAAAAACTTTCTAATATAATAGGTGTGAGGTGTTTCTCGAATGCTGAAGCAGGCTAATGAATTGCTTATATCGGAAACAATATCAAAGCTAACTCATTAGTATCATATCTACCTAGCATCTCAGTCTTATTTTTAACGTCTGAAAATGCTATGGGGTTGATTTTGACTGTTGGTCGGTCACCCATTCTGGCAGTGAAATGGCTTCTGAGATTTTAGGCTCTGGCCTCATTTAAATTTGTTAGGTGAGCCACAGGGCGGCAAACTGGCATCCCAACGCAGCTCGCCAGATGGAAGACAGGAAATCGGGTTGGAGCTGCTGCCAGCGAGGTGAGTTGCATGGAATGTGGGTCAAAATCCCAGAGGGTGAGGGTCCTGGGGTGGCAGCAGCCCAGATTATTTTTGTGGGCTCTCGAGGTGCACTCCAGAACCCACAGAAAACAATTCAAGACTTACCTTTTTAGAGGGGCTCTTCTCTCACATCGCCCATGGAACTGATCGAAGTCTGCACAGAAACAGGGTCCAACCAGTTCCTACCTAAAATGGCAATTGGGGCCCTATTTACATCATAGGACCACGATTTCCATGTTAAAAGGGGCCTATTGCCTGAAACAGGTGAGCGCTTTGATCCCTTTTAAAATGGAGCCGGCCGCAATGCCGGTGCTAACAGGGTGGTAAGGCTACCGACCCCATTTTGAGGCGGTTACCACCCTGTTAATGCTAGGCGAGGACACTGAAAATCGGCTCCTATGCTTTTAAAAACCTAACATTAAAAGTAGCTATTTTTTTCAAATGCTTGCTGTGCAAGAATGGAATGGTCAAAAAAGTTTCGAAGCGTGACTGCCTTATTTATAAAGCCTAGGATTCCATGGGCGTGAAATTCGGTAGCGCTCCGTTTTGAGGCGGTAATGCTGGCGAGGCGGGACATCTTGCGCCCGACGTGGAAGTCCCGTGCTGGCCACGAAATTCGCCTTGCCGCCCCGCGCAGGAAGTGGAGCGCAGTGTCAGGTGCTCCACTTCCTGGTGGGGCGGTAACCAAGGCGATGTCGGGGCGCGAGGCTGCCCCCCCCCTTCAGTTAAAGGGCCTCCGATGGCCCACACTAGGCCACCAGAGCGGCGTGGTGCAATGGCAGCAGCTCGGCACCGAGACGCGGTGCTGGGCTGTGCGATGGTGCCCAGGACCACGCCACAGCCCACCACGGACGGCCGACCTGGGGGTCGGCCAAAATTGAAAATGGTGGCGCGGGTCGCGGCCGCACCTCCCCTTTAACTACCGCCCTGCAAGCTGAGGTCGGCGTGGCTCGCGACCCATGAGGCTGGCGCTGACACCGCCCGCGGCAGCCTCATTAGGCGCAGCCGAATTTCTTCCGCGGGTCGGTAAGGGACCATGGCGGGATGCTAAGGGGTCACGGTGCACGGCGATGGCATCATCGCCGGAGGTGCGGCGGCCCAGGGCGCTACCGGCAGGGGCGCGGCACTATTGGGTAGCGCCAAATTTCGCGGGAGGCGCTTTTTTCACCCCCCCTTCCGGGTAATAACCCCTTTGCGCCCCGGGATGCTAACGGCAGGCGCAAAGGAGCCGAATTTCCTCCCCCCCCCCATCTGTTTTTTCAACAACTTTGTCTTCCTGCTTTTAAAATGTATGCACTGGGACCTACCCGTGAATCTCTTGCTCCTCTATTCCTTTTAAAGTTTTACCGTGCAGTAATAGCAATAATAGATTTCTGTTTCAATTCTAAATTGGGTTTGCTTGAATGCTCCTTCAGAACGAGTGCAAATGCAGGGTACTTCTGACACAAAAAACTCGCAAAAAGGAACCTAGTCTAACAAATTACTTTTTGTGCCTCAATTTGCTCTTTGTGATTTTGAAGATTTAAAAAATGTTCCTGTTGCTGCTATTTGCCACAGGGGCAAAGGTGGCTGTTTTGTTTTCCATCGCTCCCTTGATTGTATTACACATGGAAAATCTAGGCATCACGCTTGAGCTATTTTTGATTAATACTCAGTACACAGAAATCTGTTATCTGTTGAATTGTGGGAATGGGAACAATTCAAAAGAGACAAATTGGGAACATACATTCAGAGTGCAATGACTCATAGCACTGAAAGTGACAGAAGAATGCCACCAGATTTGTTTTCATTTACGAGGAAGCTCGTCAGGCATAATTCCCTAGCAACCCCCGAATGGAACTTTTACTCCGAGTGCTAAGCAAATCAACAGAAAGGCTTTAAAGTGTTTCTGCAGTAAATGCGCAACATGAACAGGGTTACTGTCCTTATTGTGCACCTTTACAGCATGGGAAAACAAACTTTTTATCAAACAACTTTAACATATTTAAATAACCAAAACGAACTTTTCCCCTCACTGCTGCTCAATGTGCTTTGATTATTTCTTTTAAAAGTAGACTGATTTCCTTGAGCAAGCTAGCAAAGGGTTTCACTCCTAGTTGCAGGCGTAGGGACTCAAATCCCAAGGGTGACCTGAAATTTTTACTCTTCCCTCACTTGGCTGAGTTTGGTCAGCTCCTGGGTCGGCTGCTCAGTGAGACAACTGTATTGAAGTGGAATGGGCAAGTCTACTTGTGCAGAATGGAAACAGGAAGGAAATTGCTGGCATCATCCAACCTCCCCCTGCTTGAATTTCAATCTCTGATGGACAGTCACACAATCACAAATTGGCATTGAGTGCAGTTGTGGGGAAGCTTGTTGTCAAGTCTATCCAGCTCTCTGCGAGGAAGATGTGTGGTAGCGAATGTCCCGCAGGGCACCTTTCTGCAAAAAAGGAAAAGCACATAACGTAACTTTAAAGGCTATTTTTTCTGTCCAGTCAAAAACTCCTACCTCTCTTTAGAAAAAAAGCTTGGGCTGCATCCTGCTAGAATACAGCCTAACACCATGTGGGCACGGCAAGCAATGAGCCAACATTCAAAGACATTTGATAAATAATATACAGAATGTTATACAATGCATAGCATGGATCTGTTTTTTTGATCGCCTTGTTTTGAGAAAATAAAGACTATTTAATAGAGTATCACTGACTATGGAAAATATTCATGCAGTGATCCTCCATTTTGTAAATATTTATTCTCAAGATATGGGTATCGCTGGTAAAGCCAGCATTTATTGCCCATCCCTAGTTGTCCTTAAGGAGGCGGTAGCGGGCCTTCTTGACCCGCTGCAGTACCCCTACAGTGCTGCTTGATAGGGAGTTCCAGGATTTTGACCCAGTGACGATGAAGGAGCGGGGATACATGTCCAAGTGAGAATGGCATGTAACTTGGAGGGGAACTTGGAGGTGATGGTGTTCCCATGCACCTGCTGCCCTTGTCCTTCTAGGTGGTGGAGGTCGCTAGTTGTGTGAGGTGCTGCTGAAGAAGCCTTGGCGACTTGCTGCAGTTCATCCCGTAGATAGTGCAGACTGCAGCCATGGTACGCCGGTGGTGGAGGGAATGAATGTTTAACGCTGGTGGATGGGCTGCTGATCAAGTGGGTTGCTTTGTCCTGGATGGTGTCGAGCTAATTGAGTGTTGTTGCAGCTGCACTCATCCAGGCAAGTGGAGAGTATTCCATCACACTCCTGACTTGTGCCTTTACTGTAATTATGTATTTATGGCCTATTTCAGTGGCTCTTAAACAATATTTTCCACTCATTTTATTAATGCTGTATTCATACTATCATTTTGGCATTGGTCCCACATCCTCTGGGGCATCAACCTGATGTCAGGAGTAAAACCCACAAAAGAGGTTGTGTCACACCAGAAACAGTGATCAATATAAATGCAGTGGAAAACTGGACACAAATTGTAATAGGCTTTTTTCCTTACAATTTTGCCAGCACAGACCAGGGATTGAACCTGGGCCTGTCGTGGTCTGTATACAACACCATTTATGTATTGAGGACTACTGAATGAGTAAAATTTAACAGTTAAAAAAATAGGGACCCATTTTTAATTATAGTGTCCATTGGGTGGGAGGTGACTGGAGCAGTTGCACCACTCACCCGATGGCAATGCAACAACAACAACAACTTGTATTTATATAGCACCTTTAACGCAGTAAAACTTCCCAACGAGAAGTCTGAATCATCTTCATGATTGGGCCTTGTTTGAATTTTTTCCTCTGTGGAGCTGAACTAGAAGTTAAACCATAAAGTGAGGGGGAGGCAATCCATGGGGGGGAGGTGCACTGAACAACCGGTAGAGGGTGGGAGTATTTCTCTGAGGCGAGGAGCAGCATTTATGCTCTTCCTAGCCCCACAAAGGTCAGTGGCACTGAGGTTTCTGCCCTGTTTTTGGAACGGCCCTTTAAGGGCCACTCTGTTAGGCCATTCTACATCCGGTACGACAAAAGCAAAATACTGCGGATGCTGGAAATCTGAAATAAAAACAGAAAATGCTGGAAATACTCAACAGGTCAGGCAGCATCTGTGGAGAGAGAAACAGAGTTAACGTTTCAGGTCGATGACCCTTCGTCAGAACTGGAAAAAGTTGGAGATGGAACAGGTTTTTTAAGCAAGGGCAGGGAAAGTGGGGAGGGGAGGAAAGAACTAAAGGGAAGGTCTGTGATAGGATGGAAGGCAGGAGAGATTAAGAGACAAAAGGGATGATGGTGTAAGGCAAAAGGAGATGGTAATGGGACAAGTTAAGAAACAAAAGATGACTCTAGATGAAGTGTAAATGGCAATGGCAGAATGATCGACAGCTGCCATGAGAGAGAGAAAAAAAAATGAAAAAACGATAGGGGCAGAGGTTATGGTCTGAAATTGTTGGGCCTAGAAATTCGGTAGGCTTAGCGCCGCTTTTGAGGCGCTAGAGGGCCTAGCGCCGGAGTTATGGCCAGTTTGGAAATTGAGTGGGTCCCTAAATCGGCGTTAGGCCGTTAGCGCTGCGCCGGCACCGGTGACGTCATCGGTGTGCGCAGCGTCCCGGTTGCCATGGTAACCCGCCCGAACTCCGAAATTGACTTGCGGCCGCCTCGCCCGTGGCAGCCGCAAGCAACGTTCTGGCAGAGGTGCCTTACTGGACTTTGCGCCTGCGCATTAAAGGCCCCGCGGCGGCCGGCCGCTTTCCCGCCGGCCGCCTGGCCGCAGCTCCCTCCCCGGACTTCTCCCCCCGCCCCCCCCCCCCCCCGGGACAGATGCAAGCCCGGCACTTGTCCGCGGTGCCGGGCTCATTTTTACAATGATTTTCGCGGGCCGCGGCCGGGTGCAGGCAGCTCCTCCTTAAGGGAAGGAGGAGGCCTGCACTTCCCGAACCTGCCGCACCGCAGCGGGCGCCGCAGCGCCGGAATAGCGCCGCAATTCAGCGCGTAGCGCCAGTTTTCAGGCGCAAACAGCTTTCAGCAGCGCCGGCAGCCGTTTGGGCGCAGAACGAGTGAATTTTTGGCCCGCCCAGCGCGACTTAGCTCCGGCACTAACTTCCGGCGCTAAAGCCGTCGCTGCGCCAAAACCCAATTTCTAGGCCTTGAACTCAATGTTGAGTCCAGAAGGCAGTAAAGTGCCTAATAGAAAGATGAGGTGCTGTCTGGTACTACTGGGTGGATTGTGCAAACTGCATGCACCACTTAGTGATACCAGAAAATTGCATCGGGGTCCTATAACTGGCATAGGACCTTGTTTTTAATACTTAAATAAGGCTTCCGCTTGTTTCGGGTGGGAGCATTGGCTGTTCATTTCGAGGCCCACTCTAAAATTGAGTCAGGCATGTCTGGGGTGGCCAGTGGGCAGTAGGATTTAAAATATTTTTTTTGTCTGCCTACCGTCCTGTTTTTTTTCAGCAGGAACTGTGTTACGTCCGTGTATAATAAGACACAGACTGCGGAGAATGGTACAACAGGTGTTTACTCAACGTGGCTCAAACAGCAACTGAACTGTACAGATTACTACTCAGTGTTATAGACAGGTGTGGTCACTGCCGGTACTGCAGTATATATGAGCTGCAAAAAATAGTTCCCTCCTTAAAAGGTATATACATTACAATTCCTCCCCTTTTAGATTAACAGTACCATAACACTCATTTAACAATTAAATATCAAACTAATTACAATTAACACTTTTAACATGCAACATTAGCTGAAAATAGTCTATTTATATATTCAGTCTTTGGGGAGGCTTCCTGATCCTTTCTGGATAGCGCCTTTCCCAAGTGTCTTGCTCTTGGTGCGGAGGCGATTCTGGCCCCCTGCCGCGGGCCAAGACTGGTTGCCCTACATTGAAGCTCCTTGTTGGCTTCTCATGGATATGCTGGAATTGCTTACTCTCAACATCTCTTCGTATGTTTGGTCTGAGCAAATCCAGGCGAGATCTTAACCTTCGGTTAAAGAACATCATGGCTGGGGCCTGGTTGGTGACTGCATGTGTCGCATTCCGGTAGGCGAACAGGAAATTGTCCACCTTGTGCTGCAGCGGAATGTTGTCATTGTACATAGCCTTTATTGCCTTCTTAAAGGTTTGTACGAACCTCTCAGCCAATCCATTTGTGGCTGGATGATACGGGGCGGATGTGTAATGCCTTACCCCATTCTTTTTCAAGAACCTCTGGAACTCTTCGGACACAAACTGTGGTCCGTTGTCGGAGCAAATCTGTTCTGGCAAGCCATTCCTGGCAAAAATGGTCCGTAGGACTGCAATAGTTTTCTCCGTGGTGGTGGAGGACATTTTGATGACCTCAGGCCATTTCGAGTGTGCATCCACGGCTATTAAAAACATTGAGTCCATGAATGGACCAGCAAAATCAATATGCACCCGTTGCCATGGAGATGAGGGCCACTCCCATGGGTGTAGAGGGGCCTGTGGTGGTGCATTTTGGACTTTCTGGCATCCTGAGCAGCTCTTGGTCAGGTCCTCGATTTGTTTATCGATTCCCGGCCACCATACATAGGCTTTTCATTTTTACCCCTCCCAGATGACCCTCATGAAGCTCATTGAGCACTCTATCCCTTAACTTGGGTGGAATTACCACTCGGGATCCACACATCAAGGTCCCCCGGCACACTGACAGCTGTTCTCTCCTTGTCGAGAATGCTGGCAACAGTGAGTCGCCATGTGCTGGCCATCCCTTCACCGTCAAATCATATACCCGAGACAGTGTCGGGTCATTTCGGGTTTCCTTTTCGATACAAGCGTTAGTTACCGGTAGGTATTCAACTATAGTCAAATGGAATATTTCGACAGGATCCACTGCTGGTGCTTCCTCCGCAGTAGGCAGTGGCAGGTGTAATAGCCCATCAGCATTTCCATGCTGTTTCGTGCCCTTATATTCAATCTCATAGTGGTGCACCCCTAGAAAAAGTGACCATCTTTGTAGTCATTGCGCAGTCATCACTGGAACGCCCTTCTCTGGATTAAAAATGGAGACAAGAGGCTGGTGATCAGTCAGCAAGGTGAATTTCTGCCCTTGCAGATAGTGATTGAACTTTTTCACTCCCCACACTAGGCTGAGTGCCTCCCTGTCAATCTGGGCGTAGTTACGCTCGGCTGAGTTTAGTGATTGTGACGCAAAGGCTATTGGCCTCTCTGAGCCGTCCGAGAATTTGTGCGACAGCACCGCTCCAATGCCGTAGGGTGACGCATCACATGCCAACCGAATTGGTAATGCTGGGTTGTAATGGGCCAATACCTCTTTCGATGTGATTAGTGTTTTGCTCTTCTGGAAAGCTCGTCTACATTCATCACTCCACTTCCATGGCACCCCAGTTTGCAGTAGGATGTTCAGTGGGTGTAGTATTGTAGACAAATTTGGCAAGAACTTATGGTAGTAGTTTACCAGCCCGAGGAACGTCCTCAGTTGTGACACATTTTCCGGTGCTGGAGCCTTGACTACTGCCTCAATCTTCTCTGGGGACTTATGTAACCCCTCTTTATCGATAACGTGGCCACAATACGAGATCTGTTTTCTAAAAAACTCGCATTTGGGGCGGTTAGCTCTGAGCCCATATTCCTGCAATCTAGTGAGCACCTGCTCCAGGTTGGCAAGGTGATCACTGTCATTTTCGCCCGTGACCAGGATGTCGTCCAAATAACACTGGGTCCCTGGGATCCCTTGCAGGACTTGTTCCATTGCCCTCTGCCAAATAGCCGGAGCTGATGCTACCCCGAATACCAGCCGGTTGTATTGGTAGAGACCTTTATGGGTGTTGATTGTGAGGTATTTTTTTGATGCTTCTTCTACCTCCATTTGCAGATATGCCTGGTCCAGATCAATCTTAGTGAAGCGTTTCCCTCCAGATAGCGAGGCACAAATATCTTCAATCCGCGGAAGTGGATATTGTACTGTGTGAAGGACCGGGTTCACTGTTACCTTAAAGTCCCCACAGATGCGAACCTTCCTTGGTTCCCCAGGCGTGCTGCTCAACGACTTTTTCATCACAGGGACGATGGGTGTAGCCCGCTCGCTCCAGTCTACCTTGGACAGTACACCTGAACGTTCCAGACTCTCCAGCTCTGCTTCGACGGCTGGGCGGATTGCATAAGGTACCGGTCTGGCCTTAAAAAATTTTGGGCTTACGTTTTCTTCAATTTTAATCATCGCTGTCATGCCTTTTAGTGTTCCGAGTCCTTGCTGGAAGAACTTCTTTCGCGTCAGTTAGGATCTTTGACAGTCGCCCGGGTGTGACGTCGTCATTCTTTTTGTCAGCCACAGTCAGTGCCTGTATGGAATGCCAATCCAGTTGTATTTTCCGGATCCATTCACGTCCCAGTAATGGTGGTCCTCCATCTTGCAATACATACAGGTCTGGTTTTGGTGTTTCCTTACCGTTATATAGAACGGTCACCCTTATTTTTCCTTTGGGGTAGACTTTTTGCCCCGTGTACGTCTTCAAAATAATTTTTGTGTCTCTCAAGGGTATGTGTGAGAATAGCCGCTCGTAGTCCCGTCGGTTTATGACTGTTAGGGCTGATCCTGTGTCCAATTCCATCTTTACCTGGACTCCTGCTAACTTGAGAGTGACCCAAATGGTTCGGTGATCCTCCGTTGTGATCACATTATGTAGTTTCAGGCAACTCAGTTCCCTGCTTTCGGAGTCGTTATCGCTCTTTTGTTCATCTGAACTATTCTCTGTCATCTTATGTACCTTCTTGTACTTTCCTTTGGTAGGTTTCTTATTGCTGGTTTTCTTACCCGACCTGCAGACTCGTGCTATGTGTTCTACTTTTCCACACTGTCTGCACACTTTGTCTTTGAACCAGCAATCATTCTGGTCGTGTGTTGTTCTGCCGCAGCGATAGCACTTCTCTGTTCCATATGACATTTCATTTGTGCCATATTCTTGCGGTCTCTGTTGTATCTCAGCAGCGCCCCGTGCTGCTGCTTCATATGATAAACCATACGTCTTTGCACCCATTAAATTTAACAATACCGACGCTTTCTTGTCATCTGACACCTCATTTGCCTTGCAGTACACCTCTATTCATTCGACATATGTAGTCCAATCTTCGACTTCATTGTCAAATGCTGTGATACTGCCACTCTTCGGCATTTTGGGTGTGGTTTAAAATGGCGTCTCCCAATGGCTTAAAATGGCGTCTCCCGCGCTTTCCTTCCTCCCCCGCTGCTGCCGGTTCTCGTGGCAATGGCGGCGCCCTGTAGGTTTCGCGCGCTTCTCCTGCGCTGCTGCCAACGCCGCTCTCGCCGGTCCTCGTGGCAATGGCGACACCTCGCGGGTTTCTGCGCGTCTCTCTCTCCCTCTCTCCGACACTGCTCGGCCCCTGAACACCGGCTGTGCCCTGTGCGCTCTGCCCTCTCTCTCTCTCCCCCGTCGACGCTGCTCGGCCCTTTGCTGTGCCGCTCGGTCGGGCTCTAGCCCGCTGCTGTCCGGGAAGTGTCTGCGCACTACCTGTTGCCAGCCCGTTTTGCTGGACCACCTCGACTGGAAAGCCAAGCCTGGCTCTCGACAGCCTCCCCCGCAATTCTCGAGTCTCTGCTGGATGAGTGGGCAGTTGCCCGTGGTCGACGCCTGAGTCTCTGGCCTTGACCTCCAATCCACTGATCTTCAGGAACGAATCCCCGGGAGGTGATGCAGAGTTGCAGGTAGGTTCGAACCTGCCTTGTCGCCAATGTTATGTCCGTGTATAATAAGACACAGACTGCGGAGAATGGTACAACAGGTGTTTACTCAACGTGGCTCAAACTGCAACTGAACTGTGCAGATTACTACTCAGTGTTATATACAGGTGTGGTCACTGCCGGTACTGCAGTATACATGATCTGTAAAAAATAGTTCCCTTCTTAAAAGGTATATACATTACAAACTGGGCCTCTATAAACTCCGAGGAGACCTGCCCACTGCAATTTACATTTTGATAATTGAAAAGAGCCGATTGTCCTGTCTTCATTCACTTCAATAGAATCAAAAATCTGGAGAGGTGTTTAATGGATGGCCGAGCCGATAACACGGGTTTTACCCTATTGCCCAATGGCAAAATGATGCCCCTTGACTTTTGATCGCGGAGTCTCACCCAGGCATGCCCATCCTCGTGAAGGCATTGAATGATAGTAGCTACTTGGTCCAGTAGTCCAAGGTTCTGAAGACACTTCAAGTGTATATGTTTAATACCATTGTAAATCCAAACCAAGTTAATAAAGCAGAAATGAATGCAGCGTTACCAGCATGGCCCATATCCCAACAACAAATAAAGGTCAGGAAATTCCTCGGAACTGCTCCCATTCCACTGCTCCACTGGTGTTACTTACGGCGAAGTAATGCTCACAGAGTGGGAGGCGCTCTGAGGAATTTCTCAGCCAAAGTCTTTTTTTTTCGACACTCTTCTCCGGAGGGCACAGACTCATGCTGGGTTATGGTTCCACAAGCCCTGCCAGCCCTTTAATACCTTACGTTCATGTGTGAGCACAGGCAGTGAGTGTCAACAGGTTATTCAACAACGGGGTCATCACAGCCAGGCCAGTCCTTGCTCGATGTCCGCAACCGTGTACCTTCCAGTGGGGATTCATGGATGGTCATGACCAGTGGGAACCCTGGCTAATTTCCACTCCCCTGCCCTAGCCCAGGGGGACACCCTACCTAACAACACTTAACAGTACAGAGTAGGTACCAAACCTGGAACCTTTCTGCTTTATATAGCTCAATTTGACAGTGGGCAGTGTGCTTACCAAATTGAACAAGTCAGACTGCACGTATATGGAACAGAATAATGGACCGCTGAACACAAATCCTTCAACATTTTCAAATATGCCCTTCTTAAATATTCAACTTAGAAATGAAATGTAATTGAAAGTGCTGGAACCTGTGTTGACTCACTGCCTGATGGTGTCTTGTATATCCTGATATGGCTCTGTGACAATCGTGTGGTTCAAATGAATGAGCTATTAGTTGATTTCTGAACAGCTTTAAACACAAGGATACAACACGTTGAACAGATCTTCATTGTGAAAATGTATAAGCTTGGCTATTTTAGATATATTTGAGGTTACTGGGATATTCTAACACCTTCAGGGCAACTTTGCTTTCCAAGTGCTTACAAGCACAGAAGTGGGGAGTCTGAAGAAGGTTTTGGAATTTTAGCTATTCCCAAAGTGTTAATTTAAATTCTATGTCCTCAAGGAACAAATTGCTGTCCTCAATATGCTTTGACCATCCCACTTCGAATGCCATGGTTTAAAGCACAATATGAGAGGAAAGCTGATTTCATTGCTTTCCGAGCAGTCCAACAAGGCCACGATCACGCAGGCACCTTGTAAACGGCTCATTAATTTTGTCCTTGGCCTTTCTGACAAGGTGCCTGTCTGTGGCGTTACAGTGCACTGCAGTCTTTTAAACAAATGTCTGTGCAGTGCAAAGGTCTGCAGGTGACAGGACATAAACATGAAGATGTATGTGACGTTCACCTGCATTTATTTCTGCTTCTAGCCAAACTACTGTGTTTTCTCTACCACTGTAGATTATGATTTATCTCTGCCATTTATACCGGCTGCACCCTTTTGAAAACTGGTTTGTGCCTCTAGATATGATTTTTTGTTGTTGTTCTGAATATAATTGAATTCTTGCTGTAAAATTTCAGTGCTTGCCAACGCAAAGCTGATGGTCTGACAATCTCTTATTTCTCAGGCTGAGTTACGTGACGTTATTAAAGTGAACTTGGCCCTGGTCCAAACTCAGCTTTTAATTTGCCCCCTATTGCACTTCTCTTTGGTGTAATCATTTATTTAGGGCATTCGCTGCTTGATCCTTCAGACCTTTCTCTATCTCATTAAATTGCGATTTTGTACCAATTCAAAACATGTTCCGATGGAAGCCTGATGTATTTAAGCAGTGGAAGATTGCGAGCTACGTACTGGATGGAATTAGATTAATCCTCACACGATAGGAATTATTTTTCCAATTGAGACTTCATCAGCATTTGTTAACATTGTTTGACATTTCATTAAACTAACAAGGATATTAAAGCCCATGCATTTTAAAGAAAGGAGAGGGAAGCGCCCAGACCATTTCAGCCACTAATAGAACATGATCATGACCTTCATCAGACAAACTACAAAGTGAAATGAATGAGCTTATAAGAACAAAGATTGTCAGAGCGTGGAGAAAAAGGGAATGGAAAATAAAGAATAATTGGTGTACCTGGGAAAGAGGGGCCCAGACGACCCCATAAAACAGTTTATGACCGTCACCTGAATCTTCAGTTTATAGCACAGCCTGGAAGCCTCTCCCTGATACTTGCTGTTAGTTATAATATACTAGTGGGTCTCCCATGGCAGAAACATTGGCCCAATATTATCAGGGGTGGGTTGCGTAGGCCGGGATGGGGTGGGGGGGGGAGTGGGGGTGGCTTCGGTCGGGAAACCCTGCAGTCCGGGTTTCCCCGAGTTTTGACTCCACAGCGTACGGCTTTTTTCTTTGACAGGATCCCCGCCAGGAAGTACGCCTGATTGACAGGTTTGGCTTCCAGTCGGGCGGGGAGCACTCCGGGGCAGGCCGCAGCCACAGGTAGGGAGCCTGCAGCTGCTACTAGGAGCGAGTGTGGGGGGCGGTGGAGGGCGTCCGATCCCCAATTCTGGGGGAGGTCCAATCACGGGGGTGGGGTCTGGCCTCCAATGCGATGCTGGGAGTGCTGTTCAATTCCCCCCCCCCATTACAAGCTCATCTCTTCTATAAGGTCCACTTCCTGCTCCTTTGATTGCCTCCTCACTCAACTCCTGGTCGTGGTCATGATCGATTCTCTGCCACCCCCCCCCGCCCCGCCCACCCGGCTACGCAACTCACCCTTGCCAATATCGGGGCCAATGTTTCTGCATTATAAAAGTAACATAGTATCTGGCTTATCATGAACAACTCCTGGTCACTTAGATACCACTCTTGGCTTCCATGCTTGTTGACCTTGTAAATGCCTCTTGTGCTAAATATCAGCAACAATGAAGCCATCCTTCTTTGGCTCTTGCAAATGCCTGCACAGATCTACCCTCTGACTATATCAACTTGCTTACCTGCCACCACAGGTTAAGCCCTGTCGTGCAGAACCTTGACTTCCTGTTCAACCCAAGCTCAGCTCCCTCCCCAACCCTCGCCCTCCACAATCTAATGCATCACTAATCACCTTCTGTCTCTGAAACATCACCCGCCTCCCTCTTTACCCTCTACCCCTGATAACATAACACACACCACTATCATCTTGAGTTTGTGATTCGCCAATATTCTCCTTGTTTGCCTTTTTGCTTTTTCCTTCCATAAATTACAAGTTATCCATAGCTCACGTTCTCACCCACACTAAAAAAATAACAAATCTCATGACCAACGCAGCAGTGGCCCCGGCACAGGTGCAACTCGGGTGCTGGCTGTTCCACTGCTAAATCCATCATTGGTGCGCCTGTTTCGAGCCTGAAAAAACGGGTGCAATAATGTGGAATTTAAACCCCACTGTGTCCAAAATCGACTGCCACATTTACCCGCATAACAACAATGACTGCATTTCAAAAAAGTCATTCATTAGACGTGAAGTGCTTTGGAATGTCTCTGAGAGGCATGATAAGGTATTACAGAAATGTAAGCTTCTATTTTTTTTGAGTTTCTAATAAATTTGCAGGAAAGCCATCAAGTGAGGGTTTTATTTGAGAGCACTTTTTGATAGTAAAAATTTTATAGAAATCCTCTCTGCTTTTTATTAGAATCCTCCTCACTATGGGCCCACAGGTAATAAATCCAGCTCCAATTTTTGACATTCCTACTGCCCCCGATGAACAAGTAATTTAATAGTTTGCTGCCAGTGCTACTCATCACCATTGCATTGCATCAATAAACTGCTGCAAGACTTATTATCGAGTAAACTAGGGGATGCCTGGACACAAAATCTTCTGATCTTCTCATAAATTGAAAGCCGATTGGTTTAATCCAAAGGGAATGATTTCAAAAATATTTTTACATGTAATCTGCAATGGTCTGGTTTACTGCAGTGATTAAGATATATAATTTAATAGGAAGTATCATTTTACTGTTCATTTAATGATGTTTCTCATTTTTAGGGTGTTACATCCTTAAACATATTGTACATTTGGCTTACATTACCTGCTATTATTACAGTACTTTGATTTGTTCGGATTTAATCATCATGATCCTTATGGCCCAGAAACCAAATGTAGCCACTATCGCAAAATTAATGGCCAAGTGTTTCCACTTTGGGGGCAATCAGCGATCCGGACACAAATTGCGCTCAGAATTGTGCTAGTTTTAAGAGTTTTTTAAAATTTAGTTTCCGCTCAAACTTATTTGCATATCGCCAAACGTAAAATCTTCCATGAACCAGCGCAATTGGGCCGCGTTTTAGAATGTAATTAAAAAAAAAATTGCATTCAAAAATGTGCCTTGATGTATTTAAGAGTGGCAACCTGGTGCAGTTTTATTAATACGGCTGAAAATGGGGTTATCACAAAAAATAAGCATTTATAACCAGAGTGCTTAGTCCACCGCCCGTGAGTAACTCAATTTTAAATAACTGAAAATGACTTTCAAAAGCTACACAGAACCATTTACTCGTTACATTAATGAACAACCGTCAGTTTCTTATTAAATTTAAAAAAAATTAAAAGCTTTTAAAAGGTGCCAATTAGTGTCCTTGCGCTGAAAAAAAAGCTTAAATTTAAGAGCCTCTTCAAAAGCCCGTAAATGGGCACAATTAGCTGAAACTCACAATGGTGATTAATTCGATCGGGGGCGTGGCCAATTTTGTGGGCAGGGCCAGCTTCGAGTGCAATGTTTATTAAACTGGCGCAAAAGATCGCGGAAACTCGGGCCTAGAAATTCAGTTAGGGGCGCCCAGCTCGCCTGGGCACCGGAATTACCGCTGCGCGCAGAGCCACTTGCGCCAGCGGGAAATTCAGTTTCAGCGCCCCAAGTGGAAGCCGGCCGCTAAACAAGGGTTTCGGCGCCCCGCTTGGGGCGCTGAAACTGAATTTCGGTGCGCAAAGTGCCGCAGCGCCACCCGCTGCGGCACGGCAGCCTGCGGTACTGCAGGCCTTCCTCTCATTCTTAAGGGGGAGGTGCCTGCAACAGCGCGATCCCCGCTAGCGAGTGCCGGCAAATGAGCCCGGCACCAAGGAGAAGTGCCGGGCTCTCTGGAAACAGCCGGCAATGCCGCGGGGGGGGGGGGGGGCGTGTAGGAGGCCGGGGAAGGAGGTGCGGGCAGGCGGCCGCCGAAAAAGCGGCCGGCCGCACCTCCACCTTAACTCGCCCCACTACCGGCACAGGTAGGCCCCGTGTACCGGTCGCTGTTTGCGGCCGGCGCGGGGGAGGCGGCAGCAACCAAATATGGCCAGCGGGGCGATAGCGGGGCGCTGCGCACACCGATGACGTCATCGGTGGCGGTGCAGCGCTAATGGCTAACGCCGCCATTAGCGCCCCGCTAAATATCGCGGTAGGTTTGCACAGTGGCGCAAAAGCCCTCTTTGGGCGCAAACTGGTGGCGCAGGCCACTGAATTTCTAGGCCTCGATTTGCACTGGACGTAATTTATGCTTGAAATTCCACAATCTTTTGCGCTGGTTTGGCCGATTTCGGGCGAATTACGCTGAAAAACCAACGGAAAATAGCGGAAACTGCAGGCCATTAAAACTATGTTCAATATATCACTGTCACTGTACATTTTATTTTAACAGTGTTTATTCATCACTGGCATCTTCACAACAAAAGACAATGGGCTAGAAATTCATTATAGCCCAGGAATGGGCAGTATCATTAGAAAAGTTGGAGAATTAGCGTCAGGCGCTAATGCTTTAGACTACACGCAAAATTCGTACTCACTGCTCAAAGAAATGATTGGAGCGCTAAATCAAGGCCTAGAAATTCATTGTAGCCACTTTTGGGGCGGTAAAGTCGGGCGGCCGCTAAAGTTTGCGCCTGCCGCCAAATCGAGGCCACTTCTCCGATATTCATTAGCTTCGCCCTAAGAGTTTGCTCGAGCGCTAAAACTGGCGCTGCACGCCTCTCTTTAGGCGCTAAGCCGGCGGGCCGGGGCGCTAAACCGGAAGTTGGGCGCAGGGCAGGTGCGGCGAGCTGCTGATTGACGGCAGACACTCTGGCTCCGGTGAGCTCTTAAAGGGGGAGGGTGGATTTGTTTTTTTGAAAGGCCGACACTGGTGTATTTGTGGTTTTGGGGAGGGTTTCTCTCCATCGTCAGTGTCCCGGCACACCAGTCGTCCTCCTCCTCCTCCTCCTGCTGCTGCTGCTGCTGCTGCTGCTGCTGCTCGGGGCGCACAAAGGGCGTTGCACTAGTAAATGACGTCATGATCTGCGCGCGCAGCAGGGCGCGCGCTAAGACTTTGCGCCAGCACTAAATGTGTACTGAAGTTGGGGCGAGGCGCAGATCGCGCTGCGCCCGGGCGCTAAGCGCCTAGCGCTCGAGATCTACTCCTCCTAAGGCGCTAATGGCTGGCGCGCCCAACTGAATTTCTAGGCCCAAGTCTTTAAACCCAAGCTCATTGGCGCTACATTCAAAGGATGGACCAAGATCAGGTGAAGTCTAATCGCAAGTCATGATTGCCACAGGCTTTTCTCAGTTCTTAAAGGGGAGGATCATTGATGCTGCAGAACATTGATGCTTCAGATGTGCTGCCTCAGCAAGCAGCAGCAGGTCAAGGAGAAGGAGCTGGAGGACTGAAGCAGCTGTAATCATGGGAGATCCACGCCCCAGGGAGAGAGACCGCAGATTCTGCGATCAAGCATTAGAGGTGTTGGTGTTCGCTGTGGAGAGACGGAGGGCGGTGCACTACCCGGCAAGTGGCAGGAGGCCCTCGCCGCAAGTCTTCTGCACCATGTGGAGGGAGGTAGCGCAACACGTCTCAGGCAGCACTGTGGTCCCCAAGACCCACACACAGTGCAGGAAGAAATTTAATGACCTCACTTGGGTGGTCAGGGTGAGTCAATGCTTCAACAAATTATACATACCACCATCTGAACCATAGTCCTCACACATTTCCCAAAGCACCACACTCCCTGCACTCACCCACCAACAATCTCTACCTACCAACACTCACACCCACATCTCTCACCTTGCACACAATGAGAGCTATTCAACTATGGCAGGGACATCACCCAAACACATTGCTCCACACTCACTCACAAACTTTCCTTTCTCTTGCAGGCCAAGGTAGCTCATAACAGGAGGATGCAGGAGCACACAGGCGGGGGACAAGCCAACACCCAACCACTGTCTGCGCTGGAAAATAGAGTGCTGCAGATTATTGGGCACCAGGTGGTGGATGCCGTGGCCACCGGTGACGTTGATGTCCTTGGGGACAACAACGGCATGTTCATCCCTACTCCTTCTTCTCACATCCCACTTTCCCCTCACCCCACAAGCGTTTCGCACTTTCCAGCTAATCATGCTGTTTGCATGCATTTCTCCCTTCCTGCTCCCCTCCCCTCACCTTAACCCGACTCTTGTGCCTTTATGCTTTCAGATAATCAGCAAGCACCTGAGCAGCCTGTCCCTGAGGGCACCATAGAGAGCGAGGCAGGAAAAGAGGAGGAGGAAGAACACACCGCGTCACTGCATGTCTCACCCGCAGGCACCAGCACAGATACTAGCATTATGCATTCTTTAGAGGCTAGTATAGTAGCGGGATCTGCACAGGGTGAGGCTCCGGGAACGAGTGAGCTGCAGCAAGGCTAGGGGGAAAGGGTAGTTCGGGGGCCAGCTCCCCAGAGGGTGAGTTCTGCTGCACAGGACTCCGATGAGGACCTCGATGGGGGGCCTTTAGAAGGGTGATGGGCATGCACACGGATATGATAGGTGCAAAGGCAAGGGTGCCCGAGAGCCTCTCGGCAATGATAAAGAACGTGGAGGGGTCCGCCTCCAACATTGCACGAGGCTCTGCGCACACCATGGAGCACATCATTTCCAGTCTGCAAAGGATGGTAGACTCCCAGAGAGACCGTGGCGACCCAGACCTGATGCCGTGAGTGATGGGCAATCTGACAGCTTCCATTGCAGCACAGGCAGAAGTGACACTATGTCTTAGTGCTGTAATGCAGTCTATGCTTGGTGGCATCCAATCTCAGACTGCTCTCATGCAGTCTCAGCTTGATGCCACGCAAGCTCTGACTGCTGCCATCGTGGCTGGGTCTACCACTGTCGACTGAGGCTTTCATAGTGTCATGGGAGGCCAGCAAACTGTGCTCCAACAGATTGCTAGGGATGCTGAGGTGCTGCCCCAGGGGAGTGGCAATGGGTCAGTGGAGCAGGAACCTGCTGTCCTCTCAGGATGACAGCATTCCTGCTCCCACCACTGCCACTCCGCCTTGTTGCTGCCTGTCATCCAGCCAGCCCAGACTGCTGCCGCCCATGCTGAGGTGGTGCAGTCTACAGCCGGACCTTCCAGGCCCAGAATTGGCCGAGGGCCGCACGGACACTCAGCAGGCTTCTACCAGCTCTGCTGCAGCCATTATGGGCCAACACTTCGTAGGAGCACTAGAGTAGGCAAAGACACAGTAACGACAGGCACTAAGGGATTGCACAAGGGTGAATAGTTAATATTTTTGTTGTAAATATGTGTTCACTGATTTTTGATAAATTTATTAATTCAGTTTGGATTCTTTTGTGGTGTGTCTCATTTCAGCTTTATGCTGTGATATGGCCTGCGACAGGGATGGAATGATGGGGATGTGGTGAGCAATGGGGATCTGGGGCTTAATTCATTGGACCCGCAGTCTGATGAGGCGGTCATGGACCGCCCTTTCAGAAGGCCGATTGAGTGGCTGTCTCCCCCCTCGCTCCTGTTCCTACTCGTCCTCCTTATCTTCCTCTTCGTCCTCCTCCTCCTCTCCTTCTTCCTCATCCTGAGTGGTCCCACAATCCCTGGTGGCAAGGGCTGGGCCCTCATGATGGCCAAGTTGTGGAGCCTGCAGCAGACCACCACAAAATGGGGCACCTGCTCAGCCGAGTACTGGAGAGCTCCGAGCGAGCGAGTTCCAGGTCATCACCACTCGCTGCGTAAAAATGTTTTTCCGAACATCCCCCCATATCTCTTGCCCAAAACCTTAAATTAGTGTCACCTAGTCCTTGGACCATCAACTAGTGGGAACAGCCTTTCCCCGTCTAGCCTATCCAAACCCGTCATAATCTTGTACACCTCTATCAAATCACCCCTCAGCCGCCTTTGCGCTAATGAAAACAAATCCAGCTTCTCCAACCTGTCCTTGTAGCTAAGATCCCCCATCCCCAGAACCATTCTGGTAAATCTCCTCTGCACCCTCTCAAGGGTCTTCACATCCTTCCTAAAGTGTGGTGACCAGAACTAGACACAATACGCCAGTTGTGGCCTAACCAGCGCTTTATAAAGGTTCAGCATAACTTCTCTACTTTTGTACTCAATACCTCTATTTATGAAACCCAAGATCCCATATGCTTTGATAACCACTCTCTCAATACCTCCTGTCACCTTCAGGGACCTATGCACATTAACTCCCAGGTTCCTCTGTCCCTGCACACTCTTTAAAACTGTGCCATTAAGTGTATATTGCCTCTCCCTGTTCCTTCTGTCAAAATGCAACACCTCACACTTCTCTGTATTAAATTCCATCTGCCACTTGTCTGCCCATTCTGCTAGCCTTTCTATGTCCCGTTGCAGTTGATTGGTATCATCCTCACTGTTTGTCACACCCCCAAGTTTAGTGTCAATGGCAAATTTAGAAATTCTACTATGTATTCCAATATCCAGGTCATTTATATATATCAAAAAAAGCAGTGGCCCCAGCACTGACCCTTGGGGAACACCACTGTCTACCATCCTCCAGTCTGAAAAACAGCCATTTACCACAACTCGCTGTTTTCTGTCCTTAAGCCAATTCCTTATCCAAGCTGCCACTGACCCACCTATTCTGTGAGCCTCAATTTTGTTAACTAGCCTTCTAAATGCTACTTTGTCAAATGCCTTCCTAAAATCCACATAGACAACATCCATTGCATTCCCTTCATCGATCCTTCCTGTTACTTCATCAAAAAATTCAATTAGATTAGTCAAACATGATCTGCCTTTTACAAATCCTTGTTGGCTCTCCTTAATTAGCTTAAACCTCTCCAAGTGCCCGTTAATTTTTTCCTTGATTATTGTTTCTAAAACTTTACTCACCACTGATGGTAAACTGACCGGCCTGTAGTTACTAGGATTGTCCTTACACCCTTTCTTGAACAATGGTGTCACATTTGCCACTTTTCAACCATTGTATATGGTCTGGTTCTCCCTTGAAGAATTCACCTGACATGCATCATACACCCTCTTTCTTTGTTTCATCATCTTCTCTATCTCCCTCGTCGTCCAAGGAGCCCTTGCTTTGGTTCCTTTACCCTTCCCTCTTGTTGGAATGTACCTAGCCTGTACTTGGAACATCCCCTCCTTAAAGATCACCCATTGTTCCATTACAGTTTTTCCTGTCAGTCTTTGGTTCCATTTTACCCTGGCTAGATCCTTTTGCATCCCATTGAAGTTATCTCTATTCCAGTTTAGAAGTTCCACTCTAGATTGTTCCTTGCTCCTCTCCATTGCTAATCTAAATCTTATGGTACAATGATCACTCATACCCAAGTGTTCTCCCACAGACACTTGGTAAACCTGGCCCACCTCATTCCCCAGCACCAGATCCAGCAATGCCTCCTTCCTAGTTGGGCCAAGAACACCACGATTGAGTTTGCCTCCACCACCCTTTCATTCAGTGCATTCCAGATCCTAACCACTCGCTGTGTAAAAAAGTTTTTCCTCATGTTGCCTTTGGTTCATTTGCCAATCACCTTGAATCTGTGTCCTCTGGTTCTCGACCCTTCCGCCAAAGGGAACAGTTCCTCTCTATCTACTCTGTCTAGACCCCTCATGATTTTGAATACCTCTATCAAATCTCCTCTCAACCTTCTCTGCTCTAAGTAGAACAACCCCAGCTTCTCCAGTCTATCCATGTAACTAAAGTCGCTCATCCCTGGAATTACTTTCGTAAATCTTTTCTGCACCCTCTCTAAGGCCTTCACGCCCTTCCTAAAGTGCGGTGCCCAGAATTGGACACAATACTCCAGCTGAGGCCAAACCAGTGTTTTATAAAGGTTCATCATAACTTCCTTGCTTTTGTACTCTATGCCTCTACTTATGAAGCCCAGGATCCCGTATGCTTTTTAAACCGCTTTCTCAACCGCTCTGCCACCTTCAACGATTTATGCACATATACCCCGAGGTCTCTCTGTTCATGCACACCCTTTAGGATTGTACCCTTTAGTTTTTTTTAAATTCATTGATGGGATGTGGGCGTTGCTGGCTGGCTAGGCCTGCATTTAGTGCCCATCCCTAATTGCCCTTGAGAAGATGGTGGTGAGCCGCCTTCTTGAACCACTGCAGTCCATATGGTGTAGGTACACCCACAATGCTGTTAGGAAGGGAGTTCCAGGATTTTGGCCCAGCGACAGTGAAGGAACGGCGATACAGGTCCAAGTCAGGATGGTGTGTGGCTTGGAGGGGAACTTGTAGGTGGTGATGTTCCCATGCGTCTGCTGCCCTTGTCCTTCTAAGTGGTAGAGGTCGCAGGTTTGGAAGGTGCTGTTGAAGGAGTTTTGGCGAGTTGCTGCAGTGCATCTTGTAGCTCGTACACACTGCAGCCACAGTGCGCCAGTGGTGGAGGGAGTGAATGTTGAAGGTGGTGGATGGAGTGCCAATCAAGCGGGCTGCTTTATCCTGAATGGTGTCGAGCTTCTTGAGTGTTGTTGGAGCGGCACTCATCCAGGCAAGTGGAGAGTATTCCATCACACTCCTGACTTGTGCCTTGTAGATGGTGGAAAGGCTTTGGGGAGTCAGGAGGTGAGACACTCGCCGCAGAATTCCCCGCCTCTGGCCTGCTCTTGTAGCCACAGTATTTATATGGCTGGTCCAGTTCAGTTTCTGATCAATGGTAACCCCCAGGATGTTGATAGTGGGGGATTCAGCGATGGTAATGCCATTGAATGTCAAGGGGAGATGGTTAGAGTCTCGCTTGTTGGAGATGGTCATTGCCTGCTCCTTGTGTGGTGCGAATGTTACTTGCCACTTGTCAGCCCGAGTCTGAATGTTGTCCAGGTCTTGCTGCATGTGGACACGGACTGCGTCAGTATCTGACGAGTCTCGAATGGTGCTGAACAGTGTGCAATCATCAGCGAACATCCCCACTTCTGACCTTATGATGGAGGGAAGGTCATTGATGAAACAGCTGAAGATGGTTGGGCCTAGGACACTGCCCTGAGGAACTCCTGCAGTGATGTCATGTGATTGAGATGAATGACCTCCAACAACCACAGCCAACTTCCTTTGTGCTAGGTATGATTCCAACCAATGGAGAGTTTTCCCCTTGATTCCCATTGACTTCAGTTTTGCTAGGGCTCCTTGATGCCACACTCGATCAAATGCTGCCTTGATGTCAAGGGCAGTCACTCTCACCTCACCTCTTCAGTTCAGCTCTTTTGTCCATGTTTGGACCAAGGCTGTAATGAGGTCAGGAACTGAGTGGCCCTGGCGGAACCCAAACTGGGTGTCAGTTAGCAGGTTATTGCTGAGGAAGTGCCGCTTGATAGCACTGTCGACGACACCTTCCATCACTTTGCTGATGATTGAGAGTAGACTGATGGGACGGTAATTGGCCGGGTCGGATTTGTCCTGCTTTTTGTAGACAGGACATACTTGGGCAATTTTCCACATTGCCGGGTAAATGCCAGTGTTGTAGCTGTACTGGAACAGCTTGGCTAGGGGCGCAGCTAGTTCTGGAGCACAAGTCTTCAGTACTATTGCCGGAATGTTGTCAAGGCCCATAGCCTTTGCAGTATCCAGTGTCTTCAGCCATTTCTTGACATCACGTGGAGTGAATTGAATGGGCTGAAGACTGGCATCTGTGATGCTGGGGACCTCAGGAGAAGGCCGAGATGGATCATCCACTCGGCACTTCTGGCTGAAGATAGTTGCAAATGCTTCAGCCTTGTCTTTTGCACTCACATGCTGGGCTCCACCATCATTGAGGATGGGGATATTTTTGGAGCCTCCTCCTCCTGTTAACTGTTTAATTGTCCACCACCACTCACGACTGGATGTGGCAGGACTGCAGAGCTTTGATTTGATCCGATGGCTGTGAGATCGCTTAGCTCTGTCTATCGCATGTTGCTTCCGTTGTTTGGCATGCAAGTAGTCCTGTGTTGTAGCCTCACCAGGTTGACACCTCATTTTTCGGTATGCCTGGTGTTGTTCCTGGCATGCTCTTCTGCACTCTTCGTTAAACCAGGGTTGATCTCCCGGCTTGATGGTAATGGTAGAGTGAGGGATATGCCGGGCCATGATGTTACAGATTGTGGTTGAATACAATTCTGCTGCTGCTGATGGCCCACAGCGCCTCATAGATGCCCAGTTTTGAGTTGCCAGATCTGTTTGAAATCTGTCCCATTTAGCACGGTGATAGTGCCACACAACACGGTGGAGGGTATCCTCAACATGAAGACAGGATTCGTCTCCACAAGGACTGTGCGGTGGTCACTTCCACCAATGCTGTCATGGACAGATGCATCTGCAACAGGTAGATTGGTGAGGAAGAGATCAAGTAGGTTTATATTGCCTCTCCACGTTCTTCCTACCAAAATGTATCACTTCCCACTTTTCTGCGTTAAATTTAATATGCCACGTGTCCGCCCATTTCACCAGCCTGTCTATGTATTCTTGAAGTCTATCACTATCCTCCTCACTGTTCACTTTACTTCCAAGTTTTGTGTCATCTGCAAACTTTGAAATTGTGCCCTGTACTCCCAAGTCAGTCATTAATATATATCAAGAAAAGCCGTGGTACTAGTACTGACCCCTGGGGAACACCACTGTATACCTTCCTCCAGTCCGAAAAACAACAGTTCCCCACTAATCTGTCTCCTGTCACTTAGCCAATTTCGTATCCATGCTGCCACTGTCCCTTTTATTCCATGGGCTTCAACTTTGCTGGCAAGCCTATTATGTGGCACTTTATCAAACGCCTTTTGGAAGTCCATATACACCACGTTAACTGCATTGCCCTCATCAACCCTCTCTGTTACCTCATCAAAAAACTCAATCAAGTTAGTTAAACATGATTTGCCTTCAACAAATCCATGCTTGCTTTCCTTAATTAATCCACACTTGTCCAGGTGACTGTTAACTTTGCCCCTGATTATCATTTCCAAAAGCTTCCACACCACTGAAGTTAAACTGTAGTTGCTGGGTTTATCCTTACACCCTTTTTTGAACAAGGGTGTAACATTTGCAATACTCCAGTCCTCTGGCACCAACCTCGTATCTAAGGAGGATTGGAAGATTATGGCCAGTACCTCCGCGATTTCCTTCTTAACCTCCCTCAGCATCCTAGGATGCATCCCATCCGGTCCTGGTGACTTACCAACTTTAAGCACAGACAGCCTTTCTAGTACCTCCTCTATCAATTTTTATCTCATCCAGTATCTCCACTACCTCCTCTTTCACTATGACTTTGGCAGCATCTTCTTCCTTGGTGAAGACAGATGCAAAGTACTCATTTAGTACCTCAGCCATGCCCTCTGCCTCCATGTGTAGGTCTCCCTTTTGGTTCCTAATCACCCCCCACCCCCTCCTCCTACTACCCGTTTATTATTTATGTCTATAGAAGACTTTTGAATTCCTTTTTATGTTAGCTGCCAATCTATTCTCATAATCTCTCTTTGCCCTTCTTATTTTCTTTTTCACTTCTCCTCTGAACTTTCTATATTCAGCCTGATTCTCACATGTATTCTCAACCTGACATCTGGCATACACCCCCTTTTCTGCTTCATCTTACTCTCTATCTCTTTCATCATCCAGGGAGCTCTGGCTTTAGTTGCCCTACCTTTCCCCCTCATGGGAATGTACCTCGACTGTACCCGAACTATTTCCTCTTTAAAGGCGGCTCATTTTTCAATTACAGTTTTGCCTGCCAATCTTTGATTCCAATTTACTCAGGCCAGATCCGTTCTCAACCCACTGAAATTTGCCTTTCTTCAATTAAGTATTTTTACTCTAGATTGCTCCCTGTCCTTTTCCATGGCTAATCTAAACCTTATGATACTATGATTGTTGAATCTGTGATTCTTAAAGTATGATGTTTTCCAATAACTACACAGAGGCTGTAACTTAACAATCAACAGGTGTTTACTGGAGGAGGGTAGTCTAAAGACTGACAGTACAGAGGCATGCTCAAGGCTTATATACAGGTGTGGTCACTGCCGGTACTACAGTATGCAGGAGCTGTAAAAGTAGTTCTCTCTTAAAGGTACATACACTACAATTCCTCCCCTTTTAGATTAGCAGTACCCATAATGTTCAAATAACAATTAACACTTTAACATGCACATTAAACTGAAATAGTCCATTTATAGATTCAGTCTTTGGGGCGGCTTCCTGATCCTTTCTGGATAGCGCCTTTCCTGAGGTTCTTGTTCTTGGTGCGGAGGCGATTCTGGCCCCCTTTTCGTCGGTTATTTCATCAGTTTCCACTGCTACTGTTTCTGAGGTAGATGCTGCCGGTATGTCGGGTTCATCCCCAGGGACGCGAGACATGGGGTTGACTCGTTCCTGTGACGCTAAGATCTGGTCGACGTGGCGTCTCACAATGTTCTCCCCGACATCCACTGTGTACATTAATGGCCCCTGCCGTGTGCATATCGTTCCGGGTTGCCATTTCTCTGTTCGGTAGTCACGGGCCAAGACTGGTTGTCCTACATTGAAGCTCCTTGTTGGCTTCTCATTGATGTGCTGGAATTGTTTATCCTCAGCATTTCTTCGTACATTTGGTCTGAGCAAATCCAGACGAGATCTCAACCTTCGGTTAAAGAACATCATGGCCGGGGTCTGGTTGGTAACTGCATGTGTCGCATTTCTGTAGGCTAACAGGAAACTGTCCACCTTATGCTGTAGTGGAATTTCATCATCACACATGGCCTTTATCGCCTTTTTAAAGGTTTGTATGAACCTCTCAGCCAATCCATTTGTGGCTGGATGATACGGGGCGGATGTGTTCCTTCTCATAAATTTCCGAAACTCTTCGGACACAAACTGTGGTCCATTATCAGAGCAAATCTGCTCTGGCAAGCCATTCCTGGCAAATATGGTCCGTAGGACTGCAATCGTTTTCTCTGTAGTGGTTGAGGACATTTTTATCACCTCAGGCCATTTCGAGTGAGCATCCACTGCTATTAAGAACATTGAGTCCATGAATGGACCAGCAAAATCAATATGCACCCGTTGCCATGGAGAGGAGGGCCACTCCCATGGGTGTAGAGGGGCATGTGGTGGTGCATTTTGGACCTTCTGGCACCCTGAGCAGCTCTTGGTTAGGTCCTCGATTTGTTGATCGATCCCCGGCCACCACACATAAGCCCTAGCAAGGCTTTTCATTTTCACCCCTCCCAGATGACCTTCGTGAAGCTCATTGAGCACTCTCTCCCTTAACTTGGGTGAAATTACCACTCAGGATCCACACATCACTGTCCCCTGGCATACTGACAGCTGTTCTCTTCTGGATGAGAATGCTGGCAACAGTGAGTCGCCATGTGTTGGCCATCCCCTCACCGTCAAATCATATACCCGAGACAGTGTCGGATCACTGCGGGTCTCCTTCTCTATATCCGCGTTAGTTACTGGCAATCGTTCAATTATTGACGAATAAAATATCTCGATAGGGTCCACTGCTGGTGCTTCCTCCACAGTAGGCAGTGGCAGGCGTGATAGCCCATCAGCGTTTCCATGCTGTTTTGTGCCTTTATATTCTATTTCATATTGGTTCGCCCCTAGAAAAAGGGACCATCTTTGTAACCATTGTGCAGTCATCACCGGAACGCCCTTCTTTGGATTGAAGATGGAGACAAGTGGTTGATGGTCAGTCAGCAAGGTGAACTTCTGCCCATGCAGATAGTGGTTGAATTTTGTTACTCCCCATATTAGGCTGAGGGCCTCCCTGTCAATTTGGGCGTAGTTGCGCTCGGCTGAGGTTCGTGACCGAGGCGCAAAGGCTACTGGCCTCTCCAACCCGTCTGGGAATTTGTGCGACAGCACCGCTCCAATACCATAGGGTGATGCATCACATGCCAACCGAATTGGTAGTGTTGGGTTGAAATGGGCCAACACCTCTTTTGATGTGATCAATTCTTTGCACTTCTGGAAAGCTCGTTTACATTCGTCATTCCACTTCCATGGTACCCCCATTTGCAGTAGGGTGTTCAGTGCGTGTAATACTGTAGACAAATTTGGTAAGAACTTATGGTAGTAGTTTACCAGCCCGAGGAACGACCTCAGTTGTGACACATTTTCCGGTGCTGGAGCCTTGACTACTGCCTCAATCTTTTCAGGGGACTTATGTAACCCCTCTTCATCAATAACGTGGCCACAATATGAGATCTGCTTCTGGAAAAACTCGCACTTGTGGCGATTAGCTCGTAGCCCATATTCCTTTAATCTAGTGAGCACCTTCTCCAGGTTGGCGAGGTGATCACTGTCATTTTCGCCCGTGACCAGAATGTCGTCCAAATAGCACTGGGTCCCTGGAATCCCTTGCAGGACTTGATCCATTGCCCTTTGCCAAATAGCCGGAGCCGATGCTACCCCGAACACCAGCCGGTTGTACTGGTAGAGACCTTTATGAGTGTTGATCGTGAGGTGTTGTTTCGAGGCTTATTCTACCTCCATTTGCAAGTACGCCTGGGCCAGTTCAATTTTGGTGAAGCGTTTACCTCCAGATAGCGAGGTGAAAATATCCTCAATCCGTGGAAGCGGATATTGTACCGTGTGAAGGACTGGGTTCACTGTCACCTTAAAATCCCCACAGATGAGGACCTTCTTTGGTTCCCCAGGCGTATTACTCAACGACCTCTTCATTACAGGAACGATGGGTGTAGCCCACTCGCTCCAGTCTACTTTGGACAGTACTCCTGAATGTTCCAACCCTTCCAGCTCTGCTTCGACGGCTGGTCGGATCGCATAAGGCACCGGTCTGGCTGTAAAAAACTTTGGGCTTGCATTTTCCTCTATTTTAATCATTGCTGTTATGCCTTTTAGTGTTCTGAGTCCCTCCTGGAACACTTCGTGTGCGTCAGTTAGCATTTTTGACAGTCGTCCAGGTGTGACGTCGTCATCCTTTTTGGCCTCAACCTTCAGTGCCTGTATGGAATGCCAATCTAATTGTATCTTCCGGATCCATTCACGTCCTAGTAGTGGTGGTCCTCCATCTGGCAATACATATAGGTCCATTTTAGGTATTTCCTGGCCTTTGTATATCACTTTCACCCTTATTTTTCCTTTGGGGTAGACTTTTTGCCCCATGTACGTCTTCAAGACAATCTCTGTAGCTTTCAAGGGTATATGTGAAAATAGACGCTTGTAGTCCCTTTGGTTTATGACTGTTAGGGCTGATCCTGTGTCCAATTCCATTTTCACTTGGACGCCATCTATCTTGAGTGTGACCCAGATAGTCTGGTGATCCTCCATTTTGGTTACCTTATGTAGTTTCAGACAACCCAGCTCCTTGCTTCCGGAGTCTGTATCACTTTTCTGTTCGTCTGAACTACTGTCCATCACCTTATGTACCTTTTTGTACTTCTCCTGTGGAGATTTCTTGCTGTTCGTTTTCTTCCCTGACCTGCAGACTCTTGCTATGTGTCCTGCTTTTCCACACTGTCTGCACACTTGGTCCTTGAACCAACAATCCTTCTGGTCGTGTGTTGTTCTGCCGCAGCGATAACACTTCCCTGCTCCATATGACATTTCATTGGTGCCATATTCTTGCGGTCTCCGTTGTATCTCTGCAGCGCCCCGTGCGGCTGCTTCGTGTGATACTGCCATGTTGAAAGCCTTGTCCAGCGTAAGATCCTTTTCTGATAGAAGCCGTTTCTGGGTTCCTTCACTTTGAAGCCCACACACAAACTTGTCCCTTAACGTATCTGCTAGTCCCACTCCAAACTGGCAGTGTTTCGATAGCTTGCACAGTTCCGTTAAGTACTCAGCATTGCTTTCGGCTTTATGCTGGTTCCTTTTGTGGAACTTACATCTTTCTGCTATCAGCAGTGGTGTGGGGTTTAAGTGGTCCTGTAGGATTTCTACTATGCCTTCAAAATTCTTATCCACGGGCTTCTCTGGGGTTATTAGGTTTCACAGTAAGCCATAAGTTTTTGCACCCATGGAATTTAACAAAACCAGTGCTTTCCTAGCATCTGGCACTTCATTCGCCCTGCAGTACACCTCAATGCGTTCCACATATGTCGCCCAATCTTCGACTTCATTGTCGAACGCAGTGATACTGCCACTCTTCGGCATCCCTGGGTGTGATTTAACTGTCTAAAATGGCGTCCCCCGCGCTCTCCCTTCTTCTCCACTGGCACAAAATGGCGTCTCCCGCGCTTTCCTTTCTTCCCGCGCTCGCCCTTCTTCTCCGCTGCGGCTTCTAAAAATGGTGTCTCCCGCGCTCTCCCTTCTTCTCCGCGGCTCAATGGCGTCTCCCGCGCTTTCCCTTCTTCTCCCCGCGGACGCTGTTCAGCCCTTGAGCCCTGGCTGTGCTCTGCGCATTCTCCTGTGCGCCTTTCCTGTTGCCGCCGCTCGGTCCTGAACCCGGCTGCTGCTTTACCTTCTCTCTCTGTTTTGTTTTTCCTCGACGCCGCTCGGTTTTCAACCCCCGGCTGCGCCCTGTGCGCTTCACCCTCTCTCTTACCCCGTCGACGCTGCTCGGCTTTTTCTCTGCCGTCGGTCGGCTCCAGCCGCCGCTGTCCGGGAAGGGTCTGCGCTGTACCTGTTGCCAGTCTGTTGCTGGATCGTTGTGGCTGGGGAACCAAGCCCGGCTCTCAACAGCCTCCCCTGCGATGTTCACTCTCTGCCGGATGACTGGACGGTTGCTCATGGTCGACGCCCGTGCTTCTGGCCTCGACTTTCTTCCACCGCCCTCCCGGAGCGAATACTTGAAGGGAAATGCAGAGTTGCAGGTAGAATCGAATCGACCTCGTCGCCACTTTTGAATCCGTGATTCTTAAAGTATGATGTTTTCCAATAACTACATGGAGGCTGTAACTTAACAATCAACAGGTGTTTACTGGAGGAGGGTAGCCTAAAGACTGACAGTACAGAGACATGCTCAAGGCTTATATACAGGTGTGGTCACTGCCGGTACTACAGTATACAGGAGCTGTAAAAGTAGTTCTCTCTTAAAGGTACATACACTACAATGATCACTGTTCCCTAAATGTTCCCTTACTGACACTTGTTCCACTTGACCCATCTCATTCCCCAGAACCAGATCCAGCAATGCCTCCTTCCTCGTTGGTCCATCGGAAACGTACTGATCAAGAAAGTTCTCCTGAACACACTTCAGAAATTCATCCCCATCTCTGGCCTTTACACTATTATTATCCCAGTCTATATTAGGATTACCATGCGTCGTGCATTTACACACATGGACTGTAAACCTATCTTAGACCTTCTTGTATTCTCTCTTAATCTGACCCCACCTAATACCATACTATTTCTTACTCTAGTGCTATCTGTCTCTCCCAATCCTTTGTGCACCTTGTTTCTCCTTTCTAATGCTACATCTTTTTCCAGTTCTGACGGAAGGTCATTGACCTGAAACGTTAACTCTGTTTCTCTCTCCATAGATGTTGCCTGACCTGCTGAGCATTTTCCAGCATTTCCTGTTGTTATTTTAGGTAACATACCATTCTGGAATCACGTCTGCGGCCATAGAAACACCTGTCTGTTCCCCCAACTATCGAATCCCCTACCACTATTGCCGTCCCGATCTTCCTCCTCCACCCCCCCCCCGCCCCGTACAGCTGAGCCACCCATGGTGCTCTGGCTGTACTCCCCAGAGGGGCCATCGCCCTCACCAGTATTCGCTGGTTGGAGAGTGAGATATACTCAGGGGACTCCTGCTACCTGCCTGGTCCTCCTTGTCTGTCTGGTGGTCACCCATTCCCTCTCTGCCTGCACACTCTTACGCTGCGGGGGTGACCATCTCCTGAAACGTGCAAAGCCTCACGGATGCACCGCAGTGACGCCAGCTGCTGCTCAAGCTCTGAAACCCGGAGCCAGAGCTCCTCCAGCCGTCGACACTTCCTGCACATGCAGTTGTCCGGGACACGGGAAGCATCCTGGATTTCCCACATGACACAGGATATGCATTCCACGGGACTGAGGTGCCCTGTCAAGCCTCTATTTATTCGACTATTAACTAAGTTACTGAAATAAAATTAAGAGTATAAAAAGTCGGGCCTACCTTTATCTCTGGCCGCTTCTCTTGCTCTCTTAGTTAAAGTCTTTATTCACACGATTATTTATAGTTATATTAATTAGTTTATCCAGTTAAGTTAGAGAGAATAAAACGCTAATACTCACCCACCAATCACCTACCTGCAGTCCTGTGATGTCACTCCTTGCTTTTGCTGTCCTTTTGGAATTGGCCAGATTTGTATCTGCCTCCTCTGCTGCTGCTGCTGTCGACTCCTTCCCCGTCTGCATTGTCCTCGGACTCACTCTCTTTATTCTCTGCCGCCTCTGCAGCCGACTCCTTGCATTTCTAATTTTGAATCTGAGATTCAGCAAAGGGACTTTTACGAATTGCGGGTCTACACTAGATATTCTCTTGGGTTCGGCATCACCTACATCCCGTGTCCGTTATGATCAAAAATTGACCTTTGACATGAATCAGTCATTCATGAAAGAAAGACTTATGAAATAATACTGAGCAGCCTGTGGGTGGCGCTGTCCAGGGAGAGTATAAATACTCGGGCATGGGCCCAGCTTGCGCAGGACATTCTTAACAGGAACTAGTGAAGGACACAACTAGACCTCCATGTTGTAAAACAGTTGATTAAAGCTTTGTTTAATGCTTAGACCAAGTGCCTAGTAGTTTTCTTACGTCAACCTTTACTGTCCAATATCTAGTAGTTAGTTATTTAGAGTCCCTTGTACATGAGACAACCCATTTCTACCACTGCTGTCTGTCCGGAGCAAGATATTTGACTCCGATCAGAGTACCATCTTGTCTTACATCCAGCAGATTGTGGTTCTCCACAGTTGATATTTATATTTGCAAGTCTGTAACAAACTTGCCTTGGCTCTGAGTTGTTTCTGTAGCGAAAGGCATTTTCACTTGGACAGGTCGCTAGCCTGACTCACAAACCCCTGCCAGGAGGATCGGTGGGCAGCCTTTTGCCTGACACCTACCAGTCAACCTGCCTAGCTTGGGTGCTTCTACCAGGAGTTATACACCCGCCGGCATAGCTCTCAGGGTCATAGGAGCACACAAGCCTCCCCAACAGGTCAAGGTGCAGTCCTAGGGACAGAATATATAGTTATACAGTAACATGATCGATGGGACTGTAACAATGATACCCCTATTATATGAACTACATATCATAAACTCACGTGTCCACATATCCGCCTCTACAATTTTCTGAAAGGTTGACAAATTCACATTTTAAGGAGAAAAAGCCGAATGCATATCTGCAAAATAGTTTACATGGTAAATATTAAGTGAACAAATGAGGCACCTGGCCACCTATTGCTTAAATGGCTGCAGTCAGCCTTCCTCTCTCGCCAAATAACAGAACGAATACTGGACGTTTGTGAATTAACCCATAAAAACCTGGAACTTGAGTTCATATCAGAAACATATTTGGGCCGATTATTGATAATAGCATTGATCAGACGGCAGTGGGCGGGGCATCTGTCCGTCTGCATCACTGCAATCAGCTGGAGGCCCAATCGATCTTTGTGGTTGGGCTTCATTTGCATGGAAGAAGTGCGATTCCAGCGTTAATCACACTGCTTATAGGTAATTCGTTGTTTGGGAGGGTGGGAAACCTGCCAATTGTAGTGGGCCGGCAGCAGCACCTTAAAAGGGAGAGGTGGAAGGATCAAGAGTGAAACGGAACAACAGGTTTCAGCACCAGGGAATTTTTTGCTGCACCCACAACAGCAAGGAGATAAATCAATGGAAAGCTTTAAGGCTCAAAACACACAGGAAGGAGAAAAATGATTGCCCGACCCGGTTCTAGCTTTCCCTGATTGCAGTTAAGGATCCCTGCCAACAGTAATGGCAAATTAGCCTAACTGTGAAAAATCGGTCCGGGCCACAAATGTAACTGTGGGGCAGAGGCAAATTTTACCCTGACGAGTTTATGCCTGCAATGGAATGTCCTACCAGAAACAGTGGTGGAAGCAGAATCAATAACAGCTTTTATAAAGAAAGTGGATAAATGTATATTTTTTTAAATCCTAAAGGGTATGGTGAAAGAACAGGGGAATGGGATTAGGCAGATGACTCTTTTAGAAAGCCAGCACAGGCACGTTTGGCCAAATGGCCTTTCTGTGATTCCACGGCCTGAAATTTAATCTGCGGGATCGCGTGGGTTTGGGTACGGGTGGGGGGTTAAAACCGGCGAAATTGACATCGCGTTGGGAAACCGGCTCCAACCCTGCTGACTTCTGCATTTGACTGGAGCGCATTAGGCTGCATGCGCGCAAAACCTTGGGAGAGGCGGGTGGTCGATCTCCATATGCTAATCGCTCATTTAGAGCGATATTGACACACTGTTTTCAGTTCAAAGTCGGTTCCACGGGTTTCCCAGGATTCCTGAAACTCGCCATTGAAAGCAATCTGAGTACACAGCGGCAATTGAGGGGGGCTGAAGCAATCTCAGGCAAATGTGTTAATAAATACTCTGTACTCACAGCTGCTTTCTTACCAGCTAGTGGGAAAGAGTTTGTTCACAGTACTTTTGCTGAGATGTTACTTTGTATAATTTAGAGGTTACTTTCTATACTTTGGAGATTTGCTCTATCACATCAGGATGGATGCCACTTATGCTGCCTTAGATTGGACCTCAGCTGACGACCAAAATGACCAGCAACAGCACCCACAGCAGTCTGCTGCTCATAGACCTGTAGCTGCACAGCAGAGAGGGGACCAGCAGAGAAATGCAGCTCGCAGGAGCCACTACCCACGAAACAGGGTGTACAAGCAGAGCTCAGTTTCCTTGACATGTCTGAAGACCAGTGTCTCAGGATATCACATTAGGTGGTGGCAGACATCTGCAGACTCCTAGAAGAAGACCTGCTGCCTGCTGGATCTGGTGGCTACACATTATCAGTGGCTGTCAAAGTCACCATCGCTCTCAACTTCTTTGCTTCCACATCCTTCCAGGGCTCTGCTGCAGACATATTCAGGATCTCCCAGTCGGCTGCCTGTTATGTATTGTGTGTTCTATTGTGTGTTCTCCTCCCACCTGTGGTGGCGCTGTCACAGGAGATAAATGGTTGGGTGTTCTCGGTTAAGTTTAGCTCTCTTTGTTCGGAACTTTCCAGAACTTCCTTTCAGAAATCACAGAATCAGAATCACAGAAACCCCACAGTGCAGATAGAGGCCATTTCGGCCCATCGAGCCTGCACCGACACATATCCCACCCGATCCCCGTAACCCCTACACCAACACATATCCCACCCGATCCCCGTAACCCCACGTATTTAATCCCCCTAACACTAAGGGTCAATTTATCATAGCCAATCAACCTAACCTGCACATCTTTTGGACTGTGGGAGGAAACCGGAGCACCCGGAGGAAACCCACACAAACACGGGGAGAATGTGCAAACTCCACACAGACAGCCACCCGAGGCCGGATTCAAACCCGGGTCCCTGGCGCTGTGAGGCAACAGTGCTAACCACTATGCCACCGTGCTCCCCTTCCAATAAAGCACTTCATCTTTGAATCTCTGAGTTCTGAGTCCTAAATTGTGTCTAGGTAGAAAGATACCGACACAACAAGTGGCGACGAGGATCGGATGAATCTGTGTTGTGGGAACTTTCTTGTTTTCGACTACAAAACACTCGGAACAGAGATGGGTGCAGTGAGTAAACAGAAATTTTAATTTGAAACGTGAGATGGCTACTATATTAGGAAACATCGGTGCTTTTGATGAAAATGTGGAGCAATGGAGCGCATATACGGAACGTTTTGACGATTTTGTATTGGCGAATGCGGTGGCAAATGAAAAGGTCGTGCCTACCTTTTTGAGTGTAATCGGGCCGAAGACATTCAATTTACTTCGCAGCCTCGTACAGCCAGATAAGCCAGGAACTAAAACATATAAGCAACTAGTGGAAATTCTTGGAGCACATTTTTCACCAAAACCTCTGGTTATTGCTGAGAGATTTAGATTTCACAAACGGAATCAAGAGGAGGGGGAATCAGTGACGATGTTTATTGCTGCTTTAAAAAGGTTGTCAGAACACTGCGAGTTCAAGGAGGTGCTGAAGGACACCATTAGAGACAGACTCGTGTGTGATCTGCAAAATGCAGCCACACAGAAGCGCCTTCTTACTGAGGACAACCTTACTCTTGAAAAGGCCATTGAAGTTAGTGTCTCCATGGAGATGGTGGAAAAGGAGGCTCACCAGTTGAGTTCAACAGAGAGAGTTCACAAGGTGTCGTCTGAGCCTAAAGGTGCGCGGAACGGCACATGTTACCGTTGTGGGAAAACGAGCCATCACGCTAATGACTGCTGGCGTACGGAGCTGGAATGCCGAAATTGTGGCAAAAAGGGTCACATTGAATGTGCCTGTAGAGGTAAAAAAAGAACAGACAGAGCTGGGAAGCATGGAAGCAAAATGTCTGTATTTGGACAAGAGAGGAAAAAGAGTGTTCATTCAGTGCAGTGTGATGGAACAAGCAAAACAGAGGGGAGCAACACCTCTGAGGAGGAAGAGGTGCACATACTGACGGTTGCAGGTGATTCAAATGGCTACTGGGTGTCACCACTAGTGGAGGGACAATCAGTGCGGATGGAGGTGGACACAGGCGTGGCTGTGTCCCTTGTTTCAGACACTGTCTACAACAAAATGCTAAAGCACCTTACCCTTCAGCCAACAAACATTGTGCTAAAGACGTATACCGGCGAACCTGTGGCCATGAGAGGCGCCATTGAGGTGACAGTTAAATTGAACGGACAGACTGCAAAACTGCCACTATATGTGGCAAAGGGAAATTACCCATCACTACTGGGACGTGCGTGGCTAGAGAAAATCACGCTGGACTGGCCTGCAGTCCGCATGATGTCAAAAGGGGAGTCAGGTCTGATTGCAGTGTTAAACAAACATGCAGAACTCTTCAATGGGGAAATTGGGAGCATGAAAAAGATCAGCGTGAGACTGGACATTAAACCTGACAGCAAGCCGAAGTTTCACAAAGCCCGACCTGTACCCGATGCAATTAGGCCAAAAGTTGAGGCTAACTTGGAGGCCTTAGTCGAGAATGGAGTGCTGGAGCCTGTGAGCGTGAGCAAATGGGCCACACCCATTGTTCCTGTCCTGAAAAAGGATGGATCTGTTCGAATCTGCGGGGATTTTAAAGTGACTATTAACCCGGTGCTGTCTGCGGAACAGTACCCTCTTCCCCTCATTGAGGATCTTTTTACGGGCCTGGCTGGAGGGCAAAAGTTCAGCAAAATAGACTTATGCCAGGCTTATCTACAAATGCATGTCGATGACAAATCAAAGGAGCTGCTGACAATTGTGACACATGAGGGGCTATACAGGTACTGCCGCCTTCCATTTGGAATTACGTCGGCCCCTTCTCTATTCCAAAGGGCAATGGATCAGATTTTGAGTGGACTGCCAGGAGTCCAGTGCTACCTGGACGACATCCTTGTCACTGGGACAAATGAGGAGGATCATCTTCTGAACTTGGATGCGACACTACAACGACTGAAAGAGTACGGACTCAGAGTTCGTAAAGACAAATGTGAATTCTATCAGTCTTCAGTTGAGTACCTGGGGCATGTGATTGACGCTACTGGCCTGCATAAGGCGCCGTCAAAGGTGAAGGTGATCGTAGAGGCCCCAGCACCCCAGAATGTGAGCCAGTTACGTTCATTTCTGGGGCTACTTAACTACTATGGGAAGTTTATTCCAGACTTAGCAACATTGCTGAAGCCGTTACATCAGTTGCTATGTCAAGGCAAAACATGGAAATGGACTGAACTGTGCAACTAAGCTTTCGCCCAAGCAAAGAAAGCATTGCTGAAATCATGGTCCTGACACACTTCGACCCAAAGCTACCCGTGCAGCTAGCATGTGATACATCACCATATGGTGTGGGAGCAGTCATATCCCACATCATGCCTTTGGGTGAAGAGAAACCTATCGCCTTTGCATCACGCACCTTGAACAAGGCCGAGAGTAACTATGTGCAGATCGAGCGCGAGGCCTTGGGAATCGTTTTTGGAATTCGAAAATGTCATCAGTACCTGTTTGGGAGAAGGTTCACACTCCTGACAGACCACCGTCCATTGACTTCAATCTTCAGGCCCCACACCGGAATTCTGTCTCTCGCTGCAAGCAGGATGCAAAGTTGGGCTTTACTGTTGTCAGGACACACATACGACATCAAATATCGCAAATCAGACTTGCACGGCAACGCAGACGGTCTCTCGAGGCTGCCCTTGCCTGTTACTCCCCCAGAGCCTCGTCAGATAGACATCATCTACTTTAGACAAGTGGAGGGAGCACCTGTCACTGCAGTTCAGGTGCGAAGGTACACCCGCAACGATCCAGTCCTGTCTGAGGTAATGGACGATGTCATTCGAGGGAGAGCTATAGGAGATTCTCCTAGTTTGAAACCATGCGTTTCAAAAAGAAATGAGCTCTCCGTCCAGGCAGGTTGTCTTCTTTGGGGATGCCGTGTCATCATTCCGCCACCTCTGAGGGAACCTATACTGCAACAACTTCATACAGGCCACAGTGGGATGGTTCGGATGAAGGAAATGGCAAGAAGCTACTTCCGGTGGCCAGGTCTCGATGGGAATATTGAGGAGAAAGCCAAAACATGTTCCCCATGTCAAAGGGTCCGGAATGTTCCACAGCTGGCAACCCTACACCCCTGGGATTGGCCTGCAGAAGTGTGGCAGCGAGTACATGTGGACTTCGCCGGTCCTTTCGAAGAGAAGATGTTTATGGTGGTTGTAGATGCTCGTAGCAAGTGGCCGGAGGTTGCTGTGATGAGGTCTACCACGGCAGAGAAAACAATTGAGAAACTTGGTGAGATGTTCAGCCGTTATGGCTCACCGGAACAACTCGTAAGTGACAACGGTCCACAATTTGTATCACAGGAGTTTGCAACCTTCCTGCATGTGAATGGTGTCCAACACATCAGGTCTGCGCCCTATCATCCCCCTACTAATGGCCAGGCAGAAAGGTTCATGCAAACTTTGAAGCACGCCTTAAAGGCATCGCAAGGTCAGGGCTCAATCCACCAACGTCTGAACAGCTTCCTGTTGTCCTACAGGAATGAGCCACATGCCACAACCAAAACTTCCCCCGCTTCGCTCATGATGAAGAGGCAGTTGCAGACAAGTTTTGACTTACTCAAACCTCCAAGGGCAGAGCAGGTTGTCCATCGTCAACAACAAGCTCAAGTTGAAAAGAGAGAGAAAAGAGCCAAGGAGAGACGGTTTCATCCGGGAGAGCACGTCCTAGCTCGAAACTACAACACTGGGCTGAAATGGGTTCCTGCTACGGTGATCGCACAGACGGGCCCTGTGTCTTACACGGTTGAGACTGCTGAGGACATCGTCTGGAGAAGACACACAGATCAACTGTTGCTAGGAGCAGAGACAGCCATAGAGGCTCCAACGGCTGGCTGGCCTGAACTGTTTCCGGATGATACCGCAAACCAGCATCCCTTGCCACAGTGCTCTTCTCCAACACAGGAAGTCAAAGAGACTGTTCCACCTGTGCAAACTCCTGACTTTCAACTGACACAGGCACCTTCTCCATCTAGGCCTGTGTCAATGCCTACTGCTGTGGAAGCCAGCGATGACAGCCAGTATCCTGTCAGAGAGCGGCGGCCTCCAAGACGCTTGAATCTGTAGGCTTAGCGACTTACCCACAAGACTGGGGCAGAATAAACCCCAGGGTAAAGTCAGGGTTTGAGGCAGTCTACCTCTACCCTTTGTTAGTTCAGTGCATTGAAAGTAACTTACCTGTTGAGGAATAATGTGGACCTTCCATTTAAGAGGGGAGGAAATGTTATGTATTGTGTGTTCTATTGTGTGTTCTCCTCCCACCTGTGGTGGCGCTGTCACAGGAGATAAATGGTTGGGTGTTCTCGGTTAAGTTTAGCTCTCTTTGTTCGGAACTTTCCAGAACTTCCTTTCCTTCCAATAAAGCACTTCATGTTTGAATCTCTGAGTTCTGAGTCCTAAATTGTGTCTCGGTAGAAAGGTACCGACACAACACTGCCCACAAGTGCATAAGACAGGTCACTGATGGGTTGTTTGGCAGGGCCACTAATTATGTCAACTTTGTCGGCGATGATGCCAGTCAGAATGAGTGGGCACTCAGCTTTGCGGCTCTAGCTGGCTTCCCACAGGTGCATGGCATCACCTACTGCACATGCGTGGCAATCCGTGCACCCCCAGATCAACCAGGAATATTTGTGAACTGCAAAGGCTTCCACTCCATCAATGTGCAGCTGGTGTGCAACCACAAAAAGCTATTTCTGCAGGTGTGCACAAAATTCCCGGGGGGGGGGGCGGGGGCGCCATGATCCTTTCATCCTGCGCAGTTCAAGCTCCCTGACGTCTTTTGACCTGCAAGTACACTTAAGGGGTGACTGCTAGGAGACAGTGGATATCCACTTCAAACTTGGCTGATGACACCTGCCAGAAACCCGAGCAAAGAAGCCCAATAGCGCTACAATGAATGCCATATGACCACCAGATGTGTGATTGGACAAGCCATCGGCATGCTGAAGATACGCTTCAGATGCCTTGACAGATCTGCAGGCACCCTTCAGTACCCACCAGCCAGGGTCTCCAGAATGGTCGTGGCGTGCTTCGCTCTGCACAGCATTACGCAGCAGCGAGGTTTGGACCTGCAGGAGGAAGAAGGCGCAGAGCTCAGATACTCCTCTGACGATTCGGAGGGGGCTGAGTTAAAAAGCCACTGACAGACGCGCTCAACTTACTTCTGGGTTTCCCATGCACTAGTGGACTCCCCCGCTCCCAGCACGTCACAAAATTAAAATCGGGGCCTGTGTTTCAGTAAAGTCACAGTAGCCATTCTGCTGCCAACAACGGCAAATGAAGCTGCTGCTGCTGACCTCCTCCGCCACCTCCAACCCACGCCTCCCTGATCTCAACTGCAGGCTTCTTCCTCTCATTGGTAGGGAACAGTATCTCGCTCTGACTCCTCACTGACCCCAGCAGCACATCCAGGGAGGCGTCACTGAAATGAGCCGCAGCCTTTGCCCATCTGGACTCCATTCTGCCACTTGCTTCTCTTTTCTTCCCAACTCCAAACTCCTTCAACTTGCATCTTTGGAGTGTCCCTTTAAATACTGGAGTTGAGATCGCATCATGTGGGCCTACACCACGCCCACTGCCGCTGATTGGACGGGAAACCCAGAAGTAAAATTATAATGAGGTGACCGAGTTAAAAAGCCACTGACAGATGCGCTGAACTTACTTCCGGACCCCCTGTTCCCAGCGCCTCGCAAAATTAAAATCGGGGCCAATGATTCAATAATGTCACATTAGCCATTCTGCTACCAACAATGGCAAATGAAGCTGCCTTTAAAAGGTAGCCATGTTACTGCCAGAAGCTAAAAAGCTGGATAGGATTTAAATCAGAAGTTATAAGAAAAAGTATAAACAGAGATAATATGACAATCTGTTCTGACGATAGGTCATCGACCTGAAACGTTAACTCTGTCTGATCTGCTGAGTATTTCCAGCATTTTCTGTTTTTACTTCAGATTTACAGCATCCGCAGTATCTTGCTTTTATAATATGACAGCCTAACAATCCCGAACTGTTCTTCTTTGCCTTCACAGCATCTCCAGTCCCTGCTCAACTGCTCCTCCCTCTTCTCATCTGTTCAGCCCTTTTCCCTTGGGGCACAATGGTCCTGTACTGCTGCATTGTCATCTGTGAGAAGCAACCAACCAAGGTTCTTTTTGTTTATTCGTTCCTGGGATGTGGGTGTCGCTGGCAAGGCCAGCATTTATTGCCCATCCCTAATTGCCCTTGAGAAGGTGGTGGTGGTGAGTCGCCTTCTTGAATCGCTGCAGTCCGTGTGCTGAAGGTACTCCCACAGTGCTGTTAGGGAGGGAGTTCCAGGATTTTGATCCAGCGACGATGAAGGAACAGCGATATATTTCCAAGTCAGGATGGTGTGTGACTTGGAGGGGAACTTGGAGGTGGTGGTGTTCCCATGCGCCTGCTGCCCTTCTCCTTCTAGGTGGAACAGATCGTGGGTTTGGGAGGTGCTGTTGAAGAAGCCTTGGCGAGTTGCTGCAGTGCATCTTGTAGATGGTACACACTGCAGCCACGGTACGCTGGTGGTGGAGGGAGTGAATGTTTAAAATGGAAGTGTAAAGACAGACAGTATTTCCGGTGCTTCACTTGATTGGATTTAGGGTTTGGGGAGATATTTTGCAAAGCCTTTCTTTAGGAGATTGAATAAGTGGATTGAGCTAATGATAAGACAGAGTGTACATGGTCAGTGCAAGGAGCAGCCCTAGGTCAAATGCCCTTTTTTTCATTCTGTGCTTTCTTATGTTCTCTTGTTCTTAAACAGCTGCTTATATGAAAGGCGAAAAAGTTAAAAGTCAAAAACCTCAATTGCTTATGTCAAAGTGATGCCGCGATGAAAGAACAGTGATCTTATCAGATAGAAAAATTAGTAAAATATCAGATGGGGACAAGTTACACAGATTTCCTTTGTGGTTCTAAGCCTAGAAATCACATTTCCCATCAAGCTAGCCTCTGTGTAGTAAAACAATACAGCGCACTGGACAATTCAAGCATATAGCATTAGCTCACTGTTTGAATTTGGAACATTTTCATGAAATCTGGGTAACTACTGCCATTTCTTTTACTGGTTTCAGCCGCATACTCCCTTGGGGTATTTCTGGATTTCCTATAGCTCTAAAGTCATCAGATATATCCCCGATAAACTAACTTTAATTCTTTTCAGAAAACCAATTTCGATTGGTTTACCCTGATACGATTCTGTGTTTATATGGCTATCCGTTGTGCCAGTTGTACAGTACTGTAACTTTCCCTTCTAATCAGAGTTGTACATTTATTGTATAGAAAATTTAAATGACGATGTCAGTGAAGGTTGAAAAGGTTTTTCAATTTGTATCCATACAAAAGCTTAAAAGTCCCAGGTTAATATCAGCACAGATGACTTTCAGAGAATGCTTTTTAGTGGGAGAGATGTCTGATACAACCCCAGGAAAAGTAGCCAATTTGCAAGAGAGTTAACTGACTCATCGTGCCAAGCAATCATTGTTAGTCATTGGGCCCAATTCGCAGGAGACTGACACCAGTCATCTCCCACAAAGTGTCCATAACTGTCCCCGGAATGGAATTATTCTGGAACACTGCCACAAAATGTGATGCTGTTTCTTTTTCTCATCTTCAGAATTGTCTTTAGGAAAGCATTCCATTTTGAACCTTCTATTCCCTGTCAAATGGCCTTTATGCAGAATATTTCATAGCAGAAACCTCATTTTAATACCTCACATATTCATTCACCCACACTCACCCAATTTTAACTCCTTCCGTGCATTGTTTCTGCCCAGCAGGGTTAAAATCGACTCCATTGTGTCCGGTTCTGGGCCTTACTTTAGGAAGAATATTAAAGTCATGGAGAGGGTTCAGAAGAGGTTGACTAAGATGATACCAGGGACGAGAGGCTTTAGTTATGATGAGGTCTCGTAAACCTAGTGCTCTTTCCATTAAAACAAAGAAGGTTAAGAGATCTGACAAGAGGTGTTGAAAATGATGAGAGGTTTTGATAAGTTAAATTGGAAAAAAAACTATTTCCACTGGTTAGAAGATCGGTAGCTAGAAGGCATGAATTTATGATAATCACCAAAAAAGAGTGAAGGAGAGGTTGGGGAATTTATTTTTTATGCAGAGGGTTGTTACGGCATGAAGAGCCCTATCAGAAATAATGGTGGAAGCGGAATCTATAATAGCATCCAAGTGTTAACGTGCAGAGCTCCATGTCACTAAAATCAGTGTGATATGCAGCTGGCAGTATTACAGTACTTGGGTTTAGCATTTGAAGATGCTAAACTCATTTCCACTCTACAGATACTGCTCTGTATCTCTAGCATTAAATATTTCTCTTTCACCAAAAGCAAAAATAATTTTAAAAGCTACCATTATTTTACAGCACTTTGCATGACACACGTTTGCAAAGATAATAAACTGAAGCTCAGCGTTTTGTAGCCTGATAAAGAATGTAGGTAAGTTTGATGTTGCTGCTGTGTTGTGTGATCCCTCACTGTTGGGTTTTATTACAGTGAATTTATTGAAATCTTCAATGAAGACTGAGTAAAAGGAACATCACAGATCCACCCTTTACAAAGAGTTTCTTTTGTGTGACGTGCTGACAGATACGTGTTTCCTTTGCCTGTATTGTGATATTGCTCTTTGAATCGTGTGTTATTCTCCAGAAACCAAACTGAAGAATGTGCTGTTGGCACTTTTAGGAGGATCCAATCTTTTAATGCCTTTTGATTCACAGCATCAAAGAAAATCTTCATTAAACTAGAACTTATAACTTGAGTATAGCAAAGTATGCAGGCTGAACTAAAGTAAAATTAATGGATCAGGAACTAATACACCCTCAATCTCATTTGGGAGCTCTCAGCTATAACACCACTTCTCCCACAAGGTTACAAAGCTTTTACATCTATTTTTTTCATATTATCCTTTATCTTACAAGTTGTCTCCTTTAACACACAGGGGTCAATACTGCGCTCCCAACGCTGGAGTAGTGGGTCATTTCTCTTCGGTGTTACATGCATCTGCAGTGCTATGAGTTTACCTCGTGCTACAATGCTGTTTTGCATTGCAGTGCTGTGCATGAAACAAAGGGACCTATTATCTGTTGCCAACATCTCCTAAAGGATTGCCGGTTGCCTTAAAGCTGTATTGATAATGAGGGGTAGAAATAGTTACAGCCAGACAAGAATGACAAAATGGCACCTTTCGAGGATGTAATTTTGGAGGTCTTGCTGCAGGATGTGCTGAACAAAAAGGTTGGGGTAGATTTTGCCGATCCTGTCGGGAAGAAGGTGGGACTTCCCCTTTCGGGTTTTTGACCTGCCTACTTCGATGTCCGGCCAATCCGTGCGATTTTCCCTTGATTGACCTTGTTGAGCCTGTCCAGCGAGCTCAGCAGGCCAATTATGGGCCACCTGGCAACAGGTGACGTCACAGACTGAAATTTCATCTGTCAAGAGTCCTTGACAGATGAAATATCACAGTGTCTCACAGCTGTTTGAAGCTGTGAAACAGTGACAGTCTGAGTTCTGACATGAGTCATTCTGCACAGACTCAGTTAGAACTCACACCGGCACTCAAAGCTGAAGGCTGTCACTTTTGACAGATCGCAGCCGTTCAGCTTTAAGTTCCGGCTGAGTGATGCGCTCCCAACGGCTACAGGAAGAAAGGCTGTTAAGGTAAGTAAAAGTTCTTTACACACTTTAGACACACCAAACACACTTACCTTTGCACTCATGCACCCATCACTCACCTGAGCGCCGACATCGCGACCCCTCCAACTCCTTCAACCCGACGGCCCACCTGCTCTACCTGGCGTGGTTTGGAGCCGTTGGGAAACCCACACGAAACCCCTCAAAATAGGGATTAGGCTAAAAACTGCCTGTTAAATACCTGTTAACAGGCAGTTAATTGGCACTAATCCCTTCCCGCCTGGTTTCGGCGGGTCCCAGTGCGGGGTGGGTACCCGCCGCCCCTGAAACTTACGTGGGGCGGGGTTTTGGGCGGGATGGTGTCGGGACCCCCAAATTCGGGATTTCCCCCCCCCCCACACGCCTGAAACCCTGCCTGACGCCTCCCCGAAAATCTAGCCCGTTGTCTTTTTTCTTTTTTTAAAGAGTGGAAGGGAATTAATTTCTAAAATGTAGCACAAGTGCAGTATGGATAGGAGTAGCAGAAAGCATGGCCAGATCCTGGGAACAGATGAGGAGGGAATTTGCTGGTCTCTGAAAGGTCACCAAGGTAAGTGTGCTGACAGGTGGCTTAATTTTAGTACATTACCTCACAATACATCTTAACAGCACTGTGGAACTTGGTGGAGTGTCACAGATGGCAGCAGTTCACCTACTTTCTAAATGCACAGGCATACCCATGTCTTAGCACTGCACTCTGTATTACTGCCATTTCAATGCATCCACTCTGTAGCCCATGAAATGTGACAAGGAACAAAACCCAAGTACATATCCAGCACAAGGCAGGCATATGTTTCATGTTCACACACTCACATGAGGTAAAAAGTAAAATGCTGCAGATTCTGGAAATCAGAACAAGCTGGAATCGCACAGCATGCCGATCAGCACCTGTAGCGAGAACAGATAGTCTACCTTTCAGGTGCATACCCTTCTTCAGAACTGAAAAATAGGAGAAGGGCAAACATAAATTAGCATGGTCAGAAAAAGAAGAGATGTAAATAAAAAACAGACACACACACAGATAATGGGGGGAATTTTAACCTGGAGGAGTGCGTGGTTGCGGGTGGGGTTAAAACCAACAAAAATGCGAGCACGTCGGGAGGCCGGCTCCAACCCACCAACTTGCCCGTTTAACTCGAGCGTGTTCGGCTGCTTGCGCTTAACCCCCTCAGGAGAGGCGGTTTGCCTATTAACATATGTTAATCACTCAACTGGAGATATATTTCAACACAGTTATAAATTTAACATCGCACCCATGGGTTTCCCGGGCTTCTTGAAACTCACCAGTGAAAGCAAGGCGAGAGCACAATGGCAATTGAGTGGGCTGATTAAAACTCATGGAAATAATGCAATAAATACGCAGGACTCGCAGCTGCTCTCTTACCTACTAGTGGGAAAAGGTTTGTTCGCAGTACTTTTGCTGAGAGGTTGCTTTCTACATTTTGGAGGTTTTCTGAATCACATCGGGATGGGTGGTGCCTTGGCTGCCTTAGATTGGACCTCAGAATAGGAGCAACATGACCAGCACCAACACCAGCAGCAGCAGCAGCCTACTGATGAGAGACCTGTTGCTGGACAGCAGAGAGGGGAGCAGCGGAGGGGTGCAGCTCGCAGGAGGCACCTGTGACTACCCGTAACATAGAGTGTACAGGCAGAGGTTGAGTTTCCTTGACAGTGCTTCAGGAGGCTTTGGTTGTCATGTCAGGAGGTGGCAGACATCTGCAGCCTTCTAGCAGAAGACCTGCTTCCTGCTGGACCTGGAGGCCACACATTACCAGTAGCTGTCAAAGTAACCACCACCATCAACTTTTTTGCCTCCAGTTCCTTCCAGGGCTCTGCTGGAGACATATCAAGGATCTCCCAGTCGGCGGCCCACAAAAGACAGGTGGCCGATGGATTGTTTGCCAGGGCCGGCAATTATGTGAACTTCGCCTGTGATGACGCCGGTCAGAATGAGCGGGCGCTCGGGTTTGCATCTCTGGTTGGCTTCCCACAGGGGCAGGGCATCACCAACTGCACACGTGACAATCCGCACACCCCTAGACCAACCAGGCGTATTCATCAACCGCAAGGACTTTCACTCCATTGATGTGCAGCTGGTGTGCAACCACAAGAAGATATTTCTGCAGGTATGCACAAGATTGCTGGGGAGCTGCCAGGGTGCTTTCATCCTGTGCCAATCCAAGCTCCCTGACATCTTTGGATCTGCAAGCACACTTAAGGGGTGGCTGCTAGGAGACAAGGGATACCTATTTCAAACTTGGCTGATGAAATCCGTCAGAAACCCGACCAATGAAGCCCAACAGCACCGCAATGAATGATATATGACCACCAGATGTGTGATCGAACAAGCCATTGGCGTGCTGAAGATGTGCTTCGGGTGCCTGGACAGAGCTGGCGGCGCTTTTCAGTACACGCCAGCCAGAGTGTTGAGAATTGTCGTGGTTTGCTGTACTCTGCACAACATTGTGCAGCAGCGAGGCTTGTACCTGCAGGAGGAACAAGGCACAGAGTGCCCAGCGTCTGTGGATGATTGCGAGGAGGAGGAGGAGGAGGAGAGTAAGTGGCAGTGGTGGATGGATAGATGGGGATTTGAGGAAATGCATAGCAAGGTAAGTAGGTTTGAGAAGTGGTGTGTTGGAGTAGGCTTGACAAGACAGAGTGAGGGGGTGGGCTGATGCGCATAGCAGGATGTAGGCGAATGTGCAACTGTACTCACCTTTCCTGACCTGGTTAGGTCATTAAAGCGCTTCCTGCACTAAATCCAGGAGTGTGGTACAATGCTCCTGCTCCTGACCTCCTGGGTGTCCTCCAGCCATTCCTCCTTTGTGGCAGCAGCAGGCTTCTTCCTCCCATTGCTGGGGAACAGTACATCTCTCTGGCTCCTCACTGACCCCAGCAGTACATTAAGCGATGCATCTTTAAATTGAGGCACAGCCCTTGACCATTCTGAATCCATCATGAATCTTCTTCCTCTCTTGCTTCCAACTCCCAGCTCCTCCAAATTCCATGTTTGGATTGGCCCTTTAAATACTCGAGTTGAGTCCGCACCACGCCCTCTCCCGTGCGATTGACGCCAAATCCAAAAGTAAAATGATAATAAGGTAGCCATAGACAGAAGTGCTGAAATTCCTTCCAGGCTTCCAACGCGATATTTAAATTTAAAATTTAATTAAAAAAAAAACTCTATGAAGAATTTACTACATGCAGGAATGAGACTCAACAGTTTAACTAGTTCCCTTTCTGGGCGGAGAGGTTGATTGGCATGGCATTAGCAAATATCACTACATTAAATGGGTACGTCCGCTGTTAAGTACGAGCCCTAACTTTCTGCGGCAACTCATGGCGTATCTCTTCTTTGCCTGAACTTGCTGGCCGATTTGTGCATTAATAACTTACAATTTGGGTGAATAAAAACATACAGGACTTTTGATTAGCTAAGGAAGTTAGAGGCCCGAGGGAAATGGGAGAGTTGAAAGAGATGAAACACATGGAAATGCTTGGAGTCGGGTATGAAATTAAAACAGTTTGAAAATGAGAATGTCGCTGAAATCTGAAGTTACTTGAGTCAGTGTTCACACACCTGCTCTGCATTTCAAGCTTTTTCTTTTCCTGTTGCAGACTCACATGAGGTGTCCAGTGGCCAGAGTCCTCTTCTGCCTCTGGTTGAAGCAGGTTCTTTTCTTCTGGTCCATGGCAATAGTCTTTTGCAGGGCAAGGTTGTGTAATGTGCATCAGGTCACATTGATCTTGGATATCAAAGCTTTCCTGCACTGCATGTCTCTTGTTAACCTGCCAACATTGCTCTCCTGCCTGGTCCAATCACTGGATCTTCATCTAGCTACATAAGATCTCTTTTCAGATTTTCCTTGATAGCATTTGGAACTATTAGGCAATGACTTGGATGAATAGCTGCCAGTACTGATCTCTCAGGTAGAACTTTGTAAACTTGGAAAATTGTCCCCCTTGCCCTCCCTTGTGTCCACCACCTGATGTCTGAGTAATGTGTCCGGTACCCAACCCTGCAAATTACGGCAAAGATGCAGCCACCACCACTGAAGGTGAACGGCCTGATGTGGATGGGGAAGAAGCTTCTGCAGGGCACTGTGACCTATAACAGCATGATATCGAGTGCCATCAAGGTAGGACCTAAAGTGTCCTACTGCCCAAATGACAGCCAGTCACTCTGTTTCAGTTACAGAATATTTCCACTCCATCTTGGTCAGAATTCAACTTGCAATGGCTACCACCCATGCTTTGTTGTTGAGCCAGAGCTGTTCCTAAACCCAAGTCTGATACATCAGCGTGTACCTCAAACTGCAGGAAGGCAATTAACATAGGTTTCTCTTTAATATTCAGTAGACTGTGCAAATGGGGTATCCCTTTGAGTTAATACAATTAGTGGTTCTGCAATAATGGCACAGTAAACTTACTAAGTTATCCTGCCAGTCCAAGAAATTACAAAGTATTACAAAGTATTTACAGCAGAGCAACAGGTCATTCAGCCCAACAGGTCCATGCCAGTGTTTGTGCTCCACATGAGCCTCCTCCCAGCCCTCTTCAGCTAATTCCTTCAACATACCTTTCTATTCCTTTCTCCCTCATGTGCTTATCTAGCTTCACCTTGAATGCAGCAATGCTATTTGCCTCAACTATTCCTTGTGGCAGGGAATTCCACATTCTAACCACACTCTGAGTAAAGAAGTTTTTTCCTGAATTCCCTATTGGATTTATTAGTGACTATCTTATATTCATGGCCCCTAGTTCTGGTCTCGCCCACAAGTGGAAACATCTTCTTTATGTCTGACATTTGACACCCTTTTGAACTGTGGAAATGTAGTTACAGCTATTACTTTTCCAGGTTCCTGCATTATGACTTGAGAAGAAATAAAAGGTTTGATAATGCAGTCTAGGTGCAGTGGTACTGGGACCACTGTTCATTGGACGGTGCTATGCCTATAGGGCAATAAGCTGATCATGCAAGGTCAGTAAATTTAAAGAAATTTTGTACGCTCCTAACACTTAGCACATGACGCACCGAGAGTGTATTGTGGAGGGGGCCATAAAGGGATACGCTCACTTAAAGATATAACGGCAGCATTGGAAGGGAAAGTCTTTCATTTAAAAAAATGTTTCAAATCTGTTAACTTTTTGAATCTTTTAATATTCACTAATGTTTTTCAATATTTGTCAAGCTGCATGGAGGAGGGAGGCAAAAAAGTGGCAGGTCAAAAGTGACCCAATTTCAAACATGAAACAGCTTGTGGGCAAGTAATTGAGTGGCCCCGAAGCCGTTATGGACAGTGAGGTGGAAGTTCTACTCTATGGAATGAGTGCAAGGAGGGCAATCCAGAGCACCCTCCCTACAAGATGGTAGTGCAACATGCCTGATGGCAGAGGGTGGCAGGCAGGCTGAAGACTGTGTGCAGCATCTGCAGGACCTGGAACTAGATATTTTTTTAAATATTCGTTCATGGGATGTGGGCGTCGCTGACAAGGCCAGCATTTATTGCCCATCCCTAGTTGCCCTTGAGAAGGTAGTGGTGAGTCGCCTTCTTGAACTGCTGCAGTCCGTGTGGCGAAGGTACGCCCACAGTGCTGTTAGGGAGCAAGTTCCAGGATTTTGACCCAGCGACGATGAAGGATCGGCGATATACTTCCAAGTCAGAATGGTGTGTGACTTGGAGGGGAACTTGGAGGTGGTGGTGTTCCCATGCACCTGCAGCCCTTGTCCTTCTAAGTAGAAGAGGTCGCAGGTTTGAGAGGTGCTGCCGAAAAATCTCTGGCGAGTTGCTGCAGTGCATCTTGTAGATGATACATACTGCAGCCATGGTCCGCCGGTGGTGGAGGGAGTGAATGTTTAAGGTGGTGGATGGGGTGCCAAGCAGGCTGCTTTGTCTTGGATGGTGTCGAGCTTCTTGAGTGTTGTTGGAGCTGCACTCATCCAGGCAAATGGAGAGTATTCCATCACACTCCTAACTTGTGCCTTGTAGGTGGTGGTAAGGCTTTGCGGAGTCAGGAGGTGAGACACTCGCCGCAGAAGTCAGGAGGTGAGACACTCACCGCAGAAGTCAGGAGGTGAGACACTCACCGCAGAAGTCAGGAGGTGAGACACTCGCCGCAGAAGTCAGGAGGTGAGACACTTGCCGCAGATATGGTGTAAGGGTAAAGGTGACATACTATAAGGACCTTAGCAAGGCAAAACTATCCAACCTGATACAAGATTACATCCCATGCCAAACCTTCACACAACCTTAAAATTCTTTCATTGCATTGCATATATACACATACTTCAGCAAGGCACATAGTCAGGCTACAAATTACAATAGAAATAGTTGTCACACTCACATCTTCCAAAGGCTTCACAATAAAACCATTGTCATACAAATAAACAAAAGCAAAATGCTGTGGATGCTGGAAATCCGAAATTAAAACAGTAAAATGCTAGAAACACCCAGCAGGTCAGGCAGCATCTGTGGAGAAAGAAACAGAGTCGACGTTTCAGGTCGATGACCTTTCGTCACAACTGGAATACAAATGTAGTCACATTCTGACACCCAGGATGAGTTTCAGATTGGGAATACAGCAACCAACTTTTGTGCTTACAGCAGTCTGGTGACGTTGGACAGCTGTGTCATGTGGCTCAGTGGGAAAGGAAATGAAAAGGTAAGCCATGCTGACCAGTGTATCAGCCGTGTGTTTGATCTGTGAGCAGCAACTTGGCTGATATCGCAGTGCTAGCCAACAATGAGCTGTGAGGATAACAGCGGAGGGCAGTGCTGTCCCTATGTTTCAGTTTGCCTGCAGGTGTGCTTGCTGCAGATGGCAAAACTCTGCAACTGGCACCCTGCTGGCCCACAGGAAGATCAGACAGCTGTCCTCAGTCATTGACAGATTAGTGCGCCAAGGCCAGCACATATGGCCTGCTGATCTCCACTGCTTTCTTTCATCTTCTACCACTTCACCTGTGAAATACTGCATTTGAAAACGATCTTAACCTTGAAGAGTAAAATACAACTGCCCCCCCAAACTTTTTCTGAAGTATATATAAAAAATTGAAATCTCAAAAAATGGGGAAAAACTCTTTAATAACAGAAACATTACACTAACAATGTACTGTAAACATTGAAAACCATAAAAAAAATTACAATTTTGTTGCTTTAAGAACTCTTACACTCATGGACCTTCCTTGCTCCTATTCCAAGTGGCCGCTGAAGGAATGAAGAGCAAAGCAATAGCAGATTGTGATCCTATGTGCTCTTTTAAATATTATTACATGAAATCTGGGACCTTAATGAGGCTTGCTCATATCTTGTGCCTTCAGCACCATGGAGCCTATAGTGAGACAGCAGGCATCTGATGCACTCCTTGTATTAAAGATTGCAGAGGCCCAATGCCTGCAACTTGCACAAAGCAGGCGCCTGGCATGTCTCAATGGGGCACTCGAAACCAAAACACTTGTTTGTTCTCCCCACAGATGATCTGTTGAGTGTTTCCAGCATTGGTTTCAGTTTTTGTTTCACCTTCTGCACAGTTGACCTGGCACAGAGCGGGGAGGGGTGGCAGAAACCTTGGGGTGAATTGGTACCTTGAAAATGCACTGTCCAGTATTTACTGACCAGCTTGTGCTGGGTGCTCAGGAGGCTTGTGCTGCTGTAGTGCAAGAGCCTCATTAGAGTTTTTAAAAGGTGCTAATGAGGCTCGGGCATCCCTCCACCACACTTTCCACAGTTTCTTCCTGAAAAGTGATCTAATTGCTGAGTGAAAGTATAAAACAAGCTCACTTCCAGACTTGCTTCCTAGGTCCCTGGGTTTCTCAAAGGTGTGCATCCTTTGGTTTTCTGAATGAAAGCGAACTTCACTTACGTTTGCCTTCTTCATTTGCTTTGGCGCATCACCTATTTTCATCGGTCCACCATTGGCGGCCATGGCTTCAGCTGCCTAAGCTCTGGAATTCCGTCTCTAAACCTCTCCGCCCCTCTACCTCTCTCTCCTCCTCTAAAACCTACCTCCACCTGTCCTAATATCACATTATGTGGCCTGGTGTCAAATTTTGTTTGATAGTGTTCCTGTGAAGAGCCTTGGGACATTTCACTACATTAAAGGCAATATATTAATGCACGTTGCTGTCACATTTTTATGGTATAATGGCCCGAATTTTGCAGTCAGCGCTGAAGGAATGGTGCTTGCCATTCACCTCGCTGACAGTTGCCCACAAAGGTTTCTCGGGCTTCTCAACATAGACATGCACTAATCCGGCATCTGAGCCAGCACGGCACTCTCCAAGGGGATCTGTGGCATCTGTGAGTAGGCAGTAAACAGCGAGGCTCTTCAACCAATCTGATTGAAGAATCCTCACTGAGACACGCAGGGCAGGATTTTCATTGGGCCGTGGAGGCGGGATTGGAGGCGTGTGGGGGGTTAAAATCTCAAAATCGGGGGGCACGAACCCATCCCGCCCCCAATCTGCCTCCATGCCAGTTTCAAAGGAGGCGGATACCCGACCTGTGCTGGGACCCGCCTCCCCGAGGCGGGAAGAGGATTGGTGCCAATTAACTGCCTGTTAATAGGTAGTTAACAGGCAGCTTTTAGCCTAATCCCTATTTTTATTGCTGAAATGTGGGATTCCCGACAGCTCCAAACCACGCCAAGTTAGCGAGGCGGGCCGTTGGGCTGAAGGACTTGGAGGGTTCGAGATGTCCGGTGTTCAGGTGAGTGATGGGTGCATGAGTGCACAGGTAAGTGTGTTTGGTGTGTGTAAAGTGTTTAAATAAGTTTTACTTACCTTTACATACCTTTACAGCCTTCCTTCTTTCAGGTCTCGGGAGTCCCTCATCTCACCGGCACAGAAAGCAGAATGGCCACGAGCTGTCAAAAGTTCCAGCATTCAGCTTTCTGTTCTGAAGAGATCTCTAAATCAGCCCGAGAGGAAGGAATTAACTTAGTGTACAGATTGTCGGTGTTTGACAGCTTCAAAGAGCTGTCAAACGCTGATATTTCATCTGTCAAACGTTCTTACCTGGACTCTGTGTATCACGAGGTAGTCACACCAATTAGATTAATTAATTCAGATGTAGTCCGTGGCCAGGGTCAGGATGGTGTGACTAGAAGTGAGGCAGGTACGGGGATCCAGGAAGTAGTGTTGGAGGAGCCGCAGCCCTTGCACTTGTCCAACAGGTTCAAGGCTCTTACTCCCTGTGGGGACAGGAGCAGGGACTGCAGGGAGGATGAGCAACCTGGCCACAGCACTGTGGAGCAGGGGGCCATTCAAGTGGGGGGAGTTAAAAGAAATGTTGTAGTGGTAGGAGATAGAATCGTTAGGGGGATAGATAGAGTTCTTTGCAGCCGAGAGCGAGAGTCCCGAAGGCTGTGTTGCCTGCCCAGGGTTAAGGACATCTCCTCTGGACTGGAGAGAAACTTGGAGTGGGAGGGGGAGGATCCAGTTGTCGTGGTCCATGTTGGTACCAACGACATAGATAGGACAAGGAAGGAGGTTCTGCTGAGGGAGTTTGAGCAGCTAGGGGCCAAATTAAAAAGCAGAACCACAAGGGTAATAATCTCTGGATTATTACCTGAGCCACGAGCGAATTTGGCTAGGACAAATAAAATTAGAGAGTTAAATGCGTGGCTCAAAGACTGGTGTGGGAGAAATGGGTTTTGCTTCCTGGGACACTGGCACCAGTACTGGGGCAGGAGGGAGCTGTTCCGTTGGGACGGGCTTCACTTGGCCAGTGCTGGGACTAGAGTCCTGGCGGATCATATAACTAGGGCTGTAGAGAGGGCTTTAAACTAACTAGTGGGGGGGGGAGGTTCCTAAAGAGCAAGTAATAAAAATGACAACAGAGAAGGTCATAGACTTAGGTAGCAGTGGGGAAATTAAAAACCAGAGCATGTCAGGAAGGGGCAGAAGGTATGGAGTGAAAGGTAAAGTAATAAAAAGGGCAAAAGCAGGAACTAAGTGTCACAAAACATATTTGAAAGTTCTCTATCTGAATGCACGTAGCATTCGTAACAAAATAGACGAGTTAATGGCACAAATAACTACATATGGGTATGATCTTGTGGCCATTACAGAAATATGGCTGCAGGGTGACAATGCCTGGGAATTAAACATACCAGGTTATTTAACGATCAGGAAGGACAGGCAGGAAGGAAGGGGAGGTGGGGTGGCTATGTTAATAAAGGAAGGAATCACTGTAATACAGAGAAATGATATTGGGTCAAAAGATCAGGATAATGAAACAGTTTGGGTGGAGGTAAGGAATAATAAGGGGAAAAAAACACTAGTGGGCATAGTCTATAGGCCTCCGAACAGTGGCAACTCTGTTGGACGGAGTATCAATCAGGAAATAGTTGAGGCTTGTAGTAAGGGAACATCTATAATTATGGGGGATTTTAACTATCATATTAATTGGACAAATCAAATTGGACAGGGCTGCCTTGAGGATGAGTTCATTGAGTGTATTAGGGATGGGTTTCTTGAGCAGTATGTAACTGAACCGACCAGGGGGCAAGCAACCTTAGATCTGGTCCTGTGTAACGAGACAGGATTAATTAAAAATGTCCTAGTAAAGGATCCCCTTGGAATGAGTGACCATAACATGGTTGAATTCCATATTCAATTAGAGGGTGAGAAGGTTGGATCTCAAACAAGCGTGCTGAGCTTGAATAAAGGAGACTATGAAGGTATGAGAGCGGAATTGAGTAGAGTGGATTGGGAAAATAGATTAAAGGGAAAGACGATACATGATCAGTGGTGTACATTTAAGGAGTTATTTTACAACTTCCAAAAAAAATATATTCCACTGAGAAGAAAAGGGTGTAAAAGAAAAGACAGCCATCCGTGGCTAAGTAAAGAAATTAAGGATGGTATTCGACTAAAAATAAGGGCATATAAGGTAGCCAAATCTAGTGGGAGGATAGAGGATTGGGAAAACTTTAAAAGACAGCAAAAAATAACAAAAAGATTGATTATGAAAGTAAATTAGCAAAAAATATAAAAACAGATAGTAAGAGTTTTTATAGTTATATAAAAAGAAAAAGGGTGGCTAAAGTAAATGTTGGTCCCTTAGAGGATGAGACCGGGAAATTAATGGTGGGAAATATGGAGATGGCAAAAACACTGAATGAATATTTTACATCAGTCTTTACAGTAGAAGACACAAGGGGCTAGATTTTCAGTATAGACAGTTTTGGGGCGCTAACCTTAGCGCCCGCCTGAAGTTAGCACCCGCCCCAAAGTAGCGCCCCGTTGCCAAAAATTCAGTGGCTTCGCCCTAAGAGGTTGGTGGAGCGCTAAAAGAGGCGTTCCACTACTATCTTTAGGCGCTAAGCCGGCGGTTCAGAGCGCAACGCCCGAGCTCGGGCGCAGCGCACGGCAGACACTCTGGTGCCAGTGAGCTCTTAAAGGGGAAGGGTGCATGTGTTCTTTTCAAAAGCAGAGTCTGGGGGGGAAATGATGATGATGATGATGATGATGATGATGATGATGATGATGATGATGAGGAGGAGGAGGAGGAGGAGGAGGAGGAGGAGGAGGAGCCCGGAAACATAAATACACCGTTCACAACACTGGATCCTTCCTCACAAGACATGCAGTCTGCCGTTTATAGTGCATGAGGAGTGCCCTTTAATTTGCGCTCCCCAGGGTCTGTTGCGTTCCATTTTACAAACGCTCTGGACGCCAGCCGCACAATGGGGCGGTCCGACTGAAGTTTGGATTCGGGGCGGCCAAAGGGCGTTGCACGAGGATGTGATGTCATTTTCTGCGCGCGCATCCGGGCGGCCGCTAAACTTTGCGCCGGCGCTAACGGGCAACTTAATTTGGGGCGGGGCGCAAGCTGCGCTGCGCCCGGGCACTACACGCATAGCGCCCGAAAATCACTTCTCTTAAGGCGCTAACTGCTGGCGCAAGCAACTGAAAATCTAGCCCCAAGACTATCCCAACACTGGACAAACAGGGGGCTAAAGGGGGGGAAGAGCTAAACACGATCAAAATCACTAAGGAAGTGGTACTCGGTAAAATAATGGGACTCAAGGCGGATAAATCACCTGGACCTGATGGCTTACATCCTAGGGTCTTGAGGGAAGTGGCGGTAGGGATTGTGAATGCATTGGTAATAATTTTCCAAAACTCCCTGGACTCGGCAAAGTTCCTGGCAGACTGGAAAACTGCTAATGTAACACCCTTATTTAAAAAGGGCAGTAGACAGAAGGCTGGAAACTATAGACCGTTTAGCCTAACATCTGTGGTAGGTAAAAGTTTGGAGTCCATTATTAAGGAGACAGTAACAGGACATTTGGATAATCATAATTTAATAGGACAAAGTCAGCATGGTTTTATGAAGGGGAAGTCATGTTTGACAAATTTGCTGGAGTTCTTTGAGGAAGTAACGTATAGGGTGGATAAAGGGGAACCAGTGGACGTAGTGTATTTAGACTTCCAAAAGGCATTTGACAAGGTGCCACACAAAAGATTATTGCTAAAGATAAAAAATCACGGGATTGGGGGTAATATTCTGGCATGGATAGAGGATTGGCTATCTAACAGAAGGCAGAGAGTTGGGATAAATGGTTCATTCTCAGACTGGCAATCAGTAACTAGTGGTGTTCCGCAGGGGTCAGTGCTGGGTCCCCAACTCTTTACAATCTATATTAACGATTTGGAGGAGGGGACCGAGTGTAACATATCAAAGTTTGCAGATGATACTAAGATGGGAGGGAAAGTAGTGAGTGAGGAGGACATAAAAAACCTGCAAGGGGACATCGACAGGCTAAGTAAGTGGGCAGAGATTTGGCAGATGGAATACAATACTGGAAAGTGTGAGGTTATGCACTTTGGCAGGAAAAATCGTAGAGCAAGTTATTATCTTAATGGCAAGAAACTGGAAAGTACTGAAGTACAAAGGGATCTGGGGGTCCTGGTGCACGAAACTCAAAAGGTTAGTATGCAGGTGCAGCAAGTGATTAAGAAGGCCAATGGAATGTTGGCTTTCATTGCTAGGGGGATAGAATATAAAAATAGGGAGGTATTGCTTCAGTTGTACAAGGTATTGGTGAGACCGCACCTGGAATACTGCATACAGTTTTGGTGTCCATACTTAAGAAAGGACATACTTGCTCTCGAGTCAGTACAAAGAAGGTTCACTCAGTTAATCCCGGGGATGAGGGGATGGACATATGAGGAGAGATTGAGTAGATTGGGACTCTACTCATTGGAGTTCAGAAGAATGAGAGGCGATCTTATTGAAACATATAAGATTGTGAAGGGGTTGGATCGGGTGGATGCGGGGAAGATGTTCCTGATGATGGGTGAAACTAGAACTAGGGGGCATAGTCTTAGAATAAGGGGCTGCTCTTTCAAAACTGAGATGAGGAGGAACTGCTTCACTCAGAGGGTGGTAGGTCCATGGAATATGCTGCCCCAAAAAGCTGTAGAAGCTACATCATTACATAAATTTAAAACAGAAATACAGAGTTTCCTAGAAGTAAAGGGAATTAAAGGTTACGGGGAGCGGACAGGAATTTGGACATGAGTCTAGGTTCGGATCGGTCATGGCCCTGTGGGTAGCGGAGAGGGGCCAGGGGCCGTGTAGCCTGATCCTGCTCCTATTTCGTGTGTCTAATTCTGTTAGATTCAGGAGATGGTTCTGTGATAGTGGATTGGCGGTTAGGATCAGATCAGCCATGATCTTATTGAATGGCGGAGCAGGCTCGAGGGGCCGATTGGCCTACTCCTGCTCCTATTTCTTATGTTCTTATGTTCTTATGTGACGGCACCTGTTGCCGGGTGGCCCTTAATTGGCCTGCTGAGCCCACTGGGTGGGCTCAACAAGGTCAATCAAGTGAAAATCACGTGGGTTGGCCACAACTCGATGGAGGCGGGACTACAACCCCAAAAGTTGTAGTCCCGCCTCCTACACGCCTCCAGAATCAAAATCCAGCCCGCAGAGTCTAAACCAGGAAGTATAAAGCAGGATATATAAATTAGATTTAAATCATGTACAGAAAGTGAAATAAAGATTGGGAAAGGCAGATGAGATTAAGAGAGAGAGAGATAAGAGAGATAGACAGAAAAACTTAAAGAAACCTTTTTATTAAAAAAAAATCTCCAACACTAATTAACTTCTGAACGAATGAGACTCCAAACTTATAAAATTAAATTTTATGAGTCAGAGAGGTTGTTCAGCAGTAATTATCATTTAGCGTGCCGTTAAAAGTTCACTTATTCCTGAATGCACCAGCTCTAACTTTTTCTGGTGTCTTTAGTGGGCAAGTACAGCAGGTTCATACCAGTACAGTGATTTCAGTGCCGAGTCTATAGGGGAGGACTGCAACAGCGCACCGTGTGGAGGAGCAGGATGTCCCTGACAGCAACTTCTGGATTCCTACATTTAACTGGGCATATGCATACCTCCGGAAGTTGCTGTCAGATTTTTTTCTACCAACTCCCACTTAAGAGGTAACAGCCCTTGCTGGTACATTACACATTCCTATAGAAATTCTTCTTGTCTTAAGGAAGCTAAAGGGTGAAGATGAGTTCCAGAAGAATGAGCTCCAAAGGAGGATATTCCCGCATTGGAGGGGGATCAGGAGACCTGCTGTTACCCAAGGGAGTCTGATAAAGACAATAATACCATCTGTCTTCACTGCTTCTGCTTCACCAGGAAGGCAGCCTTTGAACTTTGCTTTCTCCTGCAGCCTGATCTCCAAACTATGTCCACAGCTCTGACGGCCCTACCTCTGGTAGTGAAAGTCATTACTGCCTTGAACTTCTATGAAAGTGGCTCCTTTCAATCCACCTTGGTTGATATCTGACAGATCAGCCAGTCTGCAGCACACTAGATACATCAAGTCAGTGATCTCTTGTTTGTGAAGGACTTCATCATTTTTTCTAAGGAAAACTACCAGCAGCAGGACTGGACACCTCATTTCTCTGGATAGCTTGGTTCCCAAGAGTACAAGACCTCACTGATTTACCACACAACAACAACTTGCATTTATCTGGTGCCTTCAACCTCGTAAAATGTTCCAAGCTGCTTCACAAGAGCGTAATCAAACAAAGCAAATTGGCACCGAGCCAAAGAACATTAGGGCAGGTGACCAAAAGCTTGGTGAAAGTGATAGGTTTTAAGGAGCGTCTTAAAGGAGGAGAGAGGGGTGCAGAGGCGGGGAGGTTTAGTGAGAGCATTCCAGAGCTTCGGGCCGAGGCAGCTGAAGGCATGCCTGCTAATGGTGAGGTGAAGGAAGTCTTCTTTCCAGAACACTATAGCATTTATGAATGGGAAGGGGCTCAATTCAATTAATGTTTTTGTGAACTTCAACACCGCAACATGCAGGCGGATGCCAGGTAAACTGGAAACATCAATGGTGTATTCATTCTATGGCAGTTGACAACATTACCGTTATTTAATGAAAAATTTCAAGTCTAGACAAATGGACCCTGGCAAAGCAGGAATACTTTCTTGTAACATGATGACACCAGTCCAAAATCCCTGAAACACAGCTGAAAGAAAATATAATGAAGTGCACATTTCTACAAAGATATAAATAGAGCTTTCCACAGGCACACTGTAAATATTCTGCTGCTGGGATTATCATATGTATATCCTTGAAAAGGTATACAAAATGGTAATAGTGTGGTGTATCCTGCACAATTATGTTCTCAGCAGAGGAATGACCAGGCAGAAGATGATAGAAAAGCCAGAAAGGAAAGAAATAAAGAAGGAACTTGCATTTATCTTCTTAGGCAGTCCCTCGGAACCGAGGATGACTTGCTTCCACATTAAAAATGAGTTCTCAGGTGACTGATGAGTCCAATGCGGGACCTACAGTCTCTGTCACAGGTGGGGCAGACGGTGGTTGAAGGGGCGGGTGGGTGGGGTGCTTGGGTTGACGTGCGCTCCTTCCGCTGTTTGCGCTTGGCTTCCGCTTGCTCCCGGTAAAGAGACTCGAGGTGTTCGGTGCCTTCCTGGATGCTTCTCCTCCACTTTGTGCAGTCTTGGGCCAGGGATTCCCAGGTGTCGGTGGGGATGTTGCACTTTTTCAAGGAGGCTTTGAGGGTGTCCTTGAAGCGTTTCCTCTGCCCACCTGGGGGCTATCTTGCCGTGCCGGAGCTCTGAGTAGAGCACTTGTTTTGGGAGTCTCGTATCAGGCATGCAGATGATGTGGCCCGTCCTTTGGAGCTGATCGAACATGGTCAAAGCTTCGATGCTGGGGATGTTGGCCTGTGCGAGAACACTGATGTTGGTACGCCTATCCTGCCAATGGATTTGCAGGATCTTGCAGAGGCAGAATTGGTCATACCTCTCCAGTGTTTTGAGGTGCCTGCTGTACATGGTCCATGTCTCTGAAGCATACAGGAGGGTGGGTATCACTACTGCTCTGTAGACCATGAGCTTGGTGCTGGGTTTGAGGACCTAGTCTTCAAACACTCTTCCTTAGGCGACCGAAGGCTGCACTGGCACACTGAAGGCGGTGTTTGACTTCGTAATTGACGTCTGCCCTTGTTGACAGTAGGCTCCCAAGGTATGGAAAGTGGTTCACGTTGTCCAAGGCCTCGTCATGGATTTTGATAATCGGGGAGCAGTACTGTGTGGCGGGGGCAGGTTGGTAGAGGACCTTTGTCTTACGGATGTTTAGTATAAGGCCCATGCTCTCGTTTGCTTTAGTGAAGGTGTTGACGATGGTTTGGAGTTCGACCTCAGAGTGTGCGCAGATGCAAGCGTCATCTGCATATGTAATTCGATGACAGAGGATGGGACGACCTTGGATCTGGACTGGAGGTGATGGAGGTTGAACAGTTTCCTGTTTGTTCTGTAGATTAGCTCCACTCCAGCTTACTGAGGGTGAGATGGAGCATTGCAGCCAGGAAGATCGAAAAGAGCGCTGGTGCGATGACACAGCCTTGCTTGATCCCGGTCCGTACATGAATTGGGTCGGTGGTGGATCCGTTGGTCAGGATCATGGCTTGCATGTTGTCGTGAAGCAGGCGGACGATTGTGACAAACTTTTGAATGCAGACGTGTCGAAGGCCTTTGTGCTGTTCCCTGCATTTCTCTTGTAATTGACGTGCGGTGAAGATCATGTCCATTGTGCCCCTTAGTGGGTGGAATCCGCATTGCAACTCTGGGAGGAGCTCTTCAGCCACTGGGAGAAGGCGATTGAGGAGGATTCTTGTGATGACTTTCCCTGTGGCAGACAGCAGGGAGACTCCTCCGTAATTACTGCAATCGGACTTGTCACCTTTCTTGAAGATGGTCACAATTATGGCATCTCTGAGATCCCCTGGAATGCTCTCCTCCTTCCAAATAAGAGAAATTAGTTCATGCATTCGCACCAATAATGCTTCTCTACCATTTTTTAGCGCCTCGGCGGGGATTCCATCTGCTCCTGAGGCCTTGTTGTTCTTTAGTTGTTGGATGGCCTTTTCAACCTCATGCCGGGCTGCAGTTGTGCTGAGGTGGTGGCGGGTAGCATGCTGAGGATGGATGGACGCGTCGAAGACAGAGTCTCGGTTAAGGAAATTTTCAAAGTGCTCCTTCCAGTGGGCACTGGCTGCCTCTCTGTCCTTGATGAGTACCCCTCCATTCTTGGCCCGTAGTGGGGTAGGACCTTTGGTGCTTGGGCCATAGGTGGTCTTGACTGCACTAAAGAATCCACGCATGTCGTGGTTGTCGGCTAGCTTTTGGATCTCCTGCGCTTTCTCCACCCACCATCTGTTCCTTAGGTCGCAAGTTTTTTGTTGGACCTCGGCCTTCAGGCATCTGTAGAGCTGCTTTCTTGCTCTCGAGTTCTGTTGCTGTTTCCAGATCAGGAATGCCTTGCGCTTGTGGCTTTTTAGCTTCTGGATCTCCTGGTCGTTCTCGTCGAACCAGTCTTGGTGTTTCCTGGTCGAGTGACCGAACGCTGATTGTGGAGGCCTTGAGTGCAGACCAGGCACTGTGGACACTCTGTGTCTCTGAATCACTGGGAATCGTCAGGTTGGTTGTGAGGCACAGGCTGAATAGAGCTTTCTTATCAGGGTCTTTGTGTGCTCCAGTGTTGATTTTCCTGCGGCATTGCTTCTGTTGCCGTCGCTGTTTTGGGGCTACATTGATGGAGATGACAGAGCGGATTAGGCTGTGGTCTGTCCAGCAATTGTCAGCTCCTGTCATGGTGCGGGTGATGCGGACGTCCTTGCGGTCCCTCGCTCAGACGATGACGTAGTCCAGCAGATGCCATGGGAAGGCAGACAGGGCTTGGTTTAGTATCTCATGAGAAAGACAGCACCTCAGACAGTGCATCACTCCTTTAGGCTGCACTGAAATGTTAGCCTAGATTATGTACTCAATCTCTGGGGCTTGAACTTCCAACCTTCTTGATCCAGGAGGTGAGAGTGCTACCACTGAGCCAATGCTGACACACTAGAAGAGGACAATGATAATGAACCTGAAGCTGAAGAGATGCCACCTCTACTTGAGCTGCAACAAGGAAGACAAATTTGACAAAATATAATAGACAACCATTTCAATTAAATGACAAAGTCACCCCACCACAAGCATTTCTGAATATGAATACGGGGGTGGGGGGGGGGGGTGGAGGGAGGGGGCGGCGATCATCATTTAAAAATTATTACTGAGAGTGAAGGGACAGATTCATGGAAATTTATTTAATCAAAGGGATGCTGAAGCATTAAAGTTTTTGCCACAGGGAGCAGTTGAGGCAGAAGCCATTGCATGTTTTAAGGGAAAATTAGTTAAATGTTTGAAGCAGAGAAACATCTAGGGCTATGGTGGTGGGGGGGGGGGGGGGGGCAGGGGCGGGGGAGTGTGGAGATTGGTCCAGTGCAGTTAGTTTTGGATTGCTCTTGCAAAGAGTCGGTAAGGACACAACAGGCTAAATGGCTTCCTCTTGCCCTGTAAGCTTCCCCCGATAGCACACACCTGTCAGCAAGAGAATTCATTAACAATCCTTTAATTGTCCTTAATAAGCAATGGATTAAGATTGAACGCGCTGAACTTTAGCGCAAACTGGTATTGTTTAGCATATTGGAAAGCTGGAAATATCAGTAAAAGAACCTGCAAAAGCTTTTTTTTCCCCAGTTTTCCACCCGCTCTATCGCCCATCTCCATAGACACAAGAAGCAGAAATTATGGCGACCAATCATATAATAGCACCAAGAATCACAGCAAAGCATCACAGTGAATGGAAGCGTTCATTCTTGAGCACTACGAAGATACATATGCAGGTTTTTCATCGGCAGTATGAACATAAACCCTGTCACAAACAATGCAGCTATCAAAGGTTTACAGAAAGGGAGTCACGTACAGGTGAAGGAAGTGATGGCCAGAGGTCAACACTAACTTTCTTTTGTTCTGTGTCCTGAAATTACCTACCTTACAAAAAATGTGATTTTGGTCAACAATACAATAAACATTAATGATAATCAGTTCCTGCATGTGAAGTACACTTCCATGACATCATTGAGTGAGCCTCTAGCCAAAGCCAGTTTCTTACTTAATCGATAACAGTGATATGGTATCAGAATCCTGGTGTCATACTGACCGAACGTAGCCTGCAAAATACTACTGACTTCATATCTACTGGGGAATAAGAACTATTAAGTTAATTAACCATTAAAAGCAACTACTTGTAGTCTTCTCATTTCAGACTAATTGCTGAATTACTGCCTCTCTCTTTGTCCTTGGATCCAGTGTCACTCCTGGCTTTCTTTTCTCTTCAAAAGTTACTGACTAAATAGTTTCCAGATGGTGATTTGTCCTCCTCATCCCACATTTCAAACTGTTCTCACAGACAAAAAAAAATGATTTCATGCAATGCATGTGTAGAAATGCCCGTCAAGCCATCTGTGCAAGGGCTCCGGGGTGAAGTAATCACTCTGTAGACCTTGAATTATTGACTGTGGATATTTCTATACCTTTCACCCCTCATAATACCTCTACACGATTTTACTGCTTGGCTAAGGGCCACATGTCAAAAGTTCACTAAAACTGCACTTGTTTAAAAGTTACAATGCTTAGGTTGAAGTACTCCGCAGCAATATTTCACCTGCAAAATACAGCAATACCATATATAAATTGTCTAGCCTTTGGCCCTCCATTCATCATAATACTTCTGCAGCTGCCGATCTGCTCAATCACTCCTTCACCTCTGCCTTTGATGCCCTTGTCCCCAGTAAAAACCCTTACTTTCTCCCACTCTTGTAATTTCCTCTGGTTTGGCACCCATCTTTGCTTCCTCAAATCCAAGGGCTGTGCCTTAAACTTAGCTGGCGCCCTGCTCTCCTCTGTCAAAACCTACTCCAGGATGATCCTAGAATGCAAAGCTAAAATCCGGCTTTTTTTCTCCACTACTAACTGTAATGTATATACCTTTAAGGGGGGAACTATCTTTTACAGCTCATGTATACTGTAGTACCGGCAGTGACCACACCTGTATATAGCACCGAGTAGTAATCTGTACAGATCAGTTCCAGTGTGAGCCACGTTTAGTAAACACCTGTTGTACCGTTCTCCTGCAGTCTGTGTCTTATTATACACAGACACAACATTGGCAACAAGGCAAGTTCGAACCTATCTGCAACTCTGCATCACCTCCCGGGGATTCGTTCCTGGAGATCAGTGGATTGGAGGTCAAGGCCAGTGACTCGGGCGTCGACCACGGGCAACCGCCCAGTCATCCAGCAGAGACTCAAGAATTGCGGGGGAGGCTGTCGAGAGCCAGGCTTGGCTTTCCAGTCGAGGTGGTCCAGCAAAACGGGCTGGCAACAGGTAGTGCGCAGACCCTTCCTGGACAGTGGCGGGCTAGAGCCCGACCGAGCGGCACAGCAAAGGGCCGAGCAGCGTCGACGGGGGAGAGAGAGGGCAGAGCGCACAGGGCGCAGCCGGTGTTCAGGGGCCGAGCAGCATCGAAGAGAGGGAGAGAGAGACGCGCAGAAACCCGCGAGGCGCCACCATTGCCACGAGGACCGCCGAGAGCGGCGTTGGCAGCAGCGCAGGAGAAGCGCGCGAAACCTACAGGGTGCCGCCATTGCCAAGAGAACCGCCAGGAGCAGCGTTGGCAGCAGTGGGGGAGGAAGGAAAGCACGGGAGACGCCATTTTAAGCCATTGGGAGACGCCATTTTAAACCACACCCAAAATGCCGAAGAGTGGCAGTATCACCGCATTTGACAATGAAGTCGAAGATTGGACTACATATGTTGAACGAATAGAGGTATACTGCAAGGCAAATGAGGTGTCAGATGACAAGAAAGCGTCAGTATTGTTAAATTTAATGGGTGCAAAGACGTATGGTTTATTATGAAATCTAGTAACCCCAACGAAGCCAATGGAAAAGAGTTTTGAAGACATAGTAACGATACTACAGGAACATTTAAACCCCACACCGCTGCTGATAGCAGACAGATTCAAGTTTCACAAACGGAACCAGCATAAGGATGAAAGCAATGCTGATTATTTAACAGAACTGTGCAAACTATCGAAACACTGCAAGTTTGGAGCGGGACTGGCAGATACCTTAAGGGACAAGTTTGTGTGTGGGCTTCAAAGTGAAGGAACCCAGAAACGGCTTTTATCTGAAAAGGACCTTACGCTGGAAAAGGCTTTCAGCATTGCGGTATCATATGAAGCAGCAGCACGGGGCGCTGCAGAGATACAACAGAGACCGCAAGAATATGGCACAAATGAAGTGTCATATGGAACAGAGAATGTACTATCACTGCGGCAGAACAACACACGACCAGAATGATTGCTGGTTCAAAGACAAAGTGTGCAGACAGTGTGGAAAAGTAGGACATATAGCACGAGTCTGCAGGTCGGGAAAAAAAACCAGCAATAAGAAACCTACCAAAGGAAAGTACAAGAAGGTACATAAGATGACGGAGAATAGTTCAGACGAACAAAAGAGTGATAACGACTCCGAAAGCAAGGAACTGAGTTGTCTGAAACGACATAATGTGATCACAACAGAGGATCACCGAACCATTTGGGTCACTCTCAAGATAGCAGGAGTCCAGGTAAAGATGGAATTGGACACAGGATCAGCCCTAACAGTCATAAACCGACGGGACTACGAGCGGCTATTCTCACACATACCCTTGAGAGACAGAAAAATTATTTTGAAGACGTACACGGGGCAAAAAGTCTACCCCAAAGAAAAATAAGGGTGACCGTTATATATAACGGTAAGGAAACACCAAAACTAGACCTGTATGTATTGCAAGATGGAGGACCACCATTACTGGGACGTGAATGGATCCGGAAAATACAACTGGATTGGCATTCCATACAGGCACTGACTGTGGCTGACAAAAAGGATGACGACGTCACACCTGGGCGACTGTCAAAGATCCTAACTGACGCGAAAGAAGTGTTCCAGCAAGGACTCGGAACACTAAAAGGCATGACAGCGACGATTAAAATTGAAGAAAACGCAAGCCCAAAATGTTTTAAGGCCAGACCGGTACCTTATGCGATCCGCCCAGCCATCGAAGCAGAGCTGGAGAGTCTGGAACATTCAGGTGTACTGTCCAAGGTAGACTGGAGCGAGTGGGCTAGACCCATCGTCCCTGTGATGAAAAAGTCGTTGAGCAGCACGCCTGGGGAACCAAGGAAGGTTCGCATCTGTGGGGACTTTAAGGTAACAGTGAACCCGGTCCTTCACACCGTACAATATCCATTTCCGCGGGTTGAAGATATTTTCGCCTCGCTATCTGGAGGGAAATGCTTCAGTAAGATTGATCTGGCCCAGGCGTATCTGCAAATGGAGGTAGAAGAAGCATCAAAAAAATACCTCACAATCAACACCCATAAAGGTCTCTACCAATACAACCGGCTGGTATTCGGGGTAGCATCAGCTCCGGCTATTTGGCAGAGGGTAATGGAACAAGCCCTGCAAGGGATCCCAGGGACCCAGTGTTATTTGGACGACATCCTGGTCACGGGCGAAAATTACAGTGATCACCTTGCCAACCTGGAGCAGGTGCTCACTAGATTGCAGGAATATGGGCTCCGAGCTAACCGCCCCAAATGCGAGTTTTTTAGAAAACAGATCTCGTATTGTGGCCACGTTATCGATAAAGAGGGGTTACATAAGTCCCCAGAGAAGATTGAGGCAGTAGTCAAGGCTCCAGCACTGGAAAATGTGTCACAGCTGAGGTCGTTCCTCGGGCTGGTAAACTACTACCATAAGTTCTTGCCAAATTTGTCTACAATACTACACCCACTGAACACCCTACTGCAAACTGGGGTGCCATGGAAGTGGAGTGACGAATGTCGACGAGCTTTCCAGAAGAGCAAAACACTAATCACATCGAAAGAGGTATTGGCCCATTACAACCCAGCATTACCAATTCGGTTGGCATGTGATGCGTCACCCAACGGCATTGGAGCGGTGCTGTCGCACAAATTCTCGGACGGCTCAGAGAGGCCAATAGCCTTTGCGTCACGATCACTAACCTCAGCCGAGCGTAACTACGCCCAGATTGACAGGGAGGCCCTCAGCCTAGTGTGGGGAGTGAAAAAGTTCAATCACTATCTGCACAGGCAGAAATTCACCTTGCTGACTGATCACCGGCCTCTTGTCTCCATTTTAAATCCGAAGAAGGGCGTTCCGGTGATGACTGCGCAACGACTGCAAAGATGGTCACTTTTTCTAGGGGCGCACCACTATGAGATTGAATATAAGGGCACGAAGCAGCATGGAAATGCTGATCGGCTATCACGCCTGCCACTGCCTACTGCGGAGGAAGCACCAGCAGTGGATCCTGTCGAAATATTCCATTTGACTATAGTTGAATACCTACCGGTAACTAACGCTTGTATCGAAAAGGAAACCCGAAATGACCCGACACTGTCTCGGGTATATGATTTGACGGTGAAGGGATGGCCAGCACATGGCGACTCATTGTTGCCAGCATTCTCGACAAGGAGAGAACAGCTGTCAGTGTGCCGGGGGACCTTGATGTGTGGATCCCAAGTGGTAATTCCACCCAAGTTAAGGGATAGAGTGCTCAATGAGCTTCATGAGGGTCATCTGGGAGGGGTAAAAATGAAAAGCCTAGCCAGGGCTTATGTGTGGTGGCCGGGAATCGATAAACAAATCGAGGACCTGACCAAGAGCTGCTCAGGATGCCAGAAAGTCCAAAATGCACCACCACAGGCCCTTCTACACCCATGGGACTGGCCCTCATCTCCATGGCAATGGGTGCATATTGATTTTGCTGGTCCATTCTGTAGTGTCCGAGGATCAATAATACTCAGACTGCAGGAGAACAATAAAACAGGTATTTACTGACAGAGAGTAACTCAAGACTGAAGTACAGAAGCCTGCTAGGGCTTTTTATACAGGTGTGGTCACTGCCGGTACTGCAGTATAAAATCAGTTCTTCTCTTAAAGGTACATACACAACAATTCCTCCCCTTTTAGTTAAACAGTACATAACATTCATTTAACAACTAAATAATAACTAATTACAATTAAAATTTTCTCTGTACTATATACATCAACTGAAATAATTATTTATAAGTTCAGTCTTTGAGGAGGCTTCCTGATCCTGACTGGATAGCGCCTTTCTCGAGTATCCTGTTTTTGCGGCGGATTCGATTCTGGCTCATTGTCATTGGTTGGTTCGTCAGCTTCCAATACCACTGCTCCTGTGGTAGACGCAATCTGTACTTCGGGTTCATTACCAGGTGCACATGCTCGTGGTATTGGTTTGGCTTTTTCCTGTGACTCTAGAATCTGGTCAGCATGGCGTCTCCCGATGCTCTCTCCAATGTCCACTGTGTACATTAGCGGTCCCTGCTGTGTGCATATCGTTCCTGGCTGCCATTTTTCTGTTCGGTAGTCGCGGGCCAAGGCTGGTTGCCCTATCTTGAAGCTCCTGGTTGGCTTCTCATTGATGTGCTGGAATTGCTTATCCTCAACATCTCATCTTATGTTTGGTTTGAGCAAATCCAAGTGACATCTTAGCCTTCGGTTGAAGAACATTATGGCTGGAGCTTGGTTGGTGACTGCATGTGTCGCATTCCGGTAAGCAAACAAGAAATTATCTATCTTGTGTTGTAGTGGTATGTCATCGTTATACATCGCCTTTATTGCCTTTTTAAAGGTCTGAACAAACCTCTCAGCCAATCCATTTGTGGCTGGATGATATGGGGCAGATGTGTAATGTTTCACCCCATTATTCCTCAGAAACCTCCGGAAATCCTCGGACATAAACTGTGGCCCATTGTTGGAGCAAATCTGTTCTGGCAAGCCATTCCTGGCGAAGATGGTCCGTAGGACTGCAATAGTTTTCTCCGTGATGGTGGAGGACATTTTGATGACCTCTGGCCATTTCGAATGGGCATCCACGGCGATTAGAAACATTGAGTCTATAAATGGACCAGCAAAATCAATGTGTACCCGTTGCCATGGAGATGAGGGCCACTCCCATGGGTGTAGCGGGGCCTGTGGTGGAGCGTTTTGGACCTTCTGGCATCCTGTGCATCTCTTGGTCATATCCTCGATTTCTTTATCGATTCCCGGCCACCACACAAACGCCCTGGCTAGGCTTTTCATTTTTACCCCTCCCAGATGACCCTCATGAAGCTCATTGAGCACTCTATCTCTCAACTTGGGTGGAATTACCACTCGGGATCCACACATCAAGGTCCCCCGGCACACTGAAAGCTGTTCTCTCCTTGGCGAGAATGCTGGCAACAGTGAGTCGCCATGTGCTGGCCATCCCTTCACCGTCAAATCATAGACCTGAGAGAGTGTCGGGTCATTTCGGGTTTCCTTCTCTCTACTTGAGTTTGCAACAGGCAGACATTCGACTATGGTCGCATGGAATATCTCAACAGAGTCCACTGCAGGTGCTTCCTCGACCGTAGGCAACGGTAGGCGCGACAGCCCATCAGCATTTCCATGCTGTTTTGTACCCTTGTACTCTATGTCATACTGATGTGCCCCTAGAAAAAGTGACCATCTTTGCAGCCGTTGCGCCGTCATCACCGGAACGCCCTTCTTTGGGTTAAAAATGGAGACCAGGGGCTGATGATCAGTCAGTAGGGTGAATTTCTGCCCGTGCAGATAGTGATTGAACTTCTTCACCCCCCACACCAGGCTGAGGGCCTCCCTGTCAATCTGGGCGTAGTTACGCTCGGCTGAGGTTAACGAGTGCGACGCAAAGGCTATTGGCCTCTCTGAACCGTCAAGGAATTTGTGTGACAGCACCGCTCCAATGCCGTAGGGAGACGCATCACATGCCAACCAAATCGGTAGTGTTGGGTTGTAGTGGGCCAATACTTCTTTTGAAGTGATTAGGCATTTACATTTCTGAAAGGCACGCTTACACTCATCACTCCATTTCCATGTTACTCCAGTTTGCAGCAGGGCGTTCAGTGGGTGTAGAATTGTAGATAAATTCAGCAAGAACTTATGGTAGTAGTTCACCAACCCGAGGAACGACCTCAGTTGTGACACATTTTCCGGTGCTGGAGCCTTGACTACAGCCTCAATCTTGTCTGGTGACTTATGCAACCCTTCCTCATCAATCATGTGGCCACAATACGAGATTTGTCTCCTGAAGAACTCGCATTTGGGGCGGTTAGCTCGTAGCCCGTATTCCTGTAATCTAGTGAGCACCTGCTCCAGGTTGGCAAGGTGTTCACTGTCATTTTTGCCCGTAACAAGGTGTCGTCCAAATAACACTGGGTCCCCGGGATCCCTTGCAGGACTTGTTCCATCGCCCTCTGCCAAATAGCCGGGGCTGATGCTACCCCGAATACCAGTCGATTGTACTGGTAAAGGCCTTTGTGAGTGTTTATCGTGAGGTATTTCCTCGATGCTTCTTCCACCTCCATTTGTAGATACGCTTGGGCCAGATCAATCTTCGTAAAGCGTTTCCCTCCAGATAGTGAGGCGAAAATATCTTCTATCCATGGAAGAGGATATTGTACTGTGTGCAGGACTGGGTTCACAGTTACCTTGAAGTCCCCACAGATGCGAACCTTCTTCGGCTCCCCAGGCGTGCTGCTCAATGATTTCTTCATTACAGGAACGATGGGTGTGGCCCACTCGCTCCAGTCTACCTTGGACAGCACACCTGAATGCTCCAGACTCTCCAGTTCTGCTTCAACGGCTGGGCGGATCGCCTCCGGTACCGGTCTGGCCTTAAAAAATTTTGGGTTTGCGTTATCTTCGATTTTTATCATTGCCTTTACTCCTTTTAGAGTCCCAAGTCCTTGTTGGAACACCTCTTTCACGTCAGTTAGAATTTTTGACAGTCGTCCAGGTGTGACGTCATCATCCTTTTTGTCAGTCACAGTTAGCGCCTGAATGGAATGCCAATCCAATTGTATTTTTCGGATCCATTCACGTCCCAATAATGGTGGTCCTCCATCTTGTAGTATATATAGATACAATTTCTGTGTTTCCTTGCCGTTGTATTTAACTGGCATCCTTATTTTTCCTCTGGGGTAGACTTTTTGCCCCATGTATGTCTTCAATACAATGGACGTGTCCTTCAAGGGTATGTGTAAGAATAGCCGCTCATAGTCTCATCGATTCATGACAGTTAGGGCTGATCCTGTATCCAATTCCATCTTTACTTGGGACCCTGCTATCATGAGGGTGACCCAAATGGTTCGGTGATCCTCCTTTGCGATCATGTTGTGTAACTTTAGATAACTTAGTCCCTTGCTGCCGGAGTCATTATCACTCTCCTGATCTTCTGAACTACTGTCTGTCATTTTTTTTACTTTCTTGTACATTTCCTTAGTAGTTCTTTTAGTGTTGGTTTTCTTTCCCGACCTGCAGACTCTTGCTATGTGTCCCATTTTCCCACATTGCCTGCATACTTTGTCCTTAACCCAGCAGTCCTTCTGATCATGGGTTGTTCTGCCGCAGCGATAGCACTTTTCTGCTCCATACGCCATTTCGTTAGCGCTGTATTCTTGTGGTTTCTGTTGTATTTCCGCAGCTCCCCGTACTGCTGCTTCGTAGGATACTGCCACGCTGAAAGCCTGTTCTAGCGTCAGGTCCTTTTCCGAAAGTAGTCGTTTCTGGGTTCCTTCACTCTGGAGCCCGCAGACAAACTTAACCCGTAAGGTGTCTGCCAGTCCTGCTCCGAACTGGCAGTGCTTCGATAACTTGCGTAGTTCCGTAAGATATTCAGCATTGCTCTCATCTTTGTGCTGGTTTCTTTTATGGAACTTGAATCTTTCTGCTATCAGCAGCGGTGTAGGGTTTAGGTGTTCCTGTAAGATATTAACAATCTCTTCAAAACTTTTCTCCATTGGTTTAGCTGGGGTAATTAAATTCCGCAATAGGCCGTATGTTCTCGCGCCCATCAAATTTAATAATACCGACGCCTTCTTTCCATCGGCCACCTCATTTGCCTTGCAGTACACTTCAATTCTTTCCACTTGTTGTCGAAAGCAGTGATACTGCCACTCCTCGGCATCTTGAGTGATTTAAAATGGCGCCTCCCGCGCTTTTTCTTCTTCCCCAATGGAATAAAATGGCGCCTCCTGCGCTTTTCCTTCTTCCCCATTGTAATAAAATGGCGCCTCCCGCGCTTTTCCTTCTTCCCCTTGCTGCCACGCTGCTCCTAGTGTTCTACAGGGTAATGGCGGCGACCCGCGGCTTCGGCGCGTCTCACTTTTCCTTCCCCGCGTTCTATCCTCTCCACGCTGCCCGGTTCTTGAGCACCGACCGCGCCCTGTGCGCTCCACCCTCTCTCTCTCTCTCTTCCTCCCGACAACGCTGCACGGCCCCTTTGCAGAGCCGCTCGATCGAGCCCGAGCCCGCTGCAGTCCGGAAGGGTCAGCGCACTACCTGCTACCAGCACGACTTGCTGGAACACCTCCACTGGGGAGCCAGGCCCAGCTCTCCACAGCCTCCCCTGCAACTCTCCGAAAGATCCCTGGGCGGTTGCCCGCGGTCGACGCCCGCCGTTCTGACTTCGACCTCCAAGAAGCTTCTCTTCAGGGAAAAGATCCCCGTGAGGTGATGCAGTACTGCAGGTGAGTTCGAACCTGCCCGTCGCCAGTGTAGTGTCCGAGGATCAGTAATACTCAGACTGCAGGAGAACAATAAAACAGGTATTTACTGACAGAGAGTAACTCAAGACTGAAGTACAGAAGCCTGCTAGGGCTTTTTATACAGGTGTGGTCACTGTCGGTACTGCAGTATAAAATCAGTTCTTCTCTTAAAGGTACATACACAACACTTTCATGGACTCAATGTTTTTAATAGCCGTGGATGCGCACTCGAAATGGCCTGAGGTCATCAAAATGTCCTCCACCACCACGGAGAAAACTATTGCAGTCCTACGGACCATTTTTGCCAGGAATGGCTTGCCAGAACAGATTTGCTCCGACAACGGACCACAGTTTGTGTCCGAAGAGTTCCGGAGGTTCTTGAAAAAGAATGGGGTAAGGCATTACACATCCGCCCCGTATCATCCAGCCACAAATGGATTGGCTGAGAGGTTCGTACAAACCTTTAAGAAGGCAATAAAGGCTATGTACAATGACAACATTCCGCTGCAGCACAAGGTGGACAATTTCCTGTTCGCCTACCGGAATGCGACACATGCAGTCACCAACCAGGCCCCAGCCATGATGTTCTTTAACCGAAGGTTAAGATCTCGCCTGGATTTGCTCAGACCAAACGTACGAAGAGATGTTGAGAGTAAGCAATTCCAGCACATCCATGAGAAGCCAACAAGGAGCTTCAATGTAGGGCAACCAGTCTTGGCCCACGACTACCGAACAGAAAAATGGCAGCCAGGAACGATATGCCCACGGCAGGGCCCACTAATGTACACAGTGGGCGTTGGGGAGAGCATTGTGAGATGCCATGCTGACCAGATCCTAGAGTCACAGGAACAAGTCAACCCCATGCCTTGCCCATATGTACCTGGTGATGAACCCGACGTACAGGTCGCATCTACCCCAGAAACAGTAGCATCGGAAGCTGATGAACCAACCGACGACAGGGGGCCAGAATCGCCTCTGCACCAAGAGCAAGACACTCGGGAAAGGCGCTATCCAGAAAGGATCAGGAAGCCTCCCCAAAGACTGAATATATAAATAGACTATTTTCAGCTAATGTTGCATGTTAAAAGTGTTAATTGTAATTAGTTTGATATTTAATTGTTCAATGAGTGTTATGGTACTGTTAATCTAAAAGGGGAGGAATTGTAATGTATATACTTTTAAGGGGGGAACTATCTTTTACAGCTCATGTATACTGTAGTACCGGCAGTGACCACACCTGTATATAGCACTGAGTAGTAATCTGTACAGATCAGTTCCAGTGTGAGCCACGTTTAGTAAACACCTGTTGTACCGTTCTCCGCAGTCTGTGTCTTATTATACACGGACACAACACTAACCATCTCCTTAAACCCCCGTCACCTCCAACAACTAATACAAAGAGCTCATGGGCCTTTTAGTCACTAATATCGAGACCATCTGTTCAGCTGCCTCTGCATCCCCCCCTTCCCATTGCCCACTAAGCCAGACGCCCTCCAAGAATCACCCCTGCACTAGCCCTGAATCCACGTCTTTCTCTAGTTTTTCTCCTATCTCTCCTCATGCCCTCTCCAAGCTCATCTTGTCCATGAGTTCCAACTCCAGCTCTCCTGACCCCATTTGCACTAAACTGCTAAACACCCAACTTCCCTTCCTGGCCCCATTCCAGCTAACCCCTCTCCTCAGGTTCTGTCCCCCTCCCTTTCAAAACTGCCATCACCCCCTCCCTCAAAACACCTATGCTTGATCCCTCTGACCTTGCAAACTACCACCCTTCAGCATGTTGTTGGCTCTCAAATCCATGCCCATCTTCTCCTTAACTCCATGTTGCAATCAGCACTGAATCACTTATCAAAGTCACAAATAACATCCTCTGTGACTGTGACTGTGGTGCACTATCCCACCTCGTATTTCTAGACCACTCTTCAGCCTTTGACATTACCAATCACACCATTCTCTTCCAACGCCTCTCCTCCGTTGTCCAGCTGAGTGGGACTGCCCCAGCTTGGCTCTAGTCTTACCTATCTAATCATAGCTAGAATATCTCCAGCAATGGCTTCTCTTCCTGCACCTGCACCATTACCTCTGGAGTCTAATCTTGGTCCCTTCTATTTCCTTGTCTACATACTGCCTCTCGGCAACATCATCCAAAGACATGGCATCAGGTTCCACATGCATGCTGTCGACATCCCACTCTACCTTTCCATGATCTCTCTCGGCCTTTCCACTGCTTCAGTTCACTTGTCCTACATCCAGTCCTGGATAAGCCATAAACCACAAGTTTCTCCAGTGAAAAATTGGGAACAACAAAGCCATTGTCTTCGGCCTCCGCAAAAATTGTTCCCTAGCCACCAATTCCATCCTTCCCAGCCACTGTCAGGCTGAACCAGACCGTTCACAACTTTGGCATCCTATTTGTCTATAAGCTGAGCTTCCCACCTCATATCCTCTCCATCACAAAGGCCGCTTACTTCCAATTCCATAACATCGCCCATCTCCACCCTTCCTTCATAAGAACATAAGTAGTAAGAGCAGGAGTAGGCCATAAGGCCCCTCGAGCTTGCTCTGCCATTCAATAAGATCATGGCTGATCATCGATCTCAACTCCAGTTTCCCGCCCGATCTCCATATCCCTTGATTCCCCTAGAGTCCAAAAATCTATCTATCTCAGCCTTGAATATATTCAATGACTCAGCATTCACAGCCCCCTGGGGCAGAGAATTCCAAAGATTCACAACCCTCTGAGTAAAGAAATTCCTCCTCATCTCGGCCTTAAATGGCCCACCCCTTATCCTGAGACAATGCCCCCTAGTTTTAGACACTCCAGCCAGGGGAAACAACCTCTCAGCATCTACCCTGTCAATTACCCCCCAGAAACTTGTATGTTTCAATGAGATCACCTCTCATTCTTCTAAACTCCAGAGAGTATAGGCCCATTCTACACATCTACCACTAAAATCTTCGTCCATGTCTTTGTCACCTCCAGATTCGACTATTCCAATGCTCCCCTGGCTGGCTTCCCATCCTCCACGCTCCATAAACTTCAGCTCATCCAAAACCCTGCTGCCTGTATCCTAACCCGCTATGGTTGCCGAGCTACATTAGCTTCTGGTCCTCCAACACCTCCAATTTAAAATTATCATCCTCTTGTTCAAATTCCTTCATGGCCTCGCCCCTCCCTAACTCTATAACCTTCTCCAACCCTACAAACCTCTGCAAACTCTGCATTCCACCGACTCTGGCCTTTTAAGCATCCATCGCGCCCTTCGCTCCACCACTGGTGGCCGCGCCTTCAGCTGCCTGGGCCCTAAGTTCTGCAATTCCCTCCCTAAACCTCTCTGCCTTTCCACCTCTTCTCCTTTAAGACCCTACTTAAAGCCTACAGCCTAGAAATTCACCTCTATAGCACCCGATTGTTCGGCGCTACAGGTGCCGTTTGTGTCAAAAATGCCGCCCACACTGCGTGCGCACACTTCTGGTATGGGCTGTGCCAGAAGCCATTTTGTTGAGGGCAATTGTATTGGTACAAGGAGCGTGCACCGGAAGTATGTAGAGTACGCAGATCGTGACGTCAATCAGCGTGCAACGCTGATTTGATGCCAGTGCTGCCATTTTTGACCTCAATGCTGGAGCTAATGCCCTCCCTTAACCTCCCACAGCCGAATATGCAATCAGCGGCATGAAGGACCCCCATTTAAAGGGATCATGACCTGCATTCAGCTTAGTTGCTGATTGATTTCTACTGGCTCTTGGTTTCTTGGTTTGGTGTCTTGTTGAAGTTGCTGAAGTGCCAAAGGAGTGGTGTGGCAGGTTACTTCAAGGATTCTGCTCAGGCCAGTTGCTCCCAGACATGGGTGCTGTAGTTTGTATCCTCCTTGGCCTGCAGCTTGATAGGGAGAATGAGCAGAGGTGACACAGAGGACAGGCAGCTCGAAGAGGGAGGATGAGGAGGGGGAGAAGGGCTCTCAGCAGGAGGCTATAGCCACCCAGGGTCTTCAGGGAGCAAATCTCCTACCTCAACTTCAGCAAGGAACAGTGCATGCGACGTCTTTGCTTCACTAAGGAGATGCTCACTTAAACCTGCCACCTGTTGCAGACAGACCTGCCGCCTCAGAGCAGGGTGAGGGTGGCATTGCCCATGGCTGTGAAGGTGAGCATTGCCATGAATTTTTATGCGTTGGGCTTCTTCCAGGCTGGAACAGGCAACATTTGCAGCATCTCACAGTTCGCCATTCACCATTGCATAAGGGAGGTCACTGAGGATCTGTATGCAAAGAAAGGTTAAAGACATTTCACTCTCGCTCAAGAGAAGCAGCTGGAACAAGTACGCGGCACCCCCAGGATAGCAGGCTTTCCCATGGTGCAGGGTGCCATTGACTACACACACGTTGCTTTGCAGGCTCCACATGTGACCTTGGAGATGTACCACAACCGGGAGGGATTCTACTCCCTCAATGTCCAGCTGGTCTGCCCCCTCAGCCCTCAGGTGGACGCAAAAGATCCCATGGCACTATTTCGAAGAAGAGCAGGGGAGTTATCCCCGGTATCCTGGCCAATATTTATCCCTCAACCAACATAGCAAAAAAAACAGATGATCTGGTCATTATCACATTTCTGTTTGTGGGAGCTTGCTGTGCGCAAATTGGCTGCCGTGTTTCCTACATTACAACAGTGACTACACTTCGAAAAGTACTTCATTGGCTGTAAAGCACTTTGAGACGTCTGGAGGTTGTGAAAGGCGCTATATAAATGCAAGTCTTTCTTTCATACTCAGCAAGTCAATGCACAGTATCCTGGCAGCAGCCATGATGCCTTCATTCTGCGGCAGTCCGCTGTACCATCTTCATTTGATCCACCACGACAAACCAGAGGGTGGCTACTGGGCGACAAGGGCTAACCACTGGCCACCTGGCTCATGACTCCGGTGCACAGCCCAACCGCACGTGGGCAGCACGTATATAAGAAAAGCCAAGTTGCCACATGGCATGTGATCGAGCAGACCATTGGGGTCCTTAAATAATGCTTCCACTGCCTAGATTGCTCTGGAGGAGTCCTGCAGTACTCGCCAGAGCACGTCTCAAGATTCGTCGTGGTCTGCTGCAGGCTGCACAACCTTGCCATCATGAGGGCACAGCTCTTGCCACCAGGTATACGACAAAGAGCTGAGGAAGAGGAGGCGGAAGGGAGGAGGCAACTAAGACAGCCCCTTTTGTTCTGGGTGCCCGTCTTCAACTGATCCGACTGTGGTACCAGAGAACGCAACCCTAATTCCCCATTCACCCACTGTCCCACACCTTACCTTCCCTCTGTTACTGACCTTGGCCACAATGCTGCAATAAAAGCCACCACAAAAGAAACATTCCAAACCAACTTTATACATCAATCCATCCGATATCACATAGAAAAGTCAACTAATCACCCTTGTGCATTCCCTTAGTGCCTGTCTTACGTGTGCCTTTGACATTTGACACTCATGTGAGGTCATTGAACTTCTTTTGGCACTGATTCCAGGTCCTCAGGGACTGCTGCAATCCTATAAATTATCAGGCAGCACGAAGTTTGCGTGCCGCCTGCATCGCGATCCACACGCCCGTTTTCGGGGGCAATCGAATTTTTAGCCTTACATCTTTGATCAAGCTATTAGTCCGCCTCTTAATAATCATTTTTGGCTTGGTGTCAATTTTTGTCTGATTACGTTACTGTGAAGCAGCCTTGGACCATCTTCCTGTGTTAAAGGCGCTATATAATTTCAAATTGTTGTATTTTCAAGATTTGTTGTTTACATTTCAGATTTCCAGCATTTGCAGTATTTCTTATCATCTTTTTTGTTGCAGGCTTGAATTGAAAGATATTCTGGGATGGTTGTTCAGAAGCTGCTGTCTTGTTCAAGCTGTAGTTCTGTAATTATTTTCCACATTGGCTTAGGTGTTAATCATTGTAAATAATAGCAATCATTCAGGGTGCGAAATTCAGGCCCATAATGGCTTTCACTTAGTATTGGAGACGGCATATTCTAGGTCTGATAACAGCTCATTCGATTTGTTTATCCATAAATCTATTATTTCATTGCTCTCAAGTGCTTGGGTTGCTCATTCTTGTCAGTAGCAGACTTCACCAAAGTCTTTCACTCAATAAAACACACCATTTGGTGTGTGAAAGAAAAAAGAAAGACTTGCATTTATATAGCGCCTTTCACAACCACCGGACGTCCCAAAGTGCTTTACAGCCAATTAAGTACTTTTTGAAGTGTAGTCACTGTTGTAATGTAGGAAATGCAGCAGCCAATTTGCACACAGCAAGCTCCCACAAACAGCAATGAGATAATGACAAGATAATCTGTTTTTGTTATGTTGATTGAGGGATAAATATTGGCCAGGACACCGGGGATAACTCCCTTGCTCTTCTTCGAAATATTACCGTAGGATCTTTTATATCCACCTGAGAGAGCAGACGGGACCTCAGTTTAATGTCTCATCTGAAAGACAGCACCTCCGACAGCGCAGCACTCCCTCAGTACTGCACTGGAGTGTCAGCCTAGATTTTTGTGCTCAAATCTCTGCAGTGGGACTTGAACCCACAACCTTCTGACTCAGAGGCGAGTGTGCTACCAACTTTTTTTTAATATACTTTATTGAACATTAAGACCATTTACAACATCGTGATCATTTCATTGTATCATACAAATCAATTCCGCCGCTCTGCATAGCCATTCCGCCACCACATTTTAACATCAAAACCTGAAGTTTAATTTGTCTCCTGTAACATATATTAATCGATTGTACTTTAAAAATTGATTGTAAAATACTATCTTTAAATTCCTTTCTGAATAAAACATCCACAGAGCCTTATCATCTTTTAGCTGATATTTAAAATACTCTTTTAGATTGATTCTCCTCCCCTTAAAAAACAGAGCATTCCTTCTTTGCACAATCACGAATCTAGCCAAACTGTACATTAAATTAGTTGCCGCTCAGATAGACTCGGGCAGACTCTCCTGCAATTCCTGATGTAAGAAAACTACTAAGCACTTGGTTTGAGTGTAAAACAAGGCTTTAATCAACTGTTTCACAACCGTGAGTTCTAGTTACATCACTAGTACCTGGTTACAGAAACATCCTGAGCAAGCCCACGCCCGAGTATGTATACTTTCCTTGGCAGGCGCCACCAGCTGGCCGTCCAGTGTTATCTCATGAGTCATTTCTACATGAATGGTAAGATTCATGACAATCCCCATCTCAAAATTGAGTCCCACGGGATTCCCATTCTCGCTCTTCGGTCCCCACCCAGCAAAAAAACTTCACACAACTGTTGAACATAGTACTTAAAATCATTTAACTGTGGACAATTCACCAGTAAATGGGACAGAGTCTCATCCCGTGTCCCACACACTGGGCAAGTTGCCCCCTCCACTCGTCCAATCTTGCACAAGACCGTCATGGTAAAAATCCGGTTATGAGCCAATTTGAAATCCAGTTCCATCCACTCTGGACATTTAAAATTCGCCCACACTCCCTTCCAAATCCTGTTGAAGTCCAGCTGTGGGTATATACTCTGCCAAAACTCCTGACCAGCAGGTGTCTTGAATCTCCATTCTCTAAATACCTCATAGAAATCTTGAGTATTACAGTTGTCAAATTGGACCAACTCTCCCCCCGTTCTCCAGCAAAAAGCTTGGAAAAGCGGGACGCATTTTACTTCCTTTGGAGATTTCCGCATTTATTTCTTCCATCCAATCCTGTGGCATTGCCCTCACAATCTTCTCATACATGATCCCTATTGCTTTTTCCTCTACCTCCTGATCCTCCTCCCACACCATGTCCCTCACTATCGCTTCCGGCAACCAACCTGGAGTCACCTCGTATAATACATCTTTCACCAATATAATCCCAGCTTTTATAAAAGCTTGATTAAATAAAACCTCTCCTTCAACTTTGACCCACCTGTTCAAAAATAAGGGGTGTTCTAAAAATTCCTCAGCCCCCTTGGGCATAAACTGCACACTTTTTAAAAATTGGGCCCAAGTCTCTACAACCCCCTTATAAAACCTAGGGAGAAGTTTAATCGATTTCAAAAACATATTATTGTATTTCATACACAATATCCCCTGCCCTCCTATCCCACTTCATTTTTTAAAATGCTCAAAACAACTCTTCCAAACACTTGTATTTGACTTCTGAAGAAATCTCTTCAACCATTTGATTCTAAAGGATTTTTTCTTCAAATCAATATCTGGGAAATTGAGTCCTCCCTGATTTCTCCGTCCAATGATGGTATTGTAAGCCACCAAGGCTGGTTTCCCTTCCCATAAAAACCTCACAAGCCTCTCGGATGGACTTTTCCGCCCACTCAGGAATATCCTCCACCATCAGTAAGTACCATAGCTTAGATAGCAGGAGAGCAGACACCACTGTCGCTCTTCCTTGCACTTTCAACCACCTTCTTTCCCATCTTCCCAAAATCTTGTTAATTTTCAGAACATTTGGTTCCCAATTTAATCGATCCACTTCATCCCTGTCTTTCTTGCACCCCATATGCACCCCCAGAACTTCCAAAACCTCCACCACCTTAAAGGGTCTTTCCCCCAACCATTCCCCCCTACCCCTTCCTGCAACCAGGCATTGGAACTTACTATAATTCACTCTGGCTCCTGAAGCTCTACAACACTCCTCCACTACACCCATAGCTTTCCTCATTGACTCCCCATTTCTCAATGTTAAGGTTGTGTCATTTGCATATTGGTGTATCACCGACACCAGCCCAGAACTGGGAACCACAATCCCAACTACACCTTGTTTCTTTCGCATCATGTAACCTAATGGTTCTGCTACCAATGTGTACAACAATGGGGACAGGGGACAACCCTGTCTCACTGATCTCTGTATCGGAAAATACTTAGATAAAAAACCATTACATTTAACACAGCTAAATATGTTTGAATAAAAAATCCTTATCCACTCAATGAAATTTTCCCCGAAACCAAATGCTTCCAAAACCTTCAATAAAAACTCATGAGAGACCCTATCAAAGGCTTTCTCTTGATCTATCTTTAATACATAAGCCTCCCTCCCACTCTCTTCCATGAGCTCTATCGCATCTCGGATTTAGACCACAGAGTCTGCGATGTCCCAGCCTATGACTCCATAGGACTAAGAGGGCAAAACTATCTGCGGCAATACTTCCTTCAAATGATTTGCCATAACCCTCGCCAAGATCTTATAATCCACGTTTAATAATGTGATGGGCCTCCAATTCTTCAGATCCCTTCTATCCCCTTTATTTTTATAAGCTAAGCTTATGACACCTCTCCTCATAGATGGGGCCAGGCTTCCCTCAATTTTAATTTCCTTATAAACTTCTAAGAGCAATGGACTTAAAATCTCGAAAAATTCTTCATAAAATTCTGCACTTAGTCCATCGGACCCTGGGCTTTCCCCCCCCCTTCATTCCACTTATTGCTACTTTTATTTCCGCTAATCCTACTTCTTTGTCACACATGCTTCTCTCATCCTCCTTTAAACCCTCTTCAATAAAAGCACTAACCTTCTCCATCACCAAATTGGAAATGTCTTCTTTTGTATATAACTCTTGATAAAAGCTGCTAGCCGCCTCTAAAATCTCCCCACTTTCATGAATGATCTTCTCCCCAACCTTCAACTCTCCAATTAATGATAATCTCTGTTGCAGCTTCTCTTGCTCTAGAAAATATCTAGTGCATCTTTCGCCCTCCAACGCATCTCTAGCCTTTGCATGGAGAATGGCCCCCTTGCATTTTTCAGCTTGCAATAATTCCCACTCTTCCGGGTGCTAAAGGAACTTAGTCTTAGCTCCCTTATCCCCTCTGTCAACTGCTTTACAGACATCCGTAAACCTTTTGTTTATATTCTCTTCTCGACACCGGTTAGCTGCCGCTCTCTTTTTCCCATAACGTACCGAAAAAACTTTTACCTCATTTGAAATTGTCCCACCAAACTCTTCTTTCTTTCAAGAACAAAGGTTCCTTCCGAGCATTCTTTATTATGTTTAAAATCCCTTCTTTATAAGCAATTTCTTTCAGGTATTGATTGTTTAAAATCCACACCCTGAACCGACCTTAACTCTGCTGTTCCTAATTCTAAGAACCAAAGCCGAGTGGTCATTGAAAAATACTTTTTTATAATAAATCTCCATCACCTCAGAACTTAACCCGTCTCGCATTAACACAAAATCTATTTGGCTCTGTTTTAAAACATCACCCACCCAACCTGTTCTGGAGAACTCCCTTTTTATGGGGTCCTGGTCCCTCCATAAGTCTCTTAAATTTGCCATCATTTTTACAATCATCCCTCTGGAGTTATCATCCTTAAAGGTCATCTGGGCTGAAATGCCCATCCGAGATAAAAATACATGAAAATCCCCCACTATACAAGGATTTTCCACCTCTGCCACTTCAGTGAATAACCCCCGAAAAAACTCGCGACACTTGCAACGGTCGTACGGTGCATAGATATTAACTAAAGAGATCGCAATTAAATTCCTCCATTTTTACCCTTAGCCGTAAAAATCTCCCCTCAGTGTCCTTGTCCACTAAGGCAACGTTCTCTTTTATGGATGGACTCACCAAAACAGCCACCCCTCTGCGGTTATTGTTTGCATAACTTGCAAACACCTCTCCCTTCCAAACTTTCTGAACTCTTTCTAGGATATCCTCATCCCAAAAGGTTTCTTGTAGACACAACGGGCTGGATTGTCATTGAGGAGGCGGGTAGGAGGTGGGACTACAACTTTTGGGGTTGTAGTCCCGCCTCCATCGAGTTCTAGCCAACCCACGCGATTTTGACTTAATTGACCTTGTTGAGCTCGCGTAGCGGGTTCAGCAGGCCAATTAAGGGCCACCTTTTGACAGATGAAATATCAGCGTTTGATAGCTCTTTGAAGCTGTCAAACACTGACAATCTGTACTCCAATCTGTATTCCTTCCTCTCAGGATGATTTAGAGATCTCCCCGGATCAGAAAGCTGAATGCTGGAACTTTTGACAGCTGACGGCCATTCTGCTTTCTGTGCTGGTGAGATGAGGGACTCCCGAGACCTGAAGGAAGGAAGGCTGTAAAGGTAAGTACATGTAAGTAAAACTTCTTCAAACACTTTACAGTCACCAAACACACTTACCTCTGCACTCATGCACCCATCACCCACCTGAACACTGGACATCTCGACCCCTCCAAGCCCTTCATCCCGACGGCCCGCCTCGCTAACTTGGCGTGGTTTGGAGCCGTCGGGATTCCCACATTTCACCAATGAAAATAGGGATTAGGCTAAAAACTGCCCGTTAACTACCTGTTAACAGGCAGTTAATTGGCACTAATCCCCTTCCCGCCTCGGGGAGGCGGGTCCCAGTGCAGGTCGGGTACCCGCTTCCTTTGAAACTGGCATGGAGGTGGGTTGGGGGTGGGATGGGGTCGTGCCCCCCGATTTCAGGATTTTAACCCCCCACACACCTCCAATCCCACCTCCACGGCCCAATGAAAATCCTGCCCAACAAGTCCGTGCCTTTAAAACCCTGCAACAACTGCTGCAATTTCTTCTCACCCCTCAGTCCGTTCACATTAATCGAGACCAATGTAATCTTGGCTCCGAAGAAGGGAAGTATGCCTGATAATCTCATCAGTTAATCTCTGGCCCTTCCCTCCTCTCATGCTCCTTCCCAACTTTTCGGCCAGTTGTTGCTTTTTCCTGCAGCCTCCAACTCTTTTTCACCTCCTGTTTGAAACTTCCCTGCTGTTTCAGCCTCTTCCTTGCATTAAGTTTGGGCCAAGGAGCTGCCCTTTCTCCCTCCTTCTGCCCCTCACCAACCTTTCCCTTTCCACATGATGCCACCCCATCCCCCACTCCCATGTCTCTGTCCCCTTCTAATTCCTCACTCAAGCTCTTCTGTAACCCTCTGTGCCTGCTCCCCGTCAGATACATAATCCTGCTCCCCGTCAGATACATCGGGCTCGATTTTCATCGGGCCGTTGAGGCGGGATTGGAGGCGTGTGGGGGATTAAAATTGCAAAATCTGGCGGGCGGACCCAACCCCCCCTCCAAGCAATTTTCATTCATTCGTGCCTACTGGTCCCGTCTCCGTCCTGCCTCCAAGAGGCGGGTTAGGCCGTTAAGGCCCTTAAGCACTAAATTGCCTCTATAATGCCATTTTGATAGGCCTTGGTGATTTTAACCCTTTTCCGACGTGAAGCATGCCTGTTCTGAAACACGACGGTGAAACCTGACGGGAGCACAGTTTAACTGCTGACTATTAGCTGCAGCTCCACCATTAAATAGGATATTTGATCAGCCATCATTTGCAGGTGGCAGGACTTTGTTGTCTCAGGTCTGGGGAAACTTTTAGAAGGCATAACCACAGCTGTGGAAGTTTGGAGCCTGACACCCATCTCCAGTGTGACCTCCTGGGAAACCCCTCTTGCCACCTTCACTGAGCGCTTCCTCAACTGAGGCATATACCAAGTAATCCTAAGCCCTCAATGTGAAAGTCCCATTAGTGAAATGACACACGCCACAACTACAGCAGTAGCCATCAGATATTTTATTTACAGTAATCATCTGATGGCTTTTTAGCATAAAACATCAAATTTCACCCAGGTGACTACCCTTGTGACTATTTGTGCAGTATCGTTCTCTTACGCGTGCTCCTACATGGTGTTTCCCCTGTGGCTTCAGCAGCTGTGGAGGCCCCTTGCTCACTTTCTTGCTGCTCCTGTCTTGACACCTTTGGCGGGCTTCCTCTGGGGTGGCGAACCTGTGAGGGCTCGCCAACAGTCTGCTGTTCCTGTGGCTGTGAAAGGGTTGAGACACCGATCTCAGTTGGGTGTGGACTCTGGTGGGGCTCTGACCGAGGGCTCTGCAGTGGCATGGAAGTGTGAGCGCTTGGAGAGGAGCCCCCACTTCCTTGATGTCTGCCACCAACTTCCCTCTCATGGGTCAGGTCCCCCTCAGTGCTTGCAAGTGGCTTGAGAGCACCTTCCTCCAGAGATGTCATTCTATTCAGAACACTCACCATGTTTTCTGCACTCTGGTAACTTATCACCTCCATGGAGGTTGCCATCCTTTCCATGGTGATATGTTCATGCTCCAATGACTCCACAAAGGCTCTGCTCATGTTCGCAATGGACTCCTCCATTCGCTGCACACTCGCAGCGACCCTGGAGACAAAACCTGCCAGGGACTCCTGCATCTGTTCCTGGAGTTCCAGCACCGCTGAACTTATGGATGGACCCAGAGGCAGAGGGTCGACATGCAGCTGAGCTGAGCTGGCAGTGTCCTGCGCCCTCCGACTAGGACTCTCCACTGCTGTCCCTGTCTCCACAATCTGCTGATGCTCACTTGTGAGCTGTGATACACCAGCTGACAACACTACTCTATCTTGCGATGTTCCCTCCGAGGTGTGAGTGTCTGCGCTGGTGCTGGGTGCGCTGAATTCTGCTGACGCTGCGCCCTCAGTGGTTGCAGCTTCCTCTGAGGAGTCTTGAGGCGTATGCTCTTCCTCCTGGATAGCGGGGACAGGTGCTTGCGATGGTCCTGTGGGAACCGCACCTTTACGTAACGGGTTCCATCTGCTACTCGTGTTCCTGGATAGTACCTCTTTATTTCTGAGCAAATTTTAATGTCCCATGACTCCAACTTTTGATTAGCACATCGTCCTCAATATAAACTGGCAAGTTTAAGAATGAGACCACCACCTCTTCGGAATATAGCAGAGATACCTCCAAGAACTTATTGCCAACTTCAAACTGAGTAAAAGTCTTTCCACCTCCTCTCAGCCACTGACCATCACCTCAAACCCAACATTCGGCTTTGGTCGGCAGGCAAAGCAGCTTCCCTCGCCACAGTCCTCATGTACCGCTTGGATGATATCCCAAGCTCGTATCTCCTTATCCTTGCACTGAACCACCACCGTGTTTTCTTTTCCAAACCTCCTGGTGTCCCAGACCAAATCTTTCGGTCTTTTTCTTTCCCTTCTAACCACAGTTTCTCCCCTAATTAAATTAATCTTGGGAACACTGTCCTCTGAGGGGTCCGGACCCCTCAGCAGCCATCTGGCTGTTGTTTATGGGCCAAAAAGGCCCTAAAACCTGAAAAAGAAAACACCACCAACTTTTTACAAACTCACTCCAACTCCCTGCAGCAATCTGGCAACCAGTAACACCTGCTCACTCCTAGCCCCTCCCACCTAGAGAGTGCTACCAACTGAGCCACTGGCTGACATTAGAAAAATGAGTGTAAATGATTCAACTGTTTTCTGATACAAGGATATTGTGAACCTTTCTGTAAAAATGACTTGTCCCGAAAACACGCGGAGGGTAATTTTGCTCTGGGACGGGGGTATTAAATCAGCAAATTTGCAAAACCCAACACCAATCCGCCACAAACGGGCCTGCTTCCCTTTTAACGGTGGCAGGTTTCAGGACATCTGAGCGACCCGCTCTGCAGAGGCGGGTCCTTAATTATAATATTCAAATCCCAGAGCTCGGGAAACCCGGCAGCTAAAGGGAGATGGGAGCAGCCAGAGCAGCAGGTCGGCGCTTTTTAATAGCACTGCTTGTGGGCCAGGAGGAGCAGGAGCGTTCCCCACGGCCCCTCAAGCAAATCTTCTGTCACGATCGACCGACCAACAACCCGCGATGTCTCTCGGACCCTCCCCCCTCACCAACCCCATGATGTCTACCAGTCCACCTCCCTGTCAATCTGGCCGGTTGCTGGGCGGGAAACAGAGTAAAAAGATTATATTGAGGTCCTGTCGTTAAATTTGACAGGACTTCTGCGTCCCCGGCCTTTCTGGGTTTCCCCCGCAAACACGTTCCCCCACTCCCTCCCTGACACCCCGTAAATATCGGGGCCACTGGCTTTGTGGCAATTGAATTGTGGGTTGGACAAATTACGATAATTGTTTATTGAAGGACAGCAGTTTATGTTCAGCTTCCATCCAGATGATGCCTCTTGTTCTCAATGCACCTGAGAGAAGTGTGACAACTGAAGGTGGTTTGGGAGGAAGTAATGGTAATTCTTAGCCTATTTTTATACAGATACACACACACACAACTTACTATTTTTCTGAAGGAGAACTCACTTAGTGAAACTGGATACTATAATATAATATGGTGCAGGGAAATTCTCCTTAACTTATTGCTAATGATCTTCTAATAATCTTTGAATGTCGCAAAGTAATTTAATTTCCTTCTGTGAATGTCACTGGGCACTGGACTGAGACTAGAATGTTCCTGAGAATGCCAAACAATTTCAAACAGGAGCACTGCAATAAATGGTAAAACCACTAATTTGATGCACTTTACAAGCTTTATAGGCAAGACCATGAATTTTTGTGTTGCGGTCAGTCCAATCCAGCAACTAACCTGTAAGTAGTTCATGATCCCTTTAAATAGCGCTGGCGGGGGGGGGTCCTTCATACCGTTTAATGTTGTGTTCATCTGTACGAGGTTAAGAGCGTGGTGCTCCAAAATGGCAGCGCTGGCGTGATTGACGGTCATGATCTGCCTGCTCTGCATGCTGCTGGCAGTTGTTAAGAAGCCAGAAGTAGGCGTTAGGCCCCCAGTTGCATAAGCAATGGGTCTCATGCCTGTTTCAGGCAGGCGCCCTAACCAATATAGTGTCCAGTTCAGAATGAATAATACATGACATACGCTCGTTTTTCATCTGTGTGATCCAATTTCTAGGCCTGTGATTAGTTTGCACCCATGTAACTCCAAACTTATTAAGTCTCACTTATACAGAGTAAGGTCATTTTGGCTTAGAAATTTGACCTATTTTCATGTACCACACTCTTAGAAACAAACACAGCTCTATCTGTTTTAATGAGTTTGTGGTTTGTCTCATTCTTTTTGACCATGAATCTCACTCCAGCAGTTCCTGGCTTTTGAGAGCTATGTAATTTCTAGGTATTTATGGTTCTTTCAGAACTGTCATATCATAGCAAATCATAGGTTGTACACCTAAGGCGTCAAGTCACAGTGGAAATATAAATGTGGCTGAAAGTTGTACAGTGCATTGCACGGGCTGCAGGGGATGAGCAAATGGCATTAAAATATGTTTCCTCCTCTCTCTCATTGCAATTTCTTTCCTTTGTCTTTTTCTTTCACACTGTTTCAAATTTTGTTATCATTTTTTTCCCCTTAATTTCTCCTTCTTTCTTTAAGCCTACCTGACTGGAGAGCAAGAGAAAGCAACAGATTGCTTATCTCAGCATTGATAGTGCTAGTCGAAGTTCTCTATTAAAAAGAACTTGCATAGCACCGTTCATGACCTCAGGACAGCCCAAAGCACTTTACAGCCATTGAAGTACTTCTGAAGTGTAATCACAGTTGTAATGTAGGAAATGCAGCAGCCAATCTGCACACAAGGTCCCACAAACAGCAATGAGATAATGCCTAGATAATCTGTTTTAGTAATGTTGGTTGAGGGATAAATATTGGCCAAGACACCAGGGAAAACTACCCAGCTCTTCTGCAAAATAGTGCCATGGGATCTATTACACCTAAATGAGAGGACAGACAGGGTCTCAGTTTAACATTTCATCTGAAAGACAGCACCTTCAGTGAATCATTCCCACAGTCAGTCTAGGTTTTGGGCTCTTGTCCCTTGAGTGGGACTTGAACCCACAATCATTCTGACTCAGAGGCGAGCGTGCTACCAACTGAGCCACAGCTGTCACCTATTAAATCTATAGGACTAGCAATTTTGCTCAGGACTTTAACTATCAAGACTTTCAATAGTGAGAGAAAGCAAGAGAAGTGCTAGGAATTAACAGCGCTGTCTACTTATTTGAAGTAGCAACCCTAAAGTGAGAGGACATGAGATCATGATTTTGCATGTGAGCTTGCTTCCGAATGTGGAATAGTTGGTATACCTGGTTTCTGTATAAAATCTACAAGAGGCATTTTAATCCCCATATGCATTTTATACATTCACATCCCTGTAAACTGTACAGTCTTTTGTCTGGAAGTCCAGATTATTTTGCACTATCATCATCAGCATTCTTGTAACTTTTACATGACACACCTACCAATGTTTAGGCAGTTATAAAGTGACCCAGTTTAGAACACCTCTTGCTCAGAATTCAGAAATAGAAGGATGTCACTCTGAATTCAAAACTGAGGCTGATAGGTCCCCACTTAATATCAGCGGAGCAGCATCCTACTGAGTGTGGACAGTAAAATGGTGGTTCTCCAAAAAGGAGAAGAAACAATTTTAAATATCTCCAAAAATGTATGAGTTTCTTAAACATTACTTCTTAATTTCCTAGATGGGATAATATTTTATATTGAAGATATAAGTAGCATCAGTAGGATGCTGCTCCGCTGATATTCTGCTGGTCTCCAACCCGCAGGAGACCAGCAGAATCCTCTAAGAAACAGGGACGACCTGGTTATGTTAGGTCTCTGCTCTTTCTGGGAGTTTGCTGGTGGCAAAGGGATGAACTTCTTTCTGCCCCTTCCAAGGCAAATGATGGGCCGGGAGCAGGGCTGGGAACAGAGCCAGAAGCAGGGACTTTCTGATCCAAAGTTTCCACTCCTGAGGTTCACTGTGGACATGGTTAGTAGTGGTGGCCAGTACACCAAAAGAGTTGAGAAGTACCAGCCTCCACAAAGGTGCATGTGGGCCCTACCGCTGGGGTCCAGACCGGGCAAGCAGCCTGAATCACCCCCCAAAGAACAACAAAAGAGATTATCCAGATTGGTCCCCTTGCTCAGAGATCTGATTATTGGAACATTTTTGGGGTTGGAGGGTGGATGATGTAAGAATACTACTAGGCACTTGGTCTGAGTATTAAACAAGGCTTTAATCAACTGTTTTTCAACATGGAGATCTAGTTGTGTCCTTCACTAGTTCCTGTTAAAGAATGTCCTGAGCAAGCTGGGCCCATGCCCGAGTATTTATACTCTCCCTGGACAGCGCCACCAGCAGGCCGCCCAGTATCATTTCATAAGTAATTTCCGCATGAATGACAAGATTCATGTCAGTGGGTTTGGGGGTTTCTGGGCAATTGTGTCCCCCCACCCCCTCACACCTCCACAGGCAGATGACGAGCCAAATTTCTGCTGGCATTGGACTGGTGGGTGCCAAAGATGTGCCCCAAGTGCTACTTACGTCTATTGGCCCCATGCAAACAAGATGCCCTACCACTGACCCAGCAAACACCGACAGAAGTCAATGTTGGAGGACGCAGGTGGACACGATCCTGACGCAACCACTAGGATCACTGCCTGTGGAATTTCAGGGCCATTCTGTCACCCAAAATTACTCTTGGTAGGTAGACCTTTACCATTTTCAGTTGAATTGTGGAGGTGGATTGCGCTGTAGAATTGTGGAAGTATTACATTGCTGAAGCTATATCTTGAGACCTTTCAGACTCCCATACCTCATTTTACATCAGCTTGGTCTACTTTAGGTGTAGGCTTTCTTTTTCTTCCTTCTAACGCTTTTGAAATAAATACCCTACATGTGTACAAAAGCACATAACTGAATGTTATCGTACAAAAGATCAGATTTGAGTAACTGAAGGCAGCCTTTGTTTGGGTGGTGGAGGGGGAATAGGGAGCAACAGGATTTTTAGAAGTACTCTATTGTTGAACAGATGGAGAACAGAACTTTTTTTTCCTTCTAACTTGCATCTGGTATCAGTACTAGAGACTCATTCATCATTTGTAAGCTATAATAAATTTTACTTGTCCCCAGCACTGATTCAACATCAAGCAAAATAAATCCCAGCCTCAGAAAAGCACCCTTGCTTAAACCAGGTGAAACTTTCATTCATCATATGCCAGGACCCTTAGAACTTGGTGGTCTGACAAATTAGAAATATTGATGAGTGAACTCCGGACATGTGCACTGTACGGGAAGCATATATCACTCATTCATGGGCTTTATTTAATTTCTGATGGAGAAACTGCAAACATTGTAAGTAGCTCTCTCTCTTCAGGGACTGTCCCTCTTCCTTTCAGAACCTTTGTCATCACCCCCATCCTCAAGAAACCAACCATCAATCTTTCCTTCTCTCCCCTTGCAAGCTACCATCTTATCTCCAGCCTCCCTTTCCTCTCCTATGTCTTTGAACCTATTATCACCGCCCTGATCCATGCCCATCTCGCTCAACTCCCTAGTACGATAGCAAAATACTGCAGATGCTGGAAATCCGAAATAACAACAGAAAATGCTGGAAAAACTCAGCAGGCCAGGCAACATCCGTGGAGAGAAAAGAGAGTCGACTTTTCGGGTGAAAACCCGTTGTCAAGACTAAATAAGCACAGGAAATGAAATAGATTAAGAGGCGAAGCTGGGAGAGAACAAAAGAGAAGAGACATTAAGAGGTATTCAAAACGAGACGAGATGGTGATAGGACTAGTGGAGACAAAAGACGGCTCTAGATTAGGTGTGGCCTCTTAATCTATTTCATTTCCTGTGCTTCTTTAGTCTTGACAAAGAGTTTTCACCCGAAACATCGACTCTATTTTCTCTCCACAGATGTTGCCTGGTCTGCTGAGTTTCCAGCATTTTCTGTTGTTATTTTGCTCAACTCCCTTTCTGAATCCATCCAAGCAGGTTTCCATCCCTCCCACAGCACCAAAGCAATCCTAACCAAAGTCCTGAATGACATTTTCTGCGACTATGAGCGTAGCACGTTATCTCCCCTTGTCCTCCTCAACTGCTCTGCAACTTTTGCCGCGGTTGACCACACCATCCTCCTCCCACACCTCGCCTCACTCTGTTGGCCAACTCGGTCCTCATTTAGTTCTACTCTTACCTCCACAAATTCTCCATTCCTTGGACTCTTGTGATTCTCCCCTTTTACCCACCATTGATGCTCATGCCTTCAGCCACCTAGGTTCCTTGGTCTGGAATGTCTTCCCTAAACCCCATCCACCTCTCCACTTCCTTCTCCTCCTTTTGGATCCTCCTTAAAACCCACCTCTTTGATAAAAGTTTTGGTCACCAACCTAATATCTGCTCCTGCGGCTCAATATCTTTTTTTGTCCTTACTCCTCTGTGAAATACCTTGGAATATTTTTAATCAATTAAAAGGTGCTATATAAATGCAAGTGGATGCATTGTCTTTATCCATTGCATCCTTTAGATTCTCACCCCTAATTTTATTCCGCTAACTCTGTTGTATTGCTTATTCTCTGCAGATTTTGTTGAGCTTACATTATTGGCCCAGAAATTCGGGTCTCCACGGGTGAGTACGCACGGGGTACTCACCCGTAAGCCCAATGGAAGTGCCGGTTTCCTGCATGCACAGTGTATGCGTGGGAAACCGGCACTTCCGTTCCCCTGAACGAAGGGGTTCAGAGTTCGAACGCGTGTGCGGGAGAGGCTGCGCGTGCACATCGAACTTACGTTTTTTTTTGCAGGTTTTCCCGGGTGGGTAAGTCTGCAGAATTTACACATTTAAAAAGCAGGCGTAAGGCCTGCTTTTTACAAGGTAAGTGGTGAATTAATTAAAATTGTACCATTTTTTCCGCAGGTTTAAAAAAAAATGTATTTGAAGATTTAGTGATGTTTTGGGGCCGTAGTATTTATAAGTTTTGACAGCTCTTCTTGTCAAACTTATGAATGGAGCATTCCCTGCTCTGATTGGCTCCCCATGGCCCACGTGATCCCAGGGGCCGCATCGAACTAACTGCGCCCCTGGGATACGCAAGCACTGCACGCCGGCAGCTGGAGCAGGCCCCGGATCGGAATTCCACGGGAGCCCACAGCTCAATGGCCGGCGCGCAAGGTAAGTGCAGGTCGGGGGCTTGCACCCGCGGGAAGCCTCCGACCCGAATTTCTGGGCCATTATTAATCATCTCCTGACTCTATATACAGCACATCATTATAAAGCAGCTATTTTTACTCTTCTTTCAGTAAAATGGTAGATCGCAATCTCATGAAGAAAAGGTGAGAAAGACTATAAACTCAAGTTCCCAGTGCGGAGCAGCCCTTGAAAGGAGTGTAGGTGGAGATAGGTCTGCAACATTATGGGCTCAATACTTGGCTTTTGGTATTGCGGTACACCCCCCCTTGAATAGATCATGCCAATTTTAAAAGATAAATATATAAAAGGGAGCACGTTTACTCCACATCCCGTTTTCTCCTCATTGGACAAAAGAGTGCACAATTTATATTGGGCGAGGAATAATAAACTGTGTGTCATCAATAGGTTCAATTTTATGAGAAAGAGATTTGCAGGACAAATGCGTTCCTGTCTTTATTAAGAATGAGCCACAGCCTTTGACCCCATGAACAAAGACTTCAATAATGATTTTTTGAGAATGATTTCTTATATATGACATTTTTTTTTACCTCATGTATAATTCCACATCATTTAAAAATAAAGATTGCTTCATTCCAGAAATATGATTTATATGAGTCCAATCTTAAGGCTCTGTGGGCTTGTCTTTGTGGGTGGGATGAGGTGGGGGTGGGGAGGGGATGGATGTGTTTACGTTTCAGATAGGCACCTGCAAATACAGAGGAAAGGAGAAAGCAGGCTCTGCCTTTGTGATTTTCTATTCCAGGTTGTATTTCTCAAGCCCTCTCAGTTACCAGAATGGCACAATATTTAGTAGCACAGAGTCAACCCAGATTTTTGGATTGTCAGCTTTTTGTAATAAAGCATGTTCGCCCGACCACGTGTGCTGCCTCTTCTTTCTGGGTTCCTCACTAAAACAGGAAACGTGCATCGACAAAGCGGTAAGGTCACCCAATCAGGAAGTTAAACTAACATAAAACATATGCTTTCTAATCTTTCTCAATCTATTCAGCATTTAAAATACTGACCTATGTACTGTAACGTCAGGCTGGTTATGCTGCAGTGGGTAATAGTATTAAATATTGTAATTGGAAAAATCACATGTATTATTTATTTTTATTCGAACTAAGGCTCATTATAACATGCTGGCCTAGAAATTCGATGACACCGTGCCTGCTTTTCAGGCGCAAAGCAGGCGCCAGAGCATCTGATATGGTGGGTGGGGTGCTGCCTGAAACTAGGGTTAGACACTCTGCATATGCAAACAGGGGGCTTCAAGTCTGTTTGAGGTCCACTTTGCTAAATTGGACACCCTGAACACAGCTGTCCCTCTTCAATTGCGTCTCCCCATCTCCTGATAAGTATAAGAGTAAAGGGGGGAAAAATTCAGTATCGCCTCGTTTGGGGCGCCATTATCGACCATGCGCAAAGTTTAGCGCCTGGCGCTAATTATCGCCTCCTACGGCAAACTTGGCTTTTATCGCCCCTGGAGGTGATTGGAGCGCTAAATCAGGCACTTTACACTTGTCTTAAGGCGCAAAGGCCGAGGAGCGAGGCGCTACCTCAGAGCGCTGGCGAAGCTCATGTGATGTCAGTCAGCAATGGAACACAGACACAGCCAGTTCTTAAAGGGGAGTTCTGACGAAAGGTCATCGACCTGAAACGTTAACTCTGTTTCTCTCTTCACAGATGCTGCCTGACCTGCTGAGTTTCTCCAGCATTTTCTGTTTTTATCTTAAAGGGGAGGGTTGATTTTGCTCTCCATCCACATCGTGCTCATTGCAGCCTTGAATCTCAGTCTGGAGAGACCTGTACATCAAATCTGCTGGAAAGAACAATGGAGAGACCCGGGGAAAGAGCTGTGTGTAGCCCCCACAGTCTCTTCTAAATCGACACAAGGAAGGGCAAATCAAAATGAACCTGCAAACTGCTGCTCAGTACCCAAAACTCCTTCACACAGCGTTGAATCTCTCCAGAAGTCTCTCTCCCTCTCAGAATGCGTGGTGCAAAAATGTCACCAACAAAAAAAAGACAGGAAGCGGTCGCCTTTAAATAGCGCTCCCCCAGTCCCTTTCTGACTGCAAAACGCTCCCCTCAACCTGTTGTTGGTAGCGGCAGGTGGTAAGGCAGGGGGTAAGGCAGGGGGCGCCACTCAATATCCGGTCCGGGGCGCTACGCACTCGACTGACGTCACAATCTGTCGGCGCAGGAGATCGTGGCGGTAATGTTTAGCACCACCGTAAAATGTCTAGTTAATTTCGCGAGCGGCGCAAACATCGCTGCGCCCGGGCGCTAGTTGCTTTGCGCCCCATTAGTGCCCTCAAGGCGCTAACGGGAGGCGCAAACCAACTGAATTTTTCCCCCTAGATGTCTTATTACAATTATATAGGGCCCTGGTGAGACCACCCCTGGAGTATTGTGTACAGTTTTGGTCTCCTCACCTAAGGAAGGATATACTTGCCATAGAAGGGAGTACAACGAAGGTTCACCAGACTGGTTCCTGGGACGGGGGGATTGTCCTATGAGGAGAGATTGGGTAGACTAGGCCTATATTCTCTAGAGTTTAGAAGAATGAGAGGTGATCTCATTGAAACATAAAATTCTTACAGGGCTTGGCAGGGTAGATGCAGGGAGGATGTTTCCCCTGGTTGGGGAGTCTAGAACCAGGGGTCACAGTCTCAGAATAAGGGGTCGCCCATTTAGGATTGAGATGAGGAGAAATTTCTTCACTCAGAGTGTGGTGAATCTTTGGAATTCTCTACCCCAGGGGGCTGTAGAGGCTCGGCTGTTGAGTATATTCAAAACAGAGATCGATAGACTTTTGGATATTAAGGGCATCAATGGATATGGGGATAGTGCGGGAAGGTGGAGTTGAGGTAGAAGATCAGCCATGATCTTATTGAATGGCGGAGCAGGCTCGAGGGGCCGAATGGCCTACTCGTGCTACCATTTCTTATGTCATTATGTTCTGATGGCCCCCCTCCCTCCTGATCCCTTTCCTCATTCCCTCTCCCGATCACTCTTACTCTCCCAATCCCTTCTTGTCCTCTCCTGATTGCCCCCTCCCTCCCGATTCTTTTACTCCGTCTCCTGATTGCCCCCTCCCTCCCGATTCCTTCCCTCCCTCTCCCAATTGCTCTCTCCCTCGCCCGATTACCTCCTCCCTGTCAATATCTCCCCCTCTCTCCTGATGGCCACCTGACTCCCTCTCCCGTTTGCTCCCAACCCCTCCCTTTCTCTCCTGATGGACCCCTTCCCTCCCAATGGACCCCTTCCCTCCCAATTCCTTCCCTCCCTCTCCCGATCACCTCCTCCCACCCGTTTGCTTCCACCACTCTTCCAGGACACAGCGGCCTAAAATTAAAATCCTCTTCACCGGTGAACTGCCTGGGGACGCCCAGCAGGCACCTGCAGCTTGCCAACCTCATGTAAATGAGGCCCGAGGCCCAATTTGAGGTGTGCCTTGGGCCTCATTATACACCAGTTATACAACATAATTGTGTCCCAGTGTGAAGAGGTTTGGTTTTTCATGGACACAAACGGTATAGTGTCATTCAGGCCTGAAGTCATCCCAATCTAGGCAAGCAATGGAAGACCGTCAGAGGAAGTGGGCTGATATCACTTTGGCTTCCTGCCAACCACACAGTAACTGTTACTGGTCCAAAGCAAAATTTAAAAATGTTTAAATCCACAAAAAACAAAGCCTATCAGTAGGTTATGCCTGGAAACATCTTAACCTTGTTTTTAATGCTAGTAAGCGACCACCTATTGTTGATCAGATGGCCATTTGTTAACATTAAACGTTTAACCGCGTTCAGATTTTAATCAGCTGAGATCTGCACTCATGGCAGTATAACTCAGGTTTGCATTGATCTAAGCAAGTACCAGTCTCAGAACGTCACTTGCAGTATATCAATGCCCTTTCAGGCAGGGAGGCATGAAATCCTACAAACAAACCCTTTACACAATTCCGTGAGCTTAGATTCTGCAGATATTAGGTAATGGCAATTTTTCACAATGGCTTCAATTAACTAAATTTGGAACCTCATTTTTTTTTAATTTTTTTTTTTTTTTTACTGCGTTTAAGGAAGGTACACAGGCTTTAATTAGCAAAGCTGAGACAATGCCTTGCATTTAAAAAAAAAATCCAGATGGTCCTTTGAGTCACCCAAAATTAACAAACTTTTTAGAATATGGTTACAACCAAAATGATTATTATTAATGAGTGGAACATTTAATTATAACAAGGGATTGACCACAGATGGATTTCAGTATCTAACCCCTGATACCTTTAACCCATAACCTGCTGAATAAAGAGATCCTTTATACTAGGAATGGGCAGCATTCTGACCAATATAAACTTGGGCTATTTAGAGGCTGGGATTTGCTGCTTTTGTGGAATCCTGGCACATCTTTGGCAGGTTGGGATGTCTGCCCACCAGACAGAGGCCCCCATGGCCCAGGCCGTTTTTGGGGGGGGGCCAGGCTCATTTGTATTTTTAGGAGGGATCTCCAGCATCCGTTGGGATGTCCACCAGGGGGAGAGGCAGAAGTTGGCTGCGCCACCTGCGCTGGCCAAAAAGTCCAACATTTTAAAAAAAGTTTTTGAAAAAGTACAGTACCGCTAAAATTGATGACTTTGTGATTGATTCCATCGACTTTCTGTCCCTGGCGATTGACGAAAGTGACTACTCAGACACAAAAAGGGCATAGCTGGAGATTGCAGAGGAGGTCAGTAGTAGGGATGTCATCAGGAGGACCGGGATCCAGTGCCGGAAAAGATTCAATGATCTCATGAGGTCAGGAAAGGTGAGTGCAATGCCACACTCAGCTACATCCTGATGTGCCTGTCAACACAACCTCATCACTCTGCCTTCCCAAGCCTACTCCTGCACATCATTCCTCACACCAACCCATCTTGCAGGTCCACCCATCCCTCTCCCCCACCATCAACATCCTGGGGGGTCACCATTAACCAGAACGTTAACTGGACCAGCCACATAAAAACTGTGGCAACAAGAGCAGGTCAGAGGCTGTGTATTCTGCGGTGAGTGTCTCACCTCCTGACTCCCCAAAGCCAGTCAGGAGTGTGATAGAATACTTTCCACTTGCCTGGATGAGTGCAGCTCCAACAACACTCAAGAAGCTCTACAACACTCAAGAAGCTCGACACCATCCAGGACAAAGCAACCCGCTTGATTGGCACCCCATCCCCCACTTTAAACATTCACTCCCTCCACCGCTGGTGCACCGTGGCTGCAGTATGTACCATCTACAAGATGCACTGCAGCAACTCGCCAAGGCTTCTTTGGCAGCACCTCCCAAACCCACAACCTCTACCACCTAGAAGGACAAGGGCAGCAGGCACAAGGGAACACCATCACCTGCAAGTTCCCCTCAAAGTTACACACCATCCTGACTTGGAAGTATATCACCATTTGTTCATCGTCACTGGGTCAAAATCCTGGAACTCCCTCCATAACAGCACTGTAGGAATACCTTCAGCACACAGACTGCAGTGGTTCAAGAAGGCGGCTCACCACCACCTTCTCAAGGGCAATTAGGGATGGGCAATAAATGCTGGCTTTGCCAGTGATGCCCACATCCCATGAATGAATAAAAAAAAGTACCTACTCACATCCCCATCTGACTAACCACCACTGACTGTCACGGGGCCGTGCATTCACGGGGCCGTTTTGCTAGGGTTTCGGTAGAGGACCCAAGTGCAGGAAACCTATCCAAGGACTCGAGACCGGGTAGAACTCGAAAGATGCTTCCTTGAGACTCAAGAACATAGAGACAGGGTAACACTCGAAAGGAGATTCAGTTGAGACTCGAAACAGAGACATGGTACACACTCGAAAGGAGATTCAATTGAGACTCGAAAACACAGAGAAACTCAAGAACGCCAGAGACACAGCAAGAGCTGTTACTTGCAGGCAGGCAAACCCAGGACTGAGCAAAGATGATAGGAAACAGGAAGCTTAAATAAAGGCCAGAGTGGTCACGTGACAATTATTCAAATGAGACAGGAGACAAATACTTTAACAACACACAGGTGAGGCCAGAGGCACAGAGACAAAACAGGGACTGGACCGAGCCAGCTTTATTAACTAACCTAATTTACTCTGATGAGAACAATTACTCGAGAAACAGGTGAGGAGAGGGGCCCAGAAGGCACGGCAGCAGTGCACCGAGGCCTCAAAAACCGCCCTCAGGCGGCGAGCAGAGGGAAGTGCCGCTGAAGCCATTACACTGACACTCAACCTCACCCTAATGCAATCATAGCAAGTAACACCACTGAAGGAGGCCATTTGGCAATATCACACCACTCCCTCATAGTCACCCTCTACAGATGTAGCCCATCCATTTCTTACACTCATTCCATCACTCTCACTCAAAGTTCTCTTCTTTCCCTCCTTGCAGGAGAAGAGAGCCCACAATAGGGAGAGGCAGAGAACCGGAGGTGGCCCTCCAGTCTTCAGTCAATTGACTCCAGCAGAGGAGAAGGCCCCCGAGATCATTGGAGCTGCAGAGCTGCTGGTGGTGGGTGACGGAGATGGGAGGACCTTCCTGCAACCTGGTGACAGAATCACATCTCATACAGCCACATGGCATACAACAGTCACCCATATGGTGACCGATGTCAGCAGTCAGTGAAGTGTCATCATGTGCATAATGGTAACGTTACCCATTCTTATTATAACACTTCTAATTCATGTCTTTACTCTCCCACAGGTCCATCAAGTGCCCCCCCCAACTGTCCAGCCACAGGAGGAAGATGATGCCTCAGAGGAAGCTCAGCCTCTGAGGGTGCAGCCTCAGCAGACCCACGTGCAGCCAGCACCAGCGAAGATACACACACCTTGGTGGGTCCTGTGCGAGATAGAGTAGTGTGGTCACCTGGTGTCTTTCACATCACAAGTGAGCAAGAGCAGTTGACAGGGACAGCAGTGGAGAGTCCTCGCCGGAGGACGCAGGACACTCCAAGCTCTGCTGAGCGGCATGCAGATCCTGAGCCTCGGGGGCCATCGAGAAAGAGGATGATCTTGGAGGGGCAGCAACAATTATGTGAGGCTCTGGCATCTTTTGCAGCCGTGATGTCTGTAAATGTTCAGAGAATGGAGGAGTCTATCTCCAACATGAGCACCACCATCTCGCAGGCGATGGCGACGATGTCCTCTTCCATGGAAAGGATGGCCACCTGCATGGAGCAGCAAATGCGCCAGTCACAAGAGCACATGCTAGCTGTGGACAACAGATGGCAGGCACTCATAGACCTCCTCTCAGGGAGGGATGTAGATGTTGACTTGGGCCTTCGTCGCCCCACTGATGTGCAGCAAGGTGCTCTCCAGCTCTTGGCTAGCAGGGAAGTGCGGGTGGCCCATGAGAGGGGTGATGGTGAGAGTGGACATGGAAGTGGGGGCACTTCTCAAAGTGCTCCCATTTCTCCCCCATTGCCTCCCCCTCAGTCAGAGCTCCTCGGATCCCAATGGCCGAGTCAGCCCCTGCACAGTTGCAGGAGGAGCAGTCTTTGGCGGGGCCCTCACAGGCTCCAAAACCCAGAGGATGTCCACCAAAAGTGTCTAAGCAGTCGCAGCAGGGTAGTGAGCAGCCTGCCTCTACCTCTGCTTAAGCCACAGGGGTTGCACTTCATAGAAGCGCGCAGAAAAGAAAAATACACAATCCTAGACGCACAAGGGTATGCACATGGGTGTATGAAAGGAATTTCAGTGATAAGTTTCAGTTATATTTATGACACAGATAAATGTATTTCTTTGCACCACTTTCTGGTCTTGACCATTTTTGCCTGCTACCTGGGAAGTGGAGTTGTCACTTGAATGGTGAGACATTAGTTAACCTCGAGCTATGGGGGTTTGGGTGAGAGGAATGGCTTGATCATTGTAGGGCTGCTTTACAGTGTTGTTGTGGGTGGTAACTTAGTACAGCATGTGGTAGCCATATGGATGCATTGGAGCAAGTTTAGTAATGAGGCCATTATGAGGCCATCCCAGGCCTCCCAGGCAGCAATGTGCGTCACTGCTGGTAGCATCTGCATCTCAGCTTTCTCCTCCTCCTCCATCTCATCTTCCACCTGCTCGTCCTCATCCTCCTCATCCTCCACCTCCTCTGAAGAGGCTGTGCATTCTGCGCCTTGCTCCCCCTGCAGCTCCAATCCTCGCTGCTGCGTTATGTCGTGTAGCGCGTAGCAAATGACAATTATTCTGGAGACCCTGTCTGGTGCGTACTGAAGGGCTCCTCCAGATCTGTAAAGGCATCTGAAGCGCATCTTCAGCATGTCTATTGTTTGCTGTATGACACATCTGGTAGACATGTGGCTGTCATTATAGCGCTCCTCAGCCTCAGTGTTTGGCCTCCTCTAGGGTGTCATCAGCCACGTCTTCAGTGGATAGCCCTTGTCTCCAAGCAGCCAGCCAGTAAGTCTGTTTGGAGGTGTGAAGAGCTGAGGGAAGGTGGACTGGAGCAGCATGAAAGAGCCATTACAGCTGCCAGGGAAACTGGCACACACATGCATAATGATCTTTTTATGGTTGCAGACGAGCCGCACATTGAGGGAGTGGAAGCCCTTGCAGTTCACAAACACTTCTGGGTGATGTGGGGGAGGCTTAATGGCCACGTGCGTGCAGTCGATGATGCCCTGCATCTGTGGGAAGCCAACCAGAACCGCAAAGCCGAGCACCCGCTCAGTAACACTGGCGTCATCAGTGGCAAAGTTGATATACAGGAAACTTTGGTTTATCTGGAGGTTAACTGTCTGGAATGCTCGAGCCACCGGCAAAAATCAGGAGCCGTTTCGTTAGGTTTTTTTTCTTTTCGTTGCTCTTTTTTCACCAGTCAGGCTCTGCAAGGTCTTGCTGAAGCTTGCAAGGTACGGCCGACTGTTTAGAAGCTGTAGCAACAGGGTTTGTTGCCAGATACGGAGCTCAAAATCTCCGTATGTTTCAACATTAGCGCTGGTTTGTCCGGCAGTTTTGATGGGACGGCAACAGCTCGGTCCCGTCGGTGCCGGATAGCACAAAGTTTCCTGTAATTGGCTGACTTGTCAAACATGGCATCGGTCACCTGGGTGATGCACCTGTGGACAGTTGAATGCGAGATCCCGCAAATGTCTGTTACAGATCCCCGGAAGGAGCCTGAGGCGAAGAAGTTGAGGGCGTGGTGACTTTGACAGCCACTGGTAAGGCATGTCCACCAGGTCCTCTGGGCAGCAGGTCTTGTTCCAGCAAGCTACAAATGTCTGTGATAGCCTGAGCCACCTGAAGCACTGCTGCTCAGTCATGTTGAGGAAGCTCATCCTCTGCCTGTATACCCTAGGCCTAGGGGGCCAGAACTTCGGGTCCCCACCGGTAAGTACGTGCTGGGTATTCACGCGTAGGCCCAATGAAAGTTCCCTTAAAGGAAGGGGTTCATAGGTCGAACACGTGCGCCAGAGAGGCAGCGCATACGCCTGGAACGTCAATTTTTTTTGCAGGTTTCTCCGGGAGGGTAAGTCTCCAGGAACTACACTTTTAAAAAGCAGTCGCAAGGCCTGCTTTTAACAAGGTAAGTGGTGAATTAAGTAAAATTAAAACATTTTTCCAAAGGTTTATTATTTTTAAATACTTTAAAGAAAGGTAAGTTTATTTTTAGCCCCGTTAGAAACTGTAATTAATTTTTTCAAAAATTTAAATTATTGTTTAAAATAGTTATTTTACGTAATTTATAGTTATTTTAAAATTGTGATTTAAAAAAAATTATTTGAAGTTTTAGCTATGTTTTGGGGCTGAATTGTATTCATAGATTTGACAGGTCTTCCTGTCAAATCAATGAATGCAGATTCCCTGCTACCATTGGCTCTCCATGGCCCACGTGATCCCAGGGGATGCTTCAAACTAACTGCGCCCCTGGGATACGCAAGCACTGCGCGCCGGCAGTTGGGGCAGGCCCAGGATCAGAATCCTACGTGGGCCCACAGCACAACAGCCGGCGCGCTAGGTAAGTGCAGGTTGGAGGCTTGCACTCGCGGGAAGCCTCCGACCTGAATTTCTGGGCCCCTGTGTTGGGGGTATCGCCTCCAGCATGCTGCAGCCCTGCGCTGACCCCCTTCTGTGGTGCATCAGTTCGTTGAGGAGAAGGCTCCTGCTACTGCTGCTGGTGTTGTGGCTGCTGCTGCTGGTGTGGCTGTTGTTGGTGCTGGGGCTCATCTTGGTCCGAATCTGAGGTCCAAGATAAGACAGCATAAGCGGCATCCATGCTGATCTAATAGATGGCAGGTAAAGTGGCCCAATTCCGCAATGTTGTGATAGTGACAAACAATGTGGTGAGAGTGGCTTCCGAGGTTGCAGAAATGACCTGCAAACTTGTGGCAGCTAAATATCTGCACACAATGGAGTCAGCAAGAGCCTTTCCATTAGTCAAGGAAGCAGGTGCAATGTGGGAGCATTTATGTGTTTTTCCCAGCTGTCAGTTAATGGACTGGCACAATGGCCACTGAGCTTCCGCATCCCCTTCACATGCAAGGTTCCCGAGATGCGTGAGTCCCATGCTCAAGAAGTTAGGGGGAAAAATTCAGTTGTTTGCGCCTCCCGTTAGCGCCTTAAGAGGGCGCTAATGGGGCGCAAAGCAACTAGCGCCCGGGCGCGGCGATGTTTGTGCCGCTCATGAAATTTACTAGACATTTTGCAGCGGCGCTAAACACTACCACCACGATCTCCTGCGCTGGCAGATCGTGACGTCAGTTTAGTGCGCAATGCCCCGTTAGCGCCACGGACCAGATATTGAGTGGCGCCCCCTGCCTTACCGCCTGCCGCTAGCAACGACAGGTTGAGGGGAGCGTGTTGCAGTCAAGAAGGGAGTGGGGGAGCGCTATTTAAAGGCGACCGCTTCCTGCCTTCTTTTGTCGGCGACATTTTTACACCACGCATTCTGAGAGAGAGAGCTAGACTTCTGGAGAGATTCAATGCTGTGTGAAGGAGTTTTGGGTACTGAGCAGCACTTTGCAGGTTCATTTTGATTTGCCCTTCCTTGTATTGATTTAGAAAAGACTGTGGGGGCTGCACACTGAGCTCTTTCCCTGGGCCTCTCCATTGTTCTTTCCAGCAGATTTGATGTACAGGTCTCTCCAGGCCGAGATTCAAGGCTGCAATGAGTAGGATGTGGATGGAGAGCAAGATCGACCCTCCCCTTTAAGATAAAAACAGAAAATGCTGGAGAAACTCAGCAGGTCAAGCAGCATCTATGAAGAGAGAAACAGAGTTAACGCTTCAGGTCGATGACCTTTCGTCAGAACTCCCTGTTAGATCCGTGATTCTGAGAGTATGATGTTTTTCAATAACCACATGGATGCTGTAACTTAACAATCAACAGGTATTTACTGGAGTAGGGTAGTCTCAAGGCTGGGGTACAGAGGCATGCTCAAGGCTTATATACAGGTGTGGTCACTGCCGGTACTACAGTATACAGGAGCTGTAAAAGTAGTTATCTCTTAAAGGTACATACACTACAATTCCTCCCCTTTTAGATTAGTAGTACCCATAATATTCAAATAACAATTAACACTTTAACATGTACATTAAACAACAATAGTCCATTTATAGATTCAGTCTTTGGGGTGGCTTCCTGATCCTTTCGGGATAGCGCCTTTCCTGAGGTTCTTGTTCTTGGTGCGGAGGCGATTCTGACCCCTTTTCATCAGGTAGTTCATCGGGTTCCACTGCTACTGGTTCGGAGGTAGATGCTACCGGTGTGTCGGGTTCATCCCCGGGTACGCAAGCCATGGGGTTGACTCGTTCCTGTGACGCTAAGATCTGAACAACGTGGCATCTCACAATGTTCTCCCCGACATCCACTGTGTACATTAATGGCCCCTGCCGTGTGCATATCATTCCGGGTTGCCATTTCTCTGTTCGGTAGTCACGGGCCAAGACTGGTTGTCCTACATTGAAGCTCCTTGTCGGCTTCTCATTGATGTGCTGGAATTGTTTATCCTCAACATTTCTTCGCACATTTGGTCTAAGCAAATCCAGACGAGATCGCAACCTTCGGTTAAAGAACATCATGGCCGGGGTCTGGTTGGTAACCGCATGTGTCGCGTTTCGGTAGGCTAATAAGAAATTGTCCACCTTATGCTGTAGTGGAATTTCATCGTCGCACATCGCCTTTATCGCCTTCTTAAAGGTTTGTACGAACCTCTCAGCCAATCCATTTGTGGCTGGATGATACGGGGCGGATGTGTAATGCCTTACCCCATTCCTTCTCATAAATTTTCGAAACTCTTCGGACACAAACTGTGGTCCATTATCAGAGCAAATCTGCTCTGGCAAGCCGTTTCTGGCAAATATGGTCCGTAGGACTGCAATCGTTTTCTCTGTAGTGGTTGAGGACATTTTTATCACCTCAGGCCACTTCGAATGAGCATCCACTGCTATTAAGAACATTGAGTCCATGAATGGACCAGCAAAATCAATATGCACCCGTTGCCATGGAGAGGAGGGCCACTCCCATGGGTGTAGAGGGGCATGTGGTGGTGCATTTTGGACCTTCTGGCATCCTGAGCAGCTCTTGGTTAGGTCTTCGATTTGTTGATCGATTCCCGGCCACCACACATAAGCCCTAGCAAGGCTTTTCATTATCACTCCCCCCAGATGACCTTCATGTAGCTCATTTAGCACTCTCTCCCTTAACTTGGGTGGAATCACCACTCTGGATCCACACATCACTGTCCCCTGGCATACTGACAGCTGTTCTCTTCTGGATGAGAATGCTGGCAACACTGAGTCGCCATGTGTTGGCCATCCCCCTCACCTTCAACTCATATACCCGAGACAGCGTCGGATCATTGCGGGCCTCCTTCTCTATATCCGCGTTCGTTACTGGCAATCGTTCAATTATTGACGAATAAAATATCTCGATAGGGTCCACTGCTGGTGCTTCCTCCACAGTAGGCAGTGGCAGGCGCGATAGCCCATCAGTGTTTCCATGTTGTTTCGTGCCTTTATATTCTATTTCATATTGATTCGCCCCTAGAAACAGGGACCATCTTTGTAACCGTTGTGCAGTCATCACTGGAGCGCCATTCTTAGGATTAAAGATGGAGACAAGTGGTTGGTGGTCAGTCAGCAAGGTGAACTTCTGCCCATGCAGATAGTGGTTGAATTTTTTTACTCCCCATACTAGGCTGAGGGCCTCCCTGTCAATCTGGGCGTAGTTGCGCTCGGCTGAGGTTAGTGACCGAGACGCAAAGGCTACTGGCCTCTCCAACCCATCTGGGAATTTGTGCGACAGCACCGCTCCAATACCATAGGGTGATGCATCACATGCCAAACGAATTGGTAGTGCTGGGTTGAAATGGGCCAACTCCTCTTTAGATGTGATCAATTCTTTACACTTCTGGAAAGCTCGTCTACGTTCGCCATTCCACTTCCATGGTACCCCTGTTTGCAGTAGGGTGCTCAGTGGGTGTAATACCGTGGACAAATTTGGTAAGAACTTATGGTAGTAGTTTACCAGCCTGAGGAACGACCTCAGTTGTGACACATTTTCCGGTGCTGGAGCCTTGACGACTGCCTCAATCTTTTCAGGGGACTTATGTAACCCCTCTTCATCGATGATGTGGCCACAATACGAGATCTGCTTCTGGAAAAACTCGCACTTGTGGCGATTAGCTCGTAGCCCATACTCCTTTAATCTGGTGAGCACCTTCTCCAAGTTGGCGAGGTGATCACTGTCATTTTCGCCCGTGACCAGGATGTCGTCCAAATAACACTGGGTCCCTGGAATCCCTTGCAGGACTTGATCCATTGCCCTTTGTCAAATAGCCGGAGCCGATGCTATCCCGAACACCAGCCGGTTGTATTGATAGAGACCTTTATGAGTGTTAATCGTAAGGTATTGTTTCGAGGCTTCTTCTACCTCCATTTGCAAGTACGCCTGGGCTAGATCAATTTTGGTGAAGTGTTTACCTCCAGATAGCGAGGCGAAGATATCCTCAATTCGTGGAAGCGAATATTGTACCGTGTGAAGGACTGGGTTCACTGTCACCTTAAAATCCCCACAGATGAGGACCTTCTTTGGTTCCCCAGGCGTATTACTCAATGACCTCTTCAATAGAGGAACGATGGGTGTAGCCCACTCGCTCCAGTCTACTTTGGACAGTACTCCTGAACGTTCCAACCCTTCCAGCTCTGCTTCGACAGCTGGTTTGATCGCATAAGGCACTGGTCTGGCCTTAAGAAACTTTGGGCTTGCATTTTCATCTATTTTAATCGTTGCTGTTATGCCTTTTAGTGTTCCGAGTCCCTCCTGGAACACTTCTTTTGCGTCAATTAGCATTTTTGACAGTCGTCCAGGTGTGACGTCATCATCCTTTTTGGCCTCAACCTTCAGTGCCTGTATGGAATGCCAATCTAATTGTATCTTCCGGATCCATTCACGTCTTAGCAGTGGTGGTCCTCCATCTGGCAATACATATATATCCATTTTAGGTATTTCCTGGCCTTTATATATCACTTTCACCCTTATTTTTCCTTTGGGGTAGACTTTTTGCCCCGTGTACGTCTTCAAGACAATCTCTGTAGCTTTCAAGGGTATATGTGAAAATAGCCGCTTGTAGTCCCTTTGGTTTATGACTGTTAGGGCTGATCCTGTGTCCAATTCCATTTTAACTTGGACTCCATCTATCTTGAGTGTAACCCAGATAGTCTGGTGATCCTCCATTTTGGTTACCTTATGTAGTTTCAGACAACCCAGCTCCTTGCTTCCGGAGTCTGTGTCACTTTTCTGTTCGTCTGAACTACTGCCCATCACCTTGTGTACCTTTTTGTACTTCTCCTGTGGAGATTTCTTACTGTTGGTTTTCTTCCCAGACCTGCAGACTCTTGCTATGTGTCCTGCTTTTCCACACTGTCTGCACACTTGGTCCTTGAACCAACAATCCTTCTGGTCATGTGTTGTTCTGCCGCAGCGATAGCACTTCCCTGTTCCATAGGACATTTCATTGGTGCCATATTCTTGCGGTCTCCATTGTATCTCTGCAGCGCCCCTTGCGGCTGCTTCGTGTGATACTGCCATACTGAAAGCCTTGTCCAGCGTAAGATCCTTTTCTGATAGAAGCCGTTTCTGGGTTCCTTCACTTTGCAGCCCACACACAAACTTGTCCCTTAACGTATCTGCTAGTCCCGCTCCAAACTGGCAGTGTTTCGATAGCTTGTGCAGTTCCGTTAGGTACTCAGCATTGCTTTCGTCTTTGTGTTGGTTCCTTTTATGGAACTTAAATCGTTCTGCGGTTTGGGGTTTAAGTGGTCCTGTAGGATTTCTGCTATGCTTTTGAAATTCTTGTTCACAGGCTTCTCTGGGGTTATTAGGTTTCACAGTAACCCATAAGTTTTTGCACCCATGGAATTTAACAAAACCAGTGCTTTCCTAGCATCTGGCACTTCATTCGCCCTGCAGTACACCTCAATATGTTCCACATATGTCGCCCAATCTTCGACTTCATTGTCGAACGTAGCGATATTGCCACTCTTCGGCATCCCTGGGTGTGATTTAACTGTCAAAAATGGCATCTCCCGCGCTTCCCCTTCTTCTCCGCTGGCACAAAATGGCATCTCCCGCGCTTTCCTTCCTTCCCGCGCTCGCCCTTCTTCTCCGCTGCGGCTTCTAAAAATGGCGTCTCCCGCGCTCTTCCTTCTTCTCCGCGGCTCAATGGCGTCTCCCGCGCTCTCCCTTCTTCTCCCCGCGGGCACTGTTCAGCCCTTGAGCCCTGGCTGTGCTCTGCGCGTTCTTTTTTATTTTTGTGCGCCTTTACCGTTTCCGCCGCTTGGTCCTGAACCCGGCTGTTGCTTTACCCTCTCTCCGTTTTGTTTTTCCTCGACGCCGCTCAGTTTTCAACCCCCGGCTGCGCCCTGTGTGCTTCACCCTCTCTCTTACCCCGTCGACGCTGCTTGGCTTTCTCTCCGCCGTCGGTCGGCTCCAGCCGCCGCTGTCTGGGAAGGGTCTGCGCTGTACCTGTCGTCAGTCTATTGCTGATCGTCGTGGCTGGGGAACCAAGCCCGGCTCTCCACAGCCTCCCCTGCGATGTTCACTCTCTGCCGGACGACTGGGCGGTTGCTCGTGTTCGACGCCCGTGTTTCTGGCCTTGACTTTCTTCCACCGCCCTCCTGGAGCGAATCCGCGAAGGGAAATGCAGAGTTGCAGGTAGATTCGAATCGACACTCATCGCCACTGTTAGATCCGTGATTCTGAGAGTAGGATGTTTTTCAAATAACCACACGGATGCTGTAACTTAACAATCAACAGGTGTTTACTGGAGTAGAGTAGTCTCAAGACTGGGGTACAGAGGCATGCTCAAGGCTTATATACAGGTGTGGTCACTGCCGGTACTACAGTATACAGGAGCTGTAAAAGTAGTTCTCTCTTAAAGGTACATACACTACACTCCCCTTTAAGAACTGGCCAGCGCCAGCGTGTCTGTGTTCCATTACTGACTGACATCACATGAGCTTCGCCAGCGCTCTGAGGTAGCGCCTCGCTCCTCAGCCTTTCAGCCTTAAGACAGGTGTGAAGCGCCTGATTTAGCGCTCCAATCACCTCCAGGGGCGATAAAAGCCAAGTTTGCCATCGGAGGCGATAATTAGCACCAGGCGCTAAACTTTGCGCACGGCCGATAATGGCGTCCCAAACGGGGCGATACTGAATTTTTCCCCCCTTAAAGACAAAACCTGCTGTTAAAAAACCTCTTAAGTGTCTCTCAACAAGCATTGAAGTACTTCAATGAGGTCACCCGCCTCTCCCGAGCGGGTCCGTGACGCGCTGGGAAACAGGCCTGAGATAAACGCTGAAGCCAGTGGGATGATGGCACAATGCTGACACACTGGCAATTTCGATGACTTTTACTGACCCACCCCGAAACCGGTACACTCAGCACTGGGAAAATTCCAGCCATAACTTCACCAGAAAATCGACGCAATTTCAAGTGCAATTTGCACCCGTTGCCGATTGCGCCCAAAGCAGAAACTCTATCTCAATATGTTCAATCACTGTGGAGCAACAATCAACAAAGCAAATACTATGCTGCACTATATAGTCAAAAGAATAGAATAGAAGGGAAACATGCAGCAGGTAATTCAGAAAAGAGTCTGTGGAGGCAATTTTCACCTGCTCCTTTAGCGCTAAAGAGCCTCCGAGGTGCCAAGATGGGGTCTTGAGCTGAAACGCCAGTTTACCCCGTGTTTAGTACAAGACACCATCTTGGTAAAGGAGTTGAGGTGCGTGCTAGGAATGGCCACCCGGAGGATCATAAAGGGGCTGGTTGCCAATTAAATTGCCTGCTAGCGCTCATTAAAGAGGCTGCTAGGCCAAACACATTAGGAGACTTTCTAGGACAATTTGTTTCACAAACACTCTGGGGGAAAAATTGAGTCGTGCCCCCTTTGGGGCGCTAACTTCGCTGGGACGCTACTTTTAGTGCCCAGAAAAAATGAGCGCCTTCGCGGCCAAAATTGAATGGTAGCACCCCAAGAGGGAAGCGGGGCACTACTGGAAGCGCCCCGCTTCCCTCGTGGGGCACTGCGAGGGAATATCGCAGCGCTACGTGCCGCAGTACTGCAGGCCTTCCTCCCCTTCTTAAAGGGGAGGGGCCTGGTGCAGCGCATCCCGGCACCCAGCTGGGCCACCAGGGATCAGAGTGCCAGCAAAAGAGCCCGGCACTGAAGAGAAGTGCCGGGCTCACAGAGCGCAGCCGGCACTCCACGGGAGGGCTGCAGAGGAGGTTGGGGACAGCAGCGGGGGCAGGTGCTGGCAGGTGGCCGGCAACAAAAATGGCCGCCCAGCACCTCGCCTTTAATTAGCACCACCTGGGCCGCAGGTGGGCCCCCCTGACCCCGTCGGACATAGCGTCCGGCGGTAAGTCGGGGGCACTACCGAAAATCACGGTCGGGGCGCGAGCGGGGCGCTGCACACAGCGATGATGTGAGGCACTAATGGGAGGCGCAAAGCAACTGAATTTTTCCCCCTCTATCAACAATTATTCCTGAAATTCTCTGAAGACTTCACCTAAAATAGTGAGTGCCGTGCTATTCTACCTTATTGGACACTTTATAGGAGTCACCAGGAGAAAGGGAGTGCTTGGTCATGGGCATCTTGCTAGGGGTCCCCTTGGTCTGCAGGAGGAATGGGAGGAGGACATGGGGCCAGGCAGAGCAGCACTAGCTGCTGCAGCAGAGAGGGACAAGAGAGCGAGGTGGACTCCTTCCCCCCCGCAGGTACAGGACACCCTCCTCCTCTGGACCTCCTCCACCAGGACCTCCAGTGCCACGTCGCCCTCTCCCTCGGTCCCTGAGCCATCCTGAAACCTGCCGCTGTGTGTCAGCCAGCACACCCCACACCTTCAGTGGAAGTGGTTGTGTGGAGCCCACATATACTGCTCCATGAAAATTCATCTAATCAGTGCTTGAGTGCAAAACCTGCAGGTGTGTGTTTTAGCACCTCCAGGCAAGTTCAAAGTATGGTACTCAGCAATTAGGACCAAAATTGCACGCTAAATCCAGACTTACAACCAGGCGTGTCTTATTTGCACAGCACTTTTTTGTCACCCTTTGCTGTTCTTTGTATCTGTCCCATTCAGCAGGATGTGTGCTATTTTTTGCATTCTTGTATGCTTTGTCTTTTAATTTTATGTTGTTGCTTACCTCTTTATTTGTCCATGGCTGTTTTCTTTTGGCAAGTAGAACTCTTGCCCCTTAGGTTCTGTATCATGTTAAATTCTTTTTTAAACCCCCCCCCCCGAACTTCTGTCGTTTTACCCATTAACAGATTTGCCGTAGACAGTCTCTGTCTCATTCCGTTGAGATCTGGTCTTGAAAATGTAAAAAATGAAATGAGAAAAGGCCATTCAGCCAACCTAGCCAGTTCTTCCTATGTACACGTGTCCTGTTACTGACTCTGTCTAATCTATTCATGCTCCTAAAGGGTGAAAAATCCAAGAAATTAAAGTTCTGTGAAGTTTCTCCCTTAACTACCAAGGGTAAGCAAGCAAAACTCCTAAGCGTAGAATAACAGAACTCTTTTGAATGTCAAAGGCACAAGTCTTTAAAAATCTTTCTCAATCCAGCTTTCTGCTAACCTTTTGTGTGCGAGCCTCAGGGGAATGTTACTTTTTGAGATTAACTTCCATTTTCAAGCATCAGCACTATTCTGTCCTGGCACACACCAACAATTATATTACAATGATGAATGAAGTCACAAAACCCCTCAGCTGTGCGATGAGTAGCTGTTAATCTTGCTGCCAAGTCTATTTATTTAACACGTTCTTATTTTCAGGACCTGGCGACTACTTTTTCATATCATTTTGTTGAAAATAGTTTGTCAAAATCATTAGTAATAAGTTGTGACAGAGATTTACCAATGTCGAGTGGCTGAGATGCATGAATGGACATTACACGATTAAAATTGAACATTCATCTCATCAAATAATAATACTACATCATTCAGTATAAAATCACAGGTTCCTGAAAAACTGAAAGATTGTATTTACGAACATACAAACTTCTGAAAATGACAGACTGGAAAAGACCAGCGAGTCCATTGAGCCTGTCCCACGCATTCATGCAGCAATTAAGCATCGTGATCCCCAGTGCTACCCATCCACCAGCAGCCATGTAATCTCCTGGGAGAGGCAAGAAAAAAAGCAGTTAAGAAAAACCCTCGGCCAATTTAGAGAAAGAAGTATTCTAGAAGTTTCCTGTCTGGCCTGCGAAGGCGGCTAAAACAGGTTCCAGGAGACCACAGTGACCATTGAACTCTCTGCCCCAGAGGGCTGTGGATGCTGAATCGTTGAGTATATTCAAGGCTGAGATCGATCGATTTTTGGACTCTAGGGGAGTCAAGGGATGTGACAATTGTGACAAGGGATGGAGTTGAGGTCGAAGATCAGCCATGATCTTGTTGAATGGCAGAGCAGGCTCGAGGGGCCGTATGGCCGACTCCTGCTCCTATTTCTTATGGTCTTATGTTCCTCTGAAACACACCACCCAAAATCCTACTTATTTTTTGGATGCAGTGATATCAGCCTCAGCCAGGAACTCTTCCAGCTCCCTTTTGAGTGTTTGCAGTGAATCGCACTCACTGGATGAGCCGGCGACTTTTCATCTTTTAAGGTATTTATTGTCATGCTTATTATTCTGTAAATTTTGCAAACCCCCAAAATTCACAGGGGCACGACCCCAACGGTCAAGTTGGTGCGGTCAAGAAAAGGGCCTCCATGGACAGATTTTTGGTGATCTGTGAATGCTATTGTGACACTCCACAATCCTTCCCCTTCCCCACCCCATCTAAGATCCCAGAAATTCGGAAGGAAGTGGGTTGGCCTGTGGGACAGGTCACTAACCCCCTAAATAGCCCCACCCAGCCCCCTCCATCCTGGAAAGCAGAGGATCATGGCCTCAACTGGCCTGTGTTTAAAAATTGCAATGTTGAAGGTATTTGCAAACATAAAGTCATGAGGCATTAAACACAAGGATGAGAATTTTAAATTTGAAGGGCTGGGGGAATGGGAGCCAATGCAGGTCAGCGAGGTGAAGGGATTTAGTTTGGGATAGGTTACGCGCATCTGTTGTGGATGAGATTAAGTTTGCATAGGGTGAAGGGGGAAAGCTGGACAAGAGAGCATTGGAGTAATCAAGACTGGAGGTGACAAAGATATGGATGAAGATTTCAGTGTTAAATGGGGTAAGGTAGCAACAGAAGTGAGCAATGTTATAGAGATGGAGATAGGCAGTGTTTGGGATGGAGAAGATATACGGAGAAAAATTCAACTCACAGGAGTCCGTTTCTGCAGCATAAAATTGGCTTCTAGGTGCGCCAGACGCCATGAAACATAAAACAGGTGCTAGGCACCTTAATTATGTAAATCGAGGTCCTACCCGGATGTAGCATCCTGAATGTGAAATTCAGGTTCAAATGGACAGAGATTGTGCCGCTAATGCTCCACCTAGGTGTACCAGGCATTGCGCGGTCTAACCAGCAATCCTCAAAGGGACCCCGGAAGGTCACGCAAAGAAGGCCCAGGAACGTTTTAGTTTTTATTGTTGTGGACCCAGGAGAAGCAAAACTGCAACTTTTGGGCTCATGATAAACCTCCAGTCCACAGTCGGTGCATTTTAGACTGCCTTCCAGGATCTCATCCCCTCATCCCCACCCCGCCACCCCCGCCACCCCATACACCTGACCTACCAGCCAGCCCGCGGTAGGAGCTGTAATGTATGTACCTTTAAGGGGAGAACTACTTTTTACAGCTCCTGTATACTGTAGTACCGGCAGTGACCACACCTGTATATAAACCCTGAGTAGTGATCTGTACAGATCGTTCTAGAGTAACCCTCATTCAGTAAACATCTGTTGAATCGTTCCCTGCAGTGTTGTCTGATTATTGAAGGACACAACATTAAGATACACGGATCTAACATTGGCGACGAGCAGATTCGAACCTACCTGCAACTCTGCATCACCTCCCAGGGATTCGCTCCTGGAGAACAGTGGAAGAAGGTCGAGTCCAGAAGCACGGGCGTCGACCACGGGCAACCGCCCAGTCATCCAGCGGCGATTTGAGCATCACAGGGGAGGCTGTCGAGAGCCAGGCTTGGCTTTCCAGTCACGGTGGTCCAGCGAAACGGGCTGGCAACAGGTACTGCGCAGACCCTTCCCGGACAGCGACGGGCTAGAGCCCGACCGAGCGGCACAGAAAAAGGCCGAGCAGCGTCGACGGGGGAGAGAGAGAGGGCAGAGCGCACAGGGCGCAGCCGGTGTTCAGGACCGAGTGGCATCAACGGGGGAGAGAGGCGCGCAGGAAAACGCGCAGAGCGCAGCCGGTGTTCAAGGGCCGAGCAGCGTCAACGGAGGCGAGAGGCGCGCAGGAAAACACGAGGCGCTGCCATTGCCACGAGGACCGCAGAGAGCGGCATTGGCAGCAGCGCAGGAGCAGCGCACGAAACCCACAGGGCGTTGCCATTTGCCACGAGGGCCGCCGAGAGCGGCGTTGGCAGCAGTGCGGGAGACGCCATTTTAAGCCGCAGCGGGGAAGAAAGGCAAGCGCGGGAGATGCCATTTTAAGCTGCAGCGGGGAAGAAAGGAAAGCGCGGGAGACACCATTTTAAGCCAGTCTAACCACACCCAAAAATGCCGAAGAGTGGCAGTATCACAGCGTTCGACAATGAAGTCGAAGATTGGACGACATATGTCGAACGCATAGAAGTATACTGCAAGGCGAATGAAGTGCCAGATGACAAGAAAGCGCTGGTATTGTTGAATTCAATGGGTGCCAAAATGTATGGCTTACTACGAAACCTAGTAACCCCAGAGAAGCCAGTAGAAAAGGATTTTGAAAACATAGTGTCAATCCTACAGGACCACTTAAACCCCACACCGCTGCTGATAGCAGAAAGATTTAAGTTTCACAAAAGGAACCAGCATAAAGATGAAAGTAATGCTGAGTATTTAACGGAACTGCGCAAGCTATCGAAACACTGCCAGTTTGGAACGGGACTAGCAGATACCTTAAGGGACAAGTTTGTGTGTGGGCTTCAAAGTGAAGGAACCCAGAAACGGCTTCTATCAGAAAAGGATCTTACGCTGGACAAGGCTTTCAGCATTGCAGTATCACACGAAGCAGCAGCACGGGGCGCTGCAGAGATACAACGGAGACCGCAAGAATATGGCACAAATGAAATGTCATACGGAACAGTGAAGTGCTATCGCTGCAGTAGAAAAACACACAACCATAATGATTGCTGGTTCAAGGACAAAGTGTGCAGACAGTGTGGAAAAGTAGGACACATAGCAAGAGTCTGCAGGTCGGGAAAGAAAACCAGCAGCAAGAAGTCTCCACAGGAGAAGTACAAGAAGGTACATAAGGTGACGGAGAGTAGTTCAGATGAACAGAAGAGTGATACAGACTCCAGAAGCAAGGAGCTGGGTTGTCTGAAACTACATAATGTGATCAAAACGGAGGATCAGCAAACTATCTGGGTCACGCTCAAGATAGTAGGAGTCCAAGTGAAAATGGAATTGGACACAGGATCAGCCCTAACAGTCATAAACCGAAGGGACTACAAGCGGCTATTCTCACATATACCCTTGAGAGATACAAAGATTGTCTTGAAGACGTACACGGGGCAAAAAGTCTACCCCAAAGGAAAAATAAGGGTGAACGTTATATATAACGGCAAGGAAACACCAAAAATGGACCTATATGTATTGCCAGATGGAGGACCACCACTACTAGGACGTGAATGGATCCAGTTGATACAGCTAGATTGGCATTCCATACAGGCACTGGCTGTGGCTGACAAAAAGGATGACGATGTCACACCTGGGCGACTGTCAAAGATCCTAACTGACGCGAAAGAAGTGTTCCAGCAAGGACTCGGAACACTAAAAGGCATGACAGCGATGATTAAAATTGAAGAAAACGCAAGCCCAGCCATCGAAGCAGAGCTGGAGAGTCTGGAACGTTCAGGTGTACTGTCCAAGGTAGACTGGAGCGAGTGAGCTACACCCATCGTCCCTGTGATGAAAAAGTCGTTGAGCAGCACGCCTGGGGAACCAAAGAAGGTTCGCATCTGTGGGGACTTTAAGGTAACAGTGAACCCGGTCCTTCACACCGTACAATATCCACTTCTGCGGATTGAAGATATTTTCGCCTCGCTATCTGGAGGGAAACGCTTCACTGTGATTGATCTGGCCCAGGCGTATCTGCAAATGGAGGTAGAAGAAGCATCAAAAAAATACCTCACAATCAACACCCATAAAGGTCTCTACCAATACAACCGGCTGGCATTCGGGGTAGCATCAGCTCCGGCTATTTGGCAGAGGGCAATGGAACAAGTCCTGCAAGGGATCCCAAGGACCCAGTGTTATTTGGACAACATCCTGGTCACGGGCGAAAATAACAGTGATCACCTTGCCAACCTGGAGCAGGTGCTCACTAGATTGCAGGAATATGGGCTCCGAGCTAACCGCCCCAAATGCGAGTTTTTTAGAAAACAGATCTCGTATTGTGGCCACGTTATCGATAAAGAGGGGTTACATAAGTCCCCAGAGAAGATTGAGGCAGTAGTCAAGGCTCCAGCACCGGAAAATGTGTCACAACTGAGGTCGTTCCTCGGGCTGGTAAACTACTACCATAAGTTCTTGCCAAATTTGTCTACAATACTACACCCACTGAACACCCTACTGCAAACTGGGGTGCCATGGAAGTGGAGTGACGAATGTAGACGAGCTTTCCAGAAGAGCAAAACACTAATCACATCGAAAGAGGTATTGGCCCATTACAACCCGGCATTACCAATTCGGTTGGCATGTGATGCGTCACCCTACGGCATTGGAGCGGTGCTGTCGCACAAATTCTCGGATGGCTCAGAGAGGCCAATAGCCTTTGCGTCATGATCACTAACCTCAGCCGAGCGTAACTGCGCCCAGATTGACAGGGAGGCCCTCAGCCTAGTGTGGGGAGTGAAAAAGTTCAATCACTATCTGCATGGGCAGAAGTTCACCTTGCTGACTGACCACCAACCACTTGTCTCCATTTTTAATCCAAAGAAGGGCGTTCCGGTGATGACTGCGCAACGGCTACAAAGATGGTCCCTTTTTCTAGGGGCGCACCAATATGAAATCGAGTATAAGGGCACGAAACAGCATGGAAACACTGATGGGCTATCACGCCTGCCACTGCCTACTGCGGAGGAAGCACCAGCAGTGGATCCTGTTGAAATATTTCATTCGACTATAATTGAATGCTTGCCAGTAACTAACGCTGGTATAGAGAAGGAGACCCGAAATGACCCGACACTGTCTCGGGTATATGATTTGACGGTGAAGGGATGGCCAGCACATGGCGACTCACTGTTGCCAGCATTCTCATCCAGAAAAGAACAGCTGTCAGTATGCCAGGGGACCTTGATGTGTGGATCCTGAGTGGTAATTCCACCCAAGTTACAGGAGAGAGTGCTCAATGAGCTTCACGAAGGTCATCTGGGAGGGGTGAAAATGAAAAGCCTTGCTAGGGCTTATATGTGGTGGCTGGGGATCGATCAGAAAATCGAGGACCTGACAAAGAGCTGCTCAGGATGCCAGAAGGTCCAAAATGCACCACCACATGCCCCTCTACACCCATGGGAGTGGCCCTCATCTCCATGGCAACGGGTGCATATTGATTTTGCTGGTCCATTCATGGACTTAATGCTTTTAATAGCCGTGGATGCGCACTCGAAATGGCCTGAGGTGATCAAAATGTCCTCCACCACCACGGAGAAAACTATTGCAGTCCTACGGACCATTTTTGCCAGGAACGGCTTGCCAGAGCAGATTTGCTCTGATAACGGACCACAGTTTGTGTCCGAAGAGTTTTGAAGATTTATGAAAAGGAATGGGGTAAGGCATTAGACATCCGCCCCGTATCATCCAGCCACAAATGGATTGGCTGAGAGGTTCGTACAAACCTTTAAGAAGGCAATAAAGGCTATGTACAATGACAACATTCCGCTGCAGCACAAGGTGGACAAATTCCTATTCGCCTACCGGAATGCGACACATGCAGTCACCAACCAGGCCCCAGCCATGATGTTCTTTAACCGAAGGTTAAGATCTCGCCTGGATTTGCTCAGACCAAACGTACGAAGAGATGTTGAGAGTAAGCAATTCCAGCATATCCATGAGAAGCCAACAAGGAGCTTCAATGTAGGGCAACCAGTCTTGGCCCGCGGCTACCGAACAGAAAAATGGCAGCCAGGAACGATATGCACACGGCAGGGCCCACTAATGTACACAGTGGACGTTGGGGAGAGCATCGTGAGACGCCATGCTGACCAGATCCTAGAGTCACAGGAACAAGTCAACCCCATGCCTCACCCATACGTACCTGGTAATGAACCCGACGTACAGGTAGCATCTACCCCAGAAACAGTAGGATTGGAAGCGGATGAAGCAACCGACGACAGGGGGCCAGAATCGCCTCCGCACCAAGAGCAAGGCACTCGGGAAAGGCGCTATCCAGAAAGGATCAGGAAGCCTCCCCAAAGACTGAATTTATAAATAGACTATTTTAAGCTAATGTTGCATGTTAATAGTGTTAATTGTAATTAGTTTGATATTTAATTGTTAAATGAGTGTTATGGTACTGTTAATCTAAAAGGGGAGGAATTGTAATGTATGTACCTTTAAGGGGAGAACTACTTTTTACAGCTCCTGTATACTGTAGTACCGGCAGTGACCACACCTGTATATAAACCCTGAGTAGTGATCTGTACAGTTAGTTCTAGAGTAGCCCTCATTCAGTAAACACCTGTTGAATCGTTCCCTGCAGTGTTGTCTGATTATTGAAGGACACAACATTAAAATACACGGATCTAACAGGAGCCAGCCAATTTCACACCCTTCCCTACCAGCAAACTGCAACATGGTGTCCACTTAGCACCTGCAGCTCACCAGTTTAAATGAGGCCTGAAGTCAATCTTGACTCTGGCTTCAGGCCGAAGTGAACCCAAAGTCATCATTTGGCCAACTTTGCACCTGTCTTGGGCATAAGTTGAATTTTGTGGCCATAGGGGCAGAAGTTCAGCATAAAGTCAAACAGAACACTGAGCTTGCAGTGTCAGCTGTGGCTCAGTGGATAGCACTCTCGCCTTCGAGTACAGAAGGTTGTGGGTTCCAATGCCACTCAAGCACAAAAATCTAGGCTGACACTCCAGTGCAGTGCTGAGGGAGTGCTGCACTGTGGAGGTGCCGTTGTTCAGATGAGTCGGTATACCTGCTTTCTCAGGTGAATATAAAAGATCCCATTGCACTATTTCGAAGAAGAGCAGGGGAGTTATCCCTCGTGCCCTGACCAATATTTATTCCTAAATCAAAGTTACAGAAAAACAGATTATCTGGTCATTATCACATTGCTATTTAGAGGAGCTTGCTGTGCGCAGATTGGCTGCTGTGTTTCCCACATTACAACACTGACTACACTTCAAAAAGTACCTCATTGGCTGTAAAGGCGATACATAAATGCAAGTCTTTCTATTTCTTTTAACTGTCTGGTTCAGACTAAGTATAGCAGCCGGGAGGAAGATGGACTCAGTGGCGAGGGTTCAAAGTTTGTGGTGTGTGCCAAAGACGATGGTTTTGATCTTCCCAATATTCAGCTGGAGGAAATTGTGGCTCATCCAAGACTGAAAGTTGGACAGGGTCAGACAGCACAGAGGCAGTGGAGGGGTCGAGAGAGCTGGCAGTCAGGTAGAGCTGGGTGCCGTCAGTGTACAAATGGAAGCTGATCTCATGTGTGAATGATGTCAGCAAGGGACAGTGACGAACAGTAGGAGGCCAAGGATATACCCCTGGGGGAGGGATAGTGCACCACTGTCACAGCAACACAGACAAAAATGTAATTCTTGACTTTGATAATGGCAGTTTCGATGCTGTGTTAGGGACAGAAACTGACTCAAACCTGATGCAAACAGTAAGACAGACAATTAGCAATGTCAAATTTGCCAACAATAGCTGCAGCTGAACCCAGCGTGTCGTAATTTCCTATTATTTGTCCTAATTGTAATTATGAAAACAGATGTAATATGTTCCATTGCATTACAAGAGATAAATTTACAACATTCAGGTTCGAATAACTGTTTGCGTTTCAAAGAGGCACTTCAAAGCTACTGGTATTAGTCATAATAGCTTGAGGGCTGATTCAATCTTAGAAATAAACAGTGATAAACTTTGACTGATTCACTATAAATCAACTCTGCTGAATAAGTCTTGACATAAAAACGGTGCCTTTTTTAAAGTGTATTAATTGAGATTTAAGATACAGAAATCAAAGTACTTACATTGTTTTTATTATATTTGAATAGTTACGCAAGCTATTCGAAAAATGGATACTTGGGAGTGAGCTGCCAGGCTGTAGTCAAATTGAATGGCCACAGTAATGTTGGCAGGCTGTAACTAGTGGGGTACTGCAAGGATCAGTGCTTGGGCCTCAGCTATTCACAATCTACATCAATGATTTGGATGAGGGGACCAAATGTAATATATCCAAGTTTGCTGATGATACAAAGCTGGGTGGGAATATAAGTTGTGAGGAGGATGCAATGAGGCTTCAAGGGAATATAGACAGGATAAGTGAGTGGGCAAGAACATGGCAAATGGAATATACTGTAATGTGGAGAAATATGAAGTTATCCACTTTGGTAAGAAAAATAGAAAAGCAGAGTATTTTTTAAATGGTGAGATATTGGGAAATGTTGGTGTTCAGAGGGACCTGGGTGTCCTTGTACACGAATCACTGAAAGTTAACATGCAGGTACAGCAAGCAATTAGGAAAGCAAATGGTATGTTGGCCTTTATTACAAGAGGATTTGAGTATAAGAGTAAAGACGTCTTACTGCAATTATATAGGGCCCTGGTGAGACTACACCTGGAGTATTGTGTACAGTTTTGGTCTCCTCACCTAAGGAAGGATATACTTGCCATAGAGGGAGTGCAACGAAAGTTCACCAGACTGGTTCCTGGGATGGGGGTTGTCCTATGAGGAGAGATTGAGTAGACTAGGCCCATATTCTCTACAGTTTAGAAGAATGAGAGGTGATCTCATTGAAACATACAAAATTCTTACAGGGCTTGACAGGGTAGATGCAGGGAGGATGTTTCTCCTGACTGGGGAGTCTAGAACCAGGGGTCACAGTCTCAGAATAAAGGGTCGGCCATTTAGGACTGAGATGAGGAGATATTTCTTCACTCAGAGGGTGGTGAATCTTTGGAATTCTCTACCCCAAAGGGCTGTGGAGGCTCAGTCGTTGAGTATATTCAAGACAGAGATCGATAGATTTTTGAATATTAAGGGAATCAAGGGATATGGGGATAAAGTGGAGATGAGGTAGAAGATCAGCCATGATCTTACTGAATGTCGGAGCAGGCTCGAAGGGCCAAATGGCTCCTAATTCTTATGTTCTTATAACCATGAAAATGAAGCTCAGGTGGGTTTACAAAATGTAATCTGAATTCCAGATAAGCACACATCTGTATTAAATTCAAAATATCGCATTTCAATCTGCTTTGTTAAAGTCCAGGATTTCTTAATATTCACGCCAGTAGTTCCAATATTTTGATGCAGTTTTATTTTATTGATAGACCTAGGCACAGAGCATTAGTGCAGGGTCCTAAAGTGAGACAATATCAATAAGAAGTGGTTAGGCAAAGCCAATCAAGTGAGAAGGGAACACTGAGGGAAATGAAGAGTGCCATCAATTTTGAGACGCTGAAGAATGAGAATGCAAAAGAATGAGTTAAAGTAATAATCTTGATTTCAACATAGTAAGGATCCAAGAAGAATGAAGAGGATGTAGGATGATGAATTTGGAGCTTAATAGGAGCAAAGGAGAATTCAGAGAGGCAATGACCATATTGATAAAATAGAGTGTTGAACGCAAAATATAAAAAGGCATTTAATAACACGAACTAAAAGGCATTATTACTAGAGGTTCATTAGAACTTATACTGCATGAAGTAAGTTTTAGCTGATCAGAAGCCTTAAAATTGATGATTTGGTACAGAATCAGAGATATAATGATGGTTTTATCATAGTAATTCCACCACAAGCACTTCGCTACAGAACATAGATCACTAACCAAATCTTCAAAGCACTCCTGATCTAACATTTCCTAACCAATCAAAAGACACATGTTTGTCTCACATGTCCAAATCCTGCTGTAAAAGCACAATGAAACAGCACCTGGTATGATGACATCATTACTGTAACAATAGAGTGACAGAGAAGTAGATTTATACACATCTCCTTTGAAGAGCAAAATAAAGCTGTTCCTTTGAAGTAAAAACTAATTGGTGTCAATTTCTATGGGATCTCATTAAAAGGTCATGTATTCTGTCATTCTACTTATCAACACTTCCCCCACCACCAGCACTAGCAATTCCATTATGGATGCAAAGAACGAGAAAGGCAAATATTGGCCGGGGAATGCGTTGAGACCGGGGACACGGAGGTCCAGCCGCATTTAACGACAGGACCTCGTTGTAATTTTAGTCTTCCGTTTCCCGCCTGGCAGCTGTCCAAATTGACAGGTTGACCAGACGCCGGGCAGAAAGACTAGCGGCAGGAGGCCGCAGCCGGGGACAGGGAGAGGGGAAGGCCAGAGAGCGGGGCTTGGGAGGGGGAGAGAGAGGCCATCATGTGAGGAGGGAAGGATGGAAACCAGGGCTTGCGGGGGAGGGCTGTGGGGTTAGAGAGATCATCGTGGGAGGGTGGAAGGCTGGATATCAGTGCTTGGGGGTGGCGGGGGAGGTCAGCCATGATCCTGGCATGGAGAGGACATCAGTTCCGGGGGGGGGGAGAGAGCTGTCTGGGATTGCGGCGAGGGGAGAGAGAGGCCGCAATTGGCAGAGGGGACGCCAAAGGCTTCATTGAGGAGTCGGGGGGAGCACTCCTGCTCCTCCTGGCCTACAAGGAGTGCAGTAAAAGGCACTTACCTTCTTGAGCCGACAGCTCCCGCCTCCCTTTCACTGTTGGGTTTCCCAAGCCCTAGGAAACCCTCGCACCAACTGTTAAATTTAAATCAGGCTCCCAATTGCATTGTGGGAGTCAGATTTAAATATGTTAATGAAGTGTCCCGAGTCGTCAAAGCGGGACACTCGCACGGCACTAAACCTGCCGCCGTAAAACTGGCAGCAGACACGTACGTGGTGGGTTGTGGTCACGTTCCCTGTTTCTTTCATTTTACACCCTGCACCCGCCCCCCCCCGACCCTCTCCTACCCATCGTGATGGGGAGTTAATATCGAGGCTACTGTCTTCTTGCCAACCCACAACCATCCTCAACCCATGCAGTAATAGCTTGTAGCACAGTCAGTACTGGCCAAGAAATTCAATCGTGCCTGAATATGGGTGCATAGAGGAGCGGGACGTGCGCTGCACAAGCCTGTTCGCGTTGTGCAAGGTAACACATAAAATTTGTGGTTGGACCTCATTAAAATGATTCAGGCATGTAGCCAGCGTTAGCCGCGTGATTCATTGGCTACACGCCTGTTTGAGGGGGCAGGAAATCAGGCAGCTCTGATGCCACCTAAGGGCAGCCAACACCTGTTAAAGGGGGACTGCAGACAGCAGTGAAATTGCCCAGATTCAAGAAGATGGCTGGAAGAGGTCCGGACAGAGCACCCGGGTTCTCCACTGCCATGCTGGAGACCCTGGTGCAGGTGGTGGACAGGAGGAAGGAGATCATGTTCTCCCCAGGGATCAGAAAGCCTCCAGGCAACACCTCTGCCGTCAGTGGGAAGGTCAATGCCAGGAGCTTAGCACCCAGGACATGGCTGCAATGCCGAAAGACATTCAATGACCACCAGAGTTCTCAAGGTAAGAATACTGCTCTCTTAGTCTCTGCTCACACCTCCACCACCTCCAGGCTCACTACACACAATACTCCCCTCTCCCACTTCCCTTCACTCTCTTACAATCAGCGCACCACACTTCACTCCACCTCCTCCTCCTCCTACTCACATACTCGTCGCTATTGTAACCTTCACTTCCCCATACCTCACATCTTACACACTACATACCAATGATTCATAAATGCCAGGCGCATTCTCTAAACACCTCACAAGACTGTCATTAACACACTCCCTTCTTTCTTGCAGGAGAAGGTTGCGCACAACTTCAGGCAGCAGACCGTCACCGGAGGAGGTCGAGCCCGCCTGCACACCCAGAAAAGGTGCTGGCCATCACAGGCAGAGAAAGAATCATGGCCGTGGCTACTGGCAATGCTGGAGGAGACATCACGCAGGGTTCCTTCATATCTTATCTTATTTTTCTCTTCTTACTTCTAACTCACCCTACACACGCTACATGACAAACTGCAGCTACTTTCACCAGCCATTCATCTTTCTCTCTCTCTGCTTTCCCTTCACTCTAAAATCTAACCCTTGTCCCTCACTTTCATTTCAGGTGCTAAAAATGTGGTGATACTGTTGTGTATGTACCTTTAAGAGAATAACTGGTCTCAGACTGCAGTATCGGCAGTGACCACCCCTGTATAAAAGGCGCTAGTGAGCCTCTGTGTTTTTAGTTTCACTATTGACTTCCACCAGTAAAGACTTATTTTGTTCACTCCTGCTGTCCGTGTCTCAATTATTCACGAACGTAACACTGGCGACGAGTAAGAAACGAACTTACCTGCAACTCGGCAGCACCTCAGACGACGTTATTGAAGGTCGAAGCCAGAAGAAAGAAAAAAAAATAATAATAAAATCCAAAGAAACTCGAGAAACGGGCGTCGACCGTGGGCAACCGCCCTCCAAATCGTCGGATTGAAAACTTGCAGGAGAGACTGTCCAGAGCCAGGCTTGGTTCCTCGGTCTGTGGTTTCCCAGCTAATCGGGCTGGTGGCAGGTAGTGCACTGATCCTTCCCGGGCTGCGGCGGGCTAGAGCTCGATCGGGTGGCTTTTCAACGGGGCCGGGCAGCGAGTCGGGAAGCAAAGAGAGAGAGAGAGGGTGGAGCACACAGGGCGCGGCCGGTGCTTCGAAGCTGGGCAGCGTTCGGACCTAAGAAGAGGGAGGGAAGTGTCCCAGAGGGTCCGCTCCACGATGGGGAAAATAATAAAAGAAAAAAAATCAATATTAAATGCGCAAGAAACCATGGAAAGCAGCGGCAACAACAGCGGGGAAGAAGGCAAAGCGCGGGAGGCGCCATTTTGTTAAATCGGGGAAGAAGGCAAAGCGCGGGAGGCGCCGTTTTAGATTTGCAAGATGCCGAAGACTGGCTGTATCACTGCTTTTGATAATACAATAGAGGACTGGACCACGTATGTGGAAAGAGTCGAGGTATATTTCGAGGCAAACGAAATAGCAGAGGGGAAAAAGGCATCGATATTGCTAAACTTAATGGGCGCTAGAACGTACGGCCTATTGCGGGACCTGATTACTCCAGCCAAACCGAAGGCGAAGAGTTTTAACGAAATTGTTGCTGTCCTACAGGAACACTTAAACCCTGCACTGCTGTTGATAGCAGAAAGGTTTAAATTCCACAGGAGAACTCAGCACAAAGATGAGAGCAATGCTGAGTATCTTACGGAACTACGCAAGCTATCAAAGCACTGCCAGTTCAGAGCAGGACTGGCAGATACCCTACGGGACAAATTTGTCTGTGGACTCCTGAGTGAAGGAACACAGAAGAAGTTACTCTCAGAGAAAGAGCTGACGCTAGATAAGGCTTTCAGCGTGGCCGTATCGTATGAAGCAGCAGCCAGGGGAGCTGCAGAAATTCAACAAAAACCACAGGAATACGGCACCCACGAAATGACACGGGGATTTGCAAAATGTTATCGCTGCGGCAGAACTAACCATGACCAGAAGGACTGCTGGTCCAAAGACAAAATATGCAGGCAATGCAGGAAGATGGGACACATTGCACGAGTTTGCAGGTCTGGGAAGAAGACCAGCGACAACAAAAAGGCTACTAAGGAACCGTACAATAAAGTACAAAAGATGACGGACAGTAGTTCCGAAGACCAGATGAGCGATAGTGAATCCGGGAACAGGAGACTAAGCTGTCTCAAACTTCACAATGTAATCGCAAAAGAGGATCACCGAACCATTTGGGTCACCCTCACGATAGCAGGGTCCCAAGTTAAAATGGAATTGGATACAGGATCAGCGCTAACCGTCATGAATCGACGAGACTACGAGCGGCTATTTTCACACATTCCCTTGAGAGAGACATCCATCGTCTTGACGACGTATATGGGGCAAAAAGTATACCCCAGAGGAAAAATAAGGGTGCCTGTCGAATACAACGGCAAGAAAATACGGAAATTGTATCTCTACATACTGCCAAATGGTGGACCACCGTTATTGGGACGGGAATGGATCAGGAAGATAAACTTAGATTGGCACTCCATTCATGCAATGACGGTGGACGGTAAAAAAGATGAAGACGTCACTCCTGGACGATTGTCAACAATCTTAGCTAACGCCAAAGAGGTATTTCAACAAGAACTGGGCACGCTTAAAGGCGTAACCGCCTTGATAAAAATAGAAGAGAATGCAGTTCCCAAGTTTTTCAAAGCAAGACCGGTACCATATGCAATTCGCCCAGCCGTCGAGGCAGAGCTGGAGAATCTGGAGAAGGCGGGCGTGTTGTCTAAGGTCGACTGGAGCGAGTGGGCGACACCCATCGTTCCTGTCATGAAGAAAACATTAAGCAATAAGTCCGGGGAGCCAAGGAAGATTCGCATCTGTGGGGATTTCAAGGTGACGGTGAACCCAGTCCTTCACACAGTGCAATATCCTCTTCCAAGGATAGAAGACATCTTCGCCTCACTGTCTGGAGGGAAGCGTTTTACAAAAATTGACCTAGCACAAGCATATTTGCAGATGGAGGTTGAAGAGTCCTCTAGGAAGTATCTCACGATAAACACTCACAAAGGTCTTTACCAGTATCATCGATTGGTATTCGGAGTAGCATCGGCTCCGGCGATATGGCAAAGAGCGATGGAACAAGTCCTGCAAGGGATTCCGGGGACTCAGTGTTACTTGGACGACATCTTGTAACAGGTGAAGATGACAATGAACACCTTAACAACCTAGAACAGGTGCTCACTAGACTACGGGAACATGGGCTGCGAGCCAACCGCCCCAAGTGCGAATTTTTTAAGAAACAGATATCGTATTGTGGCCACGTGATTGATGAAGAGGGGTCACATAAGTCCCCTGACAAAATTGAAGCAGTTGTTAAGGCCCCAGCGCCTGAAAATGTGTCGCAACTGAGGTCATTCCTCGGATTGGTGAATTACTATCATAAGTTTTTGCCGAATTTGTCGACAATTCTACACCCACTGAATGCCCTGCTACGAACCGGGGTAGCATGGAAATGGAGCGATGATTGTAAGCGTGCTTTTCAGAAGAGTAAGGACTTAATCACTTCAAGGGAAGTATTGGCTCACTACAACCCAGCACTGCCAATCAGGCTGGCGTGTGATGCGTCTCCCTATGGCATTGGGGCGGTACTGTCGCATAAATTCCTTGATGGTTTAGAGAGGCCGATAGCTTTTGCGTCACGCTCGTTAACTTCTGCCGAGCGTAACTACGCCCAGATTGACAGAGAGGCCCTCAGCCTAGTGTGGGGGGTGAAGAAGTTCAATCACTACCTGCACGGTCAAAAATTTACTCTACTAACCGATCATCAACCTCTTGTCTCCATTTTCAACCCTCAGAAGGGCATACCGATAATGACAGCACAACGGCTGCAGAGGTGGTCCCTTTTCCTAGGGGCACACCAATATGACATCGAGTACAAAGGAACTAAATAGCATGGAAATGCTGATGGATTGTCACGTCTACCGTTGCCGACGGTGGAAGAAGAAGACCTTGCAGTGGATCCAATGGAGTTATTCCACTCGACCATAGTCGAATGTCTCCCTGTGACGAATGCAAACATAGAAAAGGAAACACTGAATGACCCGACACTATCACGGGTCTATGATTTAACGGTGAAGGGATGGCCAGCACATGGCGAACCACTGCTGCCAGCATTCTCGCCGAGAAGAGAACAGCTGTCAGTGTGCAGAGGAACCTTGATGTGTGGATCCAGAGTAGTAATTCCACCTAAGTTGATGGATAGAGTGCTCAATGAGCTTCATGAGGGTCATCTGGGTGGGGTAAAAATGAAGAACTTAGCCAGAGTGTTTGTGTGGTGGCCGGGAATCGATAGAGAAATCGAAGAGATGACCAAGAGCTGTGCAGGATGCCAGAAGGTCCAAAACGCCCCACCACAAGCTCCTCTGCATCCATGGGAGTGGCCCTCATCTCCATGGCAAAGGGTGCACATTGATTTTGCTGGTCCCTTCATGGACTCGATGTTTTTAATTGCGGTGGATGCACATTCAAAGTGGCCAGAGGTAATAAAAATGTCCTCAACCACCACAGAAAAAACTATCACAGTTTTACGAACCATATTCGCCAGGAATGGGCTGCCTGGACAGATTTGCTCTGACAATGGACCACAGTTTGTGTCTGAAGAGTTCCGGAGGTTCTTAAAGAACAATGGTGTTAAGCATTACACATCTGCCCCATATCATCCAGCCACTAATGGATTGGCCGAGAGGTTTGTCCAAACATTTAGGAAGGCTATCAAGGCAATGTGTAATGAAGATATACCCCTACAACACAAGGTGGACAACTTCTTGTTTGCCTACCGGAATGCGACACACGCGGTTACCAACCAAACTCCAGCCATGATGTTCTTCAATCGAAGACTACGATGCTGCTTGGATTTGGTTAAGCCAAACGTCCGAAGAGATGTGGAGAACAGGCAGTTTCAGAATATGAATGAAAGGCCGACCAGGAGTTTTAAGATAGGTCAACCAGTTTTGGCCCGGGACTACCGCACTGAGAAATGGCAGCCAGGAACGATTTGTACACGACAAAGACCTCTCATGTATACCGTGGACGTTGGTGGGAGCATTGTAAGATGCCATGCTGACCAGATTCTAGAGTCACTGGAAAACGTCAACTCCGCACCACGATCTGATACACCTGGTAATGAAATCGATGTTCCAATTGCAGCTACCGCAGAACCGGTAATATTGGAAGCAGATGAACCAAACAACGACATTGATCCCGACTCAACATTGCCAGAAGAACCTGATACCCCAAAGAGGCGTTATCCAGACAGAATCAGGAAGCCTCCTCAAAGACTGAACTTATAATTGCTTAAACTTAACCAATGTATCTAGCAACCGTAATTGTGATTGTAATTAATTATCATTTAGTTGTTAAATGCATGTTATGTTCCTGGGACTAGGGACAGGGTCACTAGCAAGGCTTGGAAGCTAAGCTTAGAGCCAGGCCTGGTTAGTACCTGGAGGGGTGACCATCAGGGAAGACCAGGTGCAGAAGGTCACGGAAAGAGCCCCGAGGAGGGGCGGTCGGTGAGAAGGTCACGGAAGGAGCCCCAGGAGGGGTGGCTGGTGAGCAGGCCCGGGCGTTGGGCTGAAGATTGTCGGAATGGTGGAAATGGAATGGCGGCGCGCACAGACGCAGCGGCTTTGCTTCTCCCAGGACGGTGCTATTTACGTTTAATGTTATTTGTACTGGACTCATGGGAGCTTGCAAGATCACATTTCGTTATTCATGTGCTTGTACAATGACAATAAAGTTGAATTATTATTATTATTACTGTTTATCTAAAAGGGGAGGAATTGTTGTGTATGTACCTTTAAGAGAATAACTGGTCTCAGACTGCAGTACCGGCAGTGACCACCCCTGTATAAAAGGCGCTAGTGAGCCTCTGTGTTTTTAGTTTCACTATTGACTTCCACCAGTAAAGACTTATTTTGTTCACTCCTGCTGTCCGTGTCTCAATTATTCACGGACGTAACAGATACCTCTACCATTTCAGGAAGAGAAGCCCAGCCTTCCTGAAGAAAGAAACATAGAAACATAGAAAAATAGGAGCAGGAGTAGGCCATTCAGCCCTTCGAGCCTGCTCCGCCATTCAATATGATCATGGCTGATCCTTTATCTCAATACCATATTCCCGCTCTCTCCCCATACCCCTTGATGCCTTTTGTGTCTAGAAATCTACCTATCTCCTTCTTAAATATATTCAGTGACTTGGCCTCCACAGCCTTCTGTGGTAGAGAATTCCATGGCCTAGAAATTGGCCTGAGGCGCCCAAGCGGCGCAAAGTTCGCCTGGGCGCTGGAATTTGCGCCGCGATCGCCACATTAGCGATCGCCGCAAATTCAGTTGAAGTGCCCCTAGAGGGAGATGGGGCACAGCTCGAGGCGCACCTTGTCCCTCTTAGGGCGCGGAAAGTCAATTTCGCTGTGCTACGTGCCACGGCACGGCACGCTGCGGTACTGCAGGCCTTCCTCCCACTGTTAAGGGGGAGGGGCCTGCAACAGCACGAGCCCCGATCGCGAGTGCCGGCAAAAGAGCCCGGCACCGAGGAGAAGTGCCAGGCTCTCGGGAAACAGCCGGCAATGCCGTGGGGGGGGGGGACCAGGAGGCCGGGGACGGAGGTGCTGGCAGGCGGCCGCCGAAAAAGTGGCCGCCCCGCACCTCCACCTTAACTTGCGCCTCTGCCGGCACAGCAAGGCCCCGTGAACCGGGCACGGGTAGCGAACAGCGCTACAGTGGCGTTCGCTACCAAATATCGCGATCGGGGTGCGAATGGGGCGCTGCGCACACCGATGACGTCATCGGTGGCGGCGCAATGCAAAAGGCTAACGCCACCATTAGCGCCCCTGCTGAATATCGCGGGAGGCGCAGCCAGTGGCGCTACAGCCACTGACTGTCTCTTTAGACGCTAACAGGTAGCGCTACTCACCCAATTTTTCCCCCCCATAGGTTCACCACCCTCTGAGTGAAGAAATTTCTCCTCATCTCAGTTCTAAATGTCCTACCCCATATCCTGAGACTGTGACCCCTCGTTCTCGGCCCCCATGTACCATCACTCGATCTGACCCTAGCAAGCACCAGCTCAGAGACCAGCACCCATGCGTCCATTAGGGTACATCGCATGGTGGATCACCAGGCGCAAGTTTACAGGAGCTGGGGCAGGGGGATAGGACACCACAGGTGCCAGCTGGCCAGAAGGTGAGATCACATACTAGCTCTGCCACAGAGGACACAGCTGCTGACTTTGAGTGGCCAGACTACTGAAGAAGGCTGATAGGCGTACATCAGGAAATGCTATGTGCTCTTCCTGCCAATTTGATTGAGGCTTATAAAATAATGAAGAGTCTAAATCATGTTTACGTGGACAAATTATTTCCACTGGATAGGTTAGGTAGGACCAGGGGTCACACTTACAAGTTGCGTTAAAAATATTTTAAAACCATTTTCTTCCTTTAAATTTTCCCAGCAGCCCTTAAGCGTGGTGAGCAGCCAAGGCAGTGTGTCAACACCTCCGGACTAAGAAGGGGGAAAAATTAAATAGAGCTCCTGATATTGATGCTGGGAATCAGGCTGTGATGCCTCCACAGTCAAACAGCGTGCCAAAATTCATTATGCAGGCTCACGCATGTAAGAGCTAGTGCCTTCAAGAGAGGAGAGGGAAAAGGGGAGCACATTGGAAAAAAGATCATTTAAAAAAAATCTAGCAAAGGCTTGTTACCTTATGTCAATATTAGTGTCTGGAGCAATGTTCAGCTGAACTGGTACCCGTCAAGGAGCAGCTACGCTGTATTTGCGACACGAGTATCGGATTACAGACTGAGAGGACTCGCTAAGAACTCCACTTGACAATAGGCTGTCATCTTCACAGAGCAGAGGCACCATTACCGTTGAGTTTTCAGGCACAGAATGACACTAATCACTTAGGAAATGTGTGGATTCAGGGAATGTAAAACTGGCACCACTTCAAACAGCAGGCCGTTGAAAGCTGACTGATGAGATGAGGTGTCAGAGTTTTCATTGTACTTAACCAGTCTGTACAGAGCACAGCACTGAAGGTGGCATGTCCTGCAGCACTGGAGACGTAGCTTTGAAAAAAAGAACATTACCTTATGATTCCCTCAGGCCTAAGGTTCCTCAGGTTCAGAATCTCTGCACCTTATCAGAAGGGTATCTCCTGACTGTGGCTTTGTGATTTCATACAATGTGCCAGCCGATTTGAGTATTAAAAAAATAATTAGAATGTAAATAGAATTATGCTCATTTCACTCCTCCGTCCATGTAAATTAAATAAATATAAGCTTAAAGTCCACCTAATTGCCTTCAAACTGTAGATTTTGCAGAACACAGTCGGAGATGAAACATTTGTACTTCACAAATTGTACATGACATGAAGCAGACTCGAAAAGATCGGAATTCTGTTTTCAAGGGCCTGTGCTTCATTCATTACTGCTCCTGTTCCCACTGGAGTTTTAAACATGTCCTTATTCACACTTTCACTGCAGACGTTATTTAACTGGAGCTCAGCGCTCTTTCAACGTGCCCCATCACTTAGTGACTAGTGATATGCATGAGGCAGTCTGACAGTCCTAATCAGGTCCTAATAGAGGTCTTTAAAATTGTGAAAGGTTTTGATAGAGTAGACACAGAGAGAGTGTTTCCACTGGTGGGGAAGAGCAATACTAGAGGCCATCAAGATAAGATAGTCACCAAGAAATCCAATAGGGAATTCAGAAGAAACTTCTTTACCCAGAGAGTGGTGAGAATGTGGAACTCGCTACCACAGGGAGTGGTTGAAGTGAATAATATAGATGCATTTAAGGAGAAGCTAGATAAGAATATGAGGGAGAATGGAATAGAGGGTTATGCTGATAGAGTTAGACGAGGAAGGATGGGAGGAGGCTCGAGAATAAACACCAGCGTGGACTGGTTGGGCCAAATGGCCTGTTTCTGTGCTGTATATTTTATGTAATCCAGCAGCCCTGTTACAGATCAAACTTTCTCCCAACACCTTTTCTTGCTCAAATGACTTGGCAATAGTTTCACTAAGCAGTCTCTATAAACCAAAACCTGTGTCTTTATTTGCTCCCATATTGAGTTATAAAGGGCTATTTGTAGATGAGCATTCCATCATTTTACAGTGATTATGCATGGGAAATTAAGAGATGCACACCTGAAATTCCCTGGGATGCGCTCCCTGAGAGCATCTTTCCCGGCCGGAATCACCAGATTGAAGAATCATCCCTATAGTGCAGACTAAGGAGCGGAAATTTCATAGCACCGGTCTGCCGACATGGAGTGATTCCTGAGCTGGAACAGGTAGGCCCGAAGCCTGATCGAAATTGGGCCTCGGGCCTCATTTAAATGAGATCAATGAGTCTGCACACCTCCAGGCGTGGAAGGAGGTGGGAGGCGATCGGGAGAGGAAGAACACAATCAGGAGAGTGGTGAGGCAATTAGAAGAGGTGGGGAGGGAATCAGGACATGGTGTGGGTGATTGGGAGAGGGTGGAGGTAATCAGGAAGGAGGGAGGCAATCAGGCGAGGGGGTGGGTGATTGGGAGAGGTGGGGAGGCGAACAGAAGGGGACTGAGCATCAAGCTTATCGACTGCTGTGGAGCCAGGAGGAGCACTCCTGTTCCCACTTGCTCCCTGGGAATGAACTTAATAACTTACTTCTCATTGGTGACTGCAGGGGCCACTGAAGAATCCTTGCTGACTAATTTTAAAAAGGGGTTTCCTTAACAGGAGTTAGGACCCTAATTTACACATTCAAGGGCCCTTACGCCTGTTTATGGTGTCTGCCCAAAATATTGGGCCCCAAGAATTTAGAAGTGGGATCAATGCCTGTGCAGATTGGGCCTAGGCCATCCCACCGGTAAATTTGTATGCTTTGTGACCGTTTTACACCCGAAAAACCATTATATAATTGTTTGAAATTGTCCCACGTATACTGCTAGGCAGTGGCAAGCTCTCACACCATAATATCATTCTTTCATTGCATCAGATTAATATCCATATTTCAGCGGGGCACACAATCAAGCTGCAATTTACTGTAGAAAATCTCGCCACTCGCACATCTTCTAAGGGCTCCATGCATCAAAACCACTGTAACACAAATATGGTTACTTACTGGCGCCCAGGATGGGCTTCAGGTTGGGCATATGGCAGCCATCATTGACCTCTTCTACTTTGGAAAATGCAGCAGTGCACAGACATTGGGCAGCTGTGTCCTGATATTCAGTGGGGAAGGAAATGAAAAGGTAATCCATGCTGACCCACGGTTCAGGCACCTGTTTGATCTGTGAGCGGCACATTAACTGCTTTTGTGCAGTGCTAGCCAACAATGAGCTGTGAGGATAGCAGCGGAGGGCAGTGCTGTCCCTATGTTTCAGTTTGCCTGCAGGTGTGCTTGCTGCAGATGGCAAAGCTCTGCAACTGGCACCCTGCTGACCCACAGGAAGATCAGGCAGCTGTCCTCAGTCATTGACAGATTAGTGCGCCAAGGCCAGCACATATGGCCTGGGGCCTGCTGATCTCTCTGGCTTCCTTCCTTCTTTCATCCTGTTCCACCTAGCCAATGAAATACTGCATTTCAGACACTTTAAAAAAAAACTTACCTTAAGGAGTATAAAAATTCCCCTCTCCAAATTTTTTTGAAATAATGGCCCAGAAATTCGGGTCTCCATGGGTGAGTACGCACGGGGTACTCACCCGTAGGCCCAATGGAAGTGCCAGTTTCCTGCATGCACTGCGCATGCGCGGGAAACCGGCACTTCCGTTCCCCTGAAAGAAGGGGTTCAGAGGTCGAACGCGTGCACAGGAGAGGCAGCGCGTGCACATCAAACTTACTTTTTTTTGCAGGTTTTCCCGGGAAGGTAAGTCTCCAGAAGTTAGACATGTAAAAAGCAGTCGCAAGGCCTGCTTTTTACAAGGTAAGTGGTGAATTAATTAAAATTAAAACTTTTTTCCACAGGTTTATTATTTTTAAATGCTTTAAAGAAAGGTAAGTTTATTTTTAGCCCTGTTAGAAAATAAAATTATTTTTTTCAAAAATTTAAATTATTGTTTAAAAGTTATTTCATGTAATTTATAGTTTATTTTAAAAATGTGATTTAAAAAAAATTTATTTGAAGATTTAGTGATGTTTTGGGGCTCATAGTATTTATAAGTTTGACAGCCCTTCCTGTCAAACTTATGAATGAAGCATTCCCTGCTCTGATTGGCTCTCCATGGCCCACGTGATCCCAGGGGATGCATCGAACTAACTGCGCCCCTGGGATACGCAAGCACTGCACGCCGGCAGTTGGAGGAGGCCCAGGATCGGAATTCCACGGGGCCTCACAGCTCAACGGCCGGCGCGCAAGGTAAGTGCAGGTCGGGGGCTTACACCCGCGGGAAGCCCCCGACCCGAATTTCTGGGCCATTAAAAACTGAAACACCAATAATTTGGAAAGAAAAATCTGTGATAGCAACAATTACGCACTAAGAATGTACTGCAAGCATTGGAATAAAAACAAACCTTTTACCACTTTAACTCCTGCACCCACCTGTGCTCCTATTTTAAACAGGCACAAAAAGACAAAATATTTAACAAGATCCACATTTTGATGTATGTGCTCCTTTAAATATTGTTACATGAAACTTGGGGTCTTGATGAGGCTTGACCTTGATTGGTACGCTTCCCCATTGCATTACCCCGCTATATGTAAACAATCAGGGCAGGGTAGGCCTTAGGCTTCTGTGTCAGATAATGTGGCCAGCCAATGCCCATAGTGCTTTAGCATTAACGGAGCACAGCAGTGCATTATTGGTCTCACAGTTTAATAAAGGTTACTCGCCCCTTCCTACTTTGCTGGATATAAGATTATGGCCAACTCATTTATGAAAATAAAAAAACCCTGTCTTACATCCCTCATGAAGGGGTTGAAATTGCACTGTTCAATATTGGGATCGAACACATTTGTTTCCCTCCCCATTTCTATTAATAAAGAGCAGGAAAATGGAATTACAGTAGCTAGCTTGGATTTGGAACTAGCACTGGCACAACCGTGAGCGACCAAATAGCATATATCTGTGCTGAAATTTCTGTAATTCTTATGATTCTCCGTAATATCAAGCCAGATGTTTTCACCATAGATGTTTTCTCTAGAGTTTAGAAGAACGAGAGGTGATCTCATTGAAACATACAAAATTCTTACAGGGCTTGACAGGGTAGATGCAGGGAGGATGTTTCCCCTGGCTGGGGAATCTGGAACCAGAGGCCAGTCTCAGAATAAGGGGTCGGCCATTGAGGACTGAGATGAGGAGAAATTTCTTCACTCAGAGGGTGATGGATCTTTGGAATTCTCTACCCCAGAGGGCTGTGGAGGCTCAGTCATTGAGTATATTCAAGACAGAGACCGATAGATTTTTGAATATTAAGGGTATCAGGGATATGGGGATAGTGCAGGGAAGTGGAGATGAGGTAGAAGATCAGCCATGATCTTATTGAATGGTGGAGCAGGCTCGAAGGGCCAAATGGCCTACTCCTGCTCCAATTTCTTATGTTCTTATGACCTGAATTGTACACATTATTCCAAATGGGTCTGAAACAGTTGCCTCTAAAGGCTCACTATTACTCCTTGAAAATTATGTCATTTAGGAGTTATGTTCATTATTCCATTTTGGGGGGCTATATTCCATCATAATATATACCTATATCTAATATCTTATTTTTCTTCTTTATTGCTGTTACAATTTTAGTTTCAAAGATCTATCTCCCAAATCTCCCCTGTGTTGTGTGATGTACCTACCATTCACTGTATGTTCCCCATGTGTATTTCCTTTCCCCAGCCTCATTAACTTTTATTTTGTTCATATTAAATGACATCTGTCACTTGTGAGCCCTATTTTCCAATCTATAACCGACCCCTCTGTATTTGGTCTTGCTTGTTCTTGGTTATAAACAGTCTACCCCACTGCCCCCACCCCCTCTGCCTGCCTGCCACCGCCCCCCCCCGCCCCCCGCAACACCCCACTACCAAAAAAAGCCTCTGCTGCATCTGTAATTCTCATCTAAGAGCTAAAGACAATCTGCCTTAGCTTTCAAGATCAGACATGATCAAGCGGCTTCAGAGTAGTGAGGCCATAGTTACTGACTTTGGAAAAACAGCAGGCAGAGGAATTTCATTCAAATGCATTAATGGATTCATGGCTAATATCACAGAGTGTCATTTTAATCTTAAACTTTTCTCTACTACAAGGGTCATAAGCACAAACTATATCTGAGAACCATAGTAAGAAATGTAGGCCCGGATTATCCGGGGCCTATGCCTGTGTACGCTGTAAGTGCCCCACAAGTTTCAGGTTTCCACATGCGCTGCACATGCGCGAAAACCCGGAACTTGCGATCTGTTAAGATTCTGCTTGACAGATTGTACGAATCCGCAGGAAATGGACATTCGCTGGCGGAGAGTTGGGCTATTTGCCCCACTACCTCCTAGCGAATGTCCAAGAAACCCTTACGCCTGGTAAAAGCAGGTGTAAGGCCTTCCTTTACCAGCGTAAGGGTTTAAATAAATATTAAAATAATTTTTTTTAAATGATTTAAACATTAAAAAAAACTTTAAAATTAATTTAGGTTATTTTTGGCCTCTTTAAAAATGTTTAAAATTATTTTTCAAAAAACTTAAACTTTTGTTTTAAATGTTTAATTAAATTCTATTTTAATTAACTTTGAACATGTAGTGATTTATTTTTATTTAACTGGTGTGTAATGGTGTTTTTTGGGTGATTCCTATTCATGCTTATGGGGATTCTGTGCGTAAATGGAACCCCCATAAGCATAATGGGGATCCCCCTCTGTGATTGGTTGGGCCGGCCCACATGATCCCAGGGACGCTTGTGAACTGCCTGCGCCCCTGGGATACGTGGGCCTTTATGCAGGCCTACGCCTGCAGGCCCAGGGGCGCAAGTCTTCGAAGGTCCGGAGCAATCAGGTAGGTGTGTACTTTTCTTGCGGTTCGGAGGTGTTCGCCCAGGGCAAGCCTCTGACCGCAATTTCCACCCCATAATATTTTTGTATGTCTGTCGCAATTGTTGTCTTGTATTCCCTTGAGTGTAGAAGATTAAGGGGTGATCTAATTGAGGTGTTTAAAGGAGTTGATAGGGTAGAGAGCAAGGAACTATTTCCTTTGGTAGGGGGAGTCCAGAACAAGGGGACATAACCTTACAATTAGAGCTAGGCCATTCAGGGGTGATGGCAGGAAGTGCTACTTCACACAAAGGGTAGTGGGATTCTGGAACTCTTTCCCCCAAAAAGCTGATGAGACGAGGACAATTGAAAATTTCAAAACTGAGATTGATAGATTTTTGTTAGACAAGGATATTAAGAGTTACAGAATCAAGGCAGGTAGATCAACCATGATCTAATCGAATGGTGAAACAGGCTCAAAGGGTTGAATGGCCCACTCCTGTTCCTGTGTTCCTGTGCTGATTTAACCTATTACTTTCTCTGCGACATTTTCTTTTAGGTTAAAAAAGGGAATACTCGTCTCTTTAAACAACCTATAAGCCATGGTCAAAAAGATCATATCAGTTACTTCAAAGAGCTACTGGTAGAAGTACTGGTGGTTTCCCCCTAAGCTGTTGGTGAAAGACATCAATGCACAGTCTGTTTGTACTGATATAGCACGGCTTGTGAATACTTCCTGTTACCGCAGAACAACTCTTAAAAAAAAAATTGATATTAATTGATTCACAAAATCAGAAAATTTCATTATACCTTAGCACAAACATCAATCGTTGATGCTGACTTCCTGTCTTGGTTTAATAATTCACTTATTTATAAATGTAACAAAAAAAAAGAAATTGGTCCCAGCTGAAAATACCTGAGAAGCTGCAAGTCATTCTGCAAGCACGATGTAGTGGGGTTATGAATTTAATAATCTGTAATGATTAAAGCCCACTAACCACGCTAACTCTTCACCCAGAGGCAGGTGTACCTGCACAACTAATTGAGCTCCTTATGTCTGTCCCTCCGAGCAACTCAAACACACAAGTTCAGGAATCATGTTCTAAGAAGCTGGAAGCGGCAAGCATTAAGAAATGTCCCTCACACAACCTTGAAAAAATACACCGCAGCATTATTTTATCGTAATTGTTTAAATATGTTATCATATTTGGGATAAGAACAGATAATGCTGGAAAAGGACATCAGGTATTCAGCACCGAAAAGAAAAGTACAGTTTGATATTTTGAAGGAGACCCTCTCAGATGTTGACTGATACGCTGTGTATTTGTTGCGACTTCTGTTTTTATTTTAGGTTTCAAGCATGTTTATTTTTTTTTTTATCATTGCCATATTTAGAACTTGCCTTTATATTTTTGGTACATTTGTAAACTGCAGTGACGACAGGGGTAGGAAAAAATACAGGATCGAGAGAGAGTTTGAGAGAGAAAGAGAGAGGAAAGCTATGATGTGCTTTAACCCTATCCCACCCATAGCAGGAAAAACAAACACAGCTTTAAATTTCTATCGTAAAAATTCACAAAGTTCATCTGTGTGGAAAAATCAGAGCTTGCAACCCCCCTAAGAAAATGCTGGTGTTGGAAAGTCAGTCTGAGAGAGAACAAAATAGTTTGGGGCGTCTGGAGCACATGAAGGAGAATGTGTGTAATTTGGAGGGTCTGGTTTGAATATGCTGCATGTTGCAGACAAGTGCTTATTTTCTTTGAAGTTTTACCGTACATACTGTACATTTTAAAGTAAATCATCGAATTGTAATGCTGAATATCCCAATGAAAGCTGAACCAAAGTGAAAGGGATGGATCACCTTTTAAAGTAGAAAAGCTGGAACATGGAGCTGTTAAATGGAACTTTGTCTAAAACAAAATTGATATTTGTAAACATGCTATTGTATCCCTATAATTATACTGAAGTTTATTACACTGAGAGTGTTTAGTAGTTATTACTCTAGGAGGGGAACAGCATTTTAAACTTTACCCTTAAACTGATTGTGACAATAATGAAGTAGTTCGGTGTCACTTATAATTGTTCTTTCAAGCTATCATTGCCTAGCCTTTGGCTTTCCCTTCACCACGATACATCTGCAGCTGTCAGTCTGCCCAACCATTCCCTCTCCTCCACCTTTGATGCACGTGTCCTCAGCAAAACCATTACTCTCTCCAACCCTGTTTGTTCCCTAGTATTGCTCCCATCTTCGCTCCCTCGAGGCGCATATTTGGTTTAGCCATCCATCACCAAAGCTAAAACGATAGCAAAATACTGCGGATGCTGGAAATCCGAAACAACAACAGAAAATGCTGGAAAAACTCAGCAGGCCAGGCCATATCCACGGAGAGAGAAATAGAGTCAACGTTTCAAGTCGAAACCCTTCGTCAGGACTGAAAAAACACAGGAAATGAAACAGATTAAAAGGCCAGTTTGGGGGCTGGGAAATGGGGATGAGAGAACAAAAGAGAAGTGAAGAGACATTAAGAGGTATTCAAAGCGAGACAAGATGGTGATAGGACTAGTGGAGACAAAAGACAGCTCTAGATGAGGCGTGAAATGCGCTGGCAGAATGAGAGACAGCTGCCATGTGGGAGAGAAAAAAAGGGGGAAGGGCACAAAACAAAGGTGTGGATAAAAAATATATATAAAAATGTAATAGGGGCCGAAGTTATGATCTGAAATTGTTGAACTCGATATCGAGTCCGGAAGGCTGTAAAGTGCCTAATCGGAAGATGAGGTGCTGTTCCTCGAGCTTACGCTGGGTTTCTGTGGAACAATGCAAGAGCCCGAGGACGGTGAGGTCTGAGTGGGAATGAGGCGGTGAATTAAAGTGACAGGCGACCGGGAGCTCGGGGTCACCCTTACGGACTGAACGGAGGAGTTCCGCAAAGCGGTCACCCAATCTGCATTTGGTCTCCCCAATGTAGAGGAGACAAGATCGTGAGCAGTGAATACAGTATACTAGATTGCAAGAAGTACAAGTAAATCGCTGTTTCACCTGGAAGGGGTGTTTGGGGCCCTGGACAGTGGGAAGGGGGGAGGTATAAGGGCAGGTGTTGCATCTCCTGCGCTTGCACGGGAAGGTGACGGGCGAAGGGGAAGGGGTGCTGGAGGTGATAGAGGAGTGGACTAGGGTGTCTCGGAGGGAGCGGTTCCTACGGAATGCTGAAAGGGGAAGGGAAGATGTGTTTGGTGGTGGGATCACGTTGGAGGTGGCGGAAATGGCGGAGGATGATCCGTTGAATACGGAGGCTGGTGGGGTGAAAGGTGAGGACAAGGGGAACTCTATCGTGGTTCCGGGAGGGAGGGGCAGGGTTGAGGGCGGAAGTGCGGGAGATAGAACAGACACGGTCGAGGGCTGTGTCAACCACGGTAGAGGGGAATCCTCGATTGAGGAAAAAGGAAGACATATCAGAAGCACTGGTGTGGAAGGTGGCATCGTCGGAACAGATGCGGCAGAGATGGAGAAACTTGGAGAATGGAATAGAGTTCTTACAGGAGGCAGGGTGGGAGGAAGTGTAGTCCAGGTAGTTGTGGGAGTCAGTGGGCTTGTAGTGAATGTTGGTCAATAACCTATCCCCAGAGGTGGAGATGGAGAAGTCGAGGAAGGGAAGGGAAGAGTCGGAGATGGACCATGTGAAGGTGAGGGAAGGGTGGAAATTGGAGGCAAAGTGAATGAAATTGTCTAGTTCAGGGCGAGAGCAGGAAACGGCACCGATACAGTCATCAATGTACCGGAAAAAGAGGTGAGGGAGGGGACCCGAGTAGGACTGGAACAAAGAGTGTTCCACATATCCCACGAAAAGGCAGGCATAGCTAGGACCCATGCGGGTGCCCATAGCAACACCTTTAATTTGGAGGAAATGAGTGGAGTCAAAGGAGAAATTGTTCAATGTGAGAACAAGTTCAGCCAGGCGGAGGAGGGTGGTGGTGGATGGGGACTGGTTGGGCCTCTGTTCAAGGAAGAAGTGGAGCGCCCTCAGGCCATCCTGGTGGGGGATGGAAGTGTAGAGTGATTGTACGTCTCCATGGTGAAAAGGAGGCGGTTGGGGCCAGGAAACTGGAAACTGTTAAAGTGGCGGAGGGTGTCGGAAGAGTCGCGGATGTAGGTGGGAAGAGACTGGACAAGGGGAGAAAAGACAGAGTCGAGATAGGAAGAGATAAGTTCCATGGGGCAAGAACAGGCTGAAACGATGGGTCTACCAGGGCAGTCCTGTTTGTGGATCTTGGGAAGGAGGTAGAAGGGGGCTGTGCGGGGTTGGGGAACTATGAGGTTGGTGGCCGCGGGGGGAAGATCTCCAGAGGAGATGAGGTCAGTAGTTGGACAATATCATGTGCTATCAGGCCTTACTCTCCTCTGTCTAAACTCCTCACTACTCGAGGATCATCCTGGAGAGCAAAGATAGTCCTTGACTTCTTTTCTCCACTACTAACCATTGCCTTAAACCCCTCTCCCTGCCCCCTCTGCCCGTACATCTAACAAGTACGAGGAGCTCATGGACTACTTTGTCACTAAGATTCAGACCATCCATTCAGCTGCCTCTGCCCACCAAGCAGTACCTGCCCCAAGAGACGCCTCATCTTAGCCCTAAACCTTTGGCTTTCTCCTGTTTCTCTCCTATCTTCCTTTACGTCCTCTCTGAGCTCATTTTGTCCATGTGTTTCACCTCCTGCTCTTTTGACTGCATTCCTACTAAACTGCTGACCATCCGGCTTCCCTTCCTGGCCCTCAAGCTATTTGAAATTATTCCAGCCCATCTGCTGCTGAAATCCTCATCCATGTCTTTGTAAATGCTCCCCTGTCCTGCCTCCCATCATCCACTCATTCAAAACCCGTATCCCAACCCGTACTAAGTCCTGCTCACCAATCATCTCTGCTTGCTGACCTACATTGGCTCCTGGTCCCCCAGTGCCTCAAACTTAAAAATCTCATCCATATTCAAATCCCTTCCTGCTCTCACCTCTCCCTATCTCTGTAACCTTCTCCAACCTTACAACCTCCCCCAGAATTCTGCCTTCCTCCAACTCCGGCCCCTTCCCTTCCCCTAACCTTAACGGCTGTGTCTCCAAGCATCTAAACTCTATGCTCTGGAATTGCCTCCCTAAACTTCTCTGCCTCTCCATTTCCCTTTCCTCCTTTAACACTTTCCTTAAGTCCTACCGCTTTGACCAAGCTTTTGTTCACCCTTCCTAATATTTCCTTCTTTGACATGGCTTCCATTTTTGTCTGATTATGCTTGTTGTTTTAGCTTTGTAGATGTTCCTTTATTTCAGTCACTAATCCTAAGGAGCTTAAAAAAAAGCTAGCTACAGCTAGAATCTTGGCCCAAGCTTAACTCAATACACATGTTTCAAGTTTCAACTGTTGTCTGCAAATCTTGAGGGAGGAACCAAGCTACTTTTGAACAAACACATCACTGCAGGAGTTCCTCAGGGCAGTGTCCTCGGTCCAACAATCTTCAGCTGCTTCATCAATGACTACCCCTTCATCATAAGGTCAGAAGTGGGGCTGTTCGCTGATAATTGCAGTGTTCAGCTCCATTTGAAATTCCTCAGATTATGCTACTGCTACTTTTGTATGATGGGAAAAGCTTATAATGGGATGTCTAGCTTGGCTATCCATTCAATGGCCTCCTGAGATGCCAAGTGGAAAAATGAGGTGCGTCCCGCAACAGATCTTAGTGGGCAGGTTGATATGATGTGTTCCACAGTCTGGGACTCATGGCCACAGTTGCACTTCGGGTCGTCCCTCACCTTCCACTTGTGGAGCAGGTGGCTGCATCACCCATGCCCCGTGCGGATTTAGTTGAGCGCTGCCCACTGTCTTCGAGAGAGGTCAAAGCCAGGGACCTCTGCTGTTGGGTCAGTGATAAGGTGTTGGTTCTTTATGTTGCACGCGTCCCACGATTCGTCCATCTGGATAGTGGGTTGATACCAGCTGCGTGAATAGGTTGGCCCAGACATATGTGGACATACCATATTTTGCGTGGCATGCTATCATGTGGAATCCATGGATCTGCATCCGGTATGGGTTCGGTTCAGGTAGGTGGGTTTCTTGGAGGGCAAGAACATCGATCATTTGTGTTTTAAGTTCCCTTGACAAGATCTCACACTTTGCTCTAGATAGGCCTTCAACGTTGAGTTGATAAATGCGGAGTGCTGGCCCAATTATCTTGGCTAGTTGGTCCTGAAAGGGACCTTTGGTTGACATGTTTGATGCTTTCATGCATTTCAGACTGGAGGGCTGTTTTTGGGCATTTGGTCGTCTTCTTGATAACATTAGCTGGCAAGTTCTTGGTGAACTAGCACACACAGAGAGACCACGTAAAGGTTGTCATCAGCTCCCCCTCAGATAATAAAGCAGTCCATGCCCGCATGCAGCAAGAACTGGACAATATCCAGGCTTGGGAAACAATTCAGGCAAGTAATATTTGCACCACACAAATGCCAGGGAGTCCAACAAAAGAGAGCCTAACAACCTTCCCTTAACATTCAATGGTATCACCATCATTAAATCTCCCACCATCAACATCCTGGGGGTTACCATTGACCAGGGACTCAACCGGACCAGCCCCATAAATGTCATGGCTACTAGAGCAGCTCAGAGGCTGGGTATTCTGTGGCGAGTGGCTCACCTCCTGACTCCCCAAAGCCTCATCACCATCTACAATGCACAAGTAAGGAGTGTGATGGAATACTTTCCACTTGCCTGGATGAGTGCAGCTGCAACAACACTCAACACACCATTCAGGATAAAGCAGTCTGCTCGATTGGCACCCCACCCATAAGCTTAAAAGCTTCTTTGGCAGAACCTCCCAAGCCCATGACCTCCATCATCTAGAAGGACAAGGACAGCAGGTGCATGGAAACACCATCACCTCCAAATTCCCCTCCAAGTCACACACCATCCTGATTTGGGCATATATCGCCATTCCTTCATCGTCGCTGGGTCAAAATCCTAGAACTACCAACCTAACAGCACTGTGGGAGTACTTTCACCACACGGACTGCAGTGATTCAAGAAGAAGGCCCAACACCATCTTCTCAAGGGCAACTAAGGGTGGGCAATAAAATGCCAGCCTTGCCAGCAAAGCTGGTATCCCAAGAATAATTAAAAAAAAACACATACTGCGTGATTTGCTCAGCTTTGTATATTTTCGAATATGACTGACAGTTAATCAGATCCATAAAGTCCTGATAACTGTTTTCAGGGATGTTTAAGGAAGTTTAGCTGTTAAAATTGGAGGTGGTCAGTTTGGAACTACAAAGAGATATAGGACAAGATTTTCAGAGACCGCACACCAGCAGAGAGGCCTTGCATGCAGCGGGCAGCTTATTGGAAAATTGCAAGAGCACTGCCCGTGATTTTCCAATAAGCCACCCATTGCATGCTTGGCCCTACTGGTGGCATGGAGTTTTTGGGAAAATTGTGCCCATATAACTCAGACTAGCACAGCTCCTGCAGTGGTAAGAAACCCAAGAAGAAAAGAAACACACGTGTATAAATGTTATTTACAGAAGAATAGTTTATCATTTATATTGTGACCTTTTATTGTGTTCCTTTTGAGGAAATAGAAGGATTTCCACTATAAATAGATATGGGTATTATAATACCGTTATTTATTCATTTGTTCATCTTTTGTTAAATAAAATGCCTTAATAGTTTAAATCTAAAATGAGGTCTGATGTTGTGATGCTTTACTGCTTATCAAAGTTGGGAGTCAGAGCTCATGGAAGTCTAGGATTATTCCAGTGGCTAAAGTAATTCACATAAATGTTTTTCTGTTCATTATCTTCTTTAAGGCTGAGATGTATGGATTGTTGTTGGGTAAGGGTATCAAAGGTTATGGATCAAAAGCGGATAAATAGAGTCGAGGTACAGATCAAATTTGAGCTAACAGGCTCAAGAGGCTGAATGGCCTAATCCTGTTTCCATTGTTGGAGATACCCAACTCAAACTGTGAAAAGCGTGCGTTTGCAACAAACAGGAAGAAACTTTGAAAGGACAACAGGTCTCTCTGTGGAGAGAGAGAAGATAATGAAAATTAGCACCAGTTTGGGGGAGTAATACTGGAAAATTCATGGTTTCATCCTTCCGGTGTAGCTTGTATTCTTGGATTTTGCAATATTGCACAAATTTATACTGCAAGTAGCTCACTATATGTAGAGGAACTTGGTGGACAACTGTGGAATATAAGAATTGTTCCGAGGGAATAAGTTCTCACTAGTATTCAATTCTGTATCCTAGTTTTCCATTGAACGTTTGTTTATTTCATGAACTAGAAAGAAGGAAGAAAGAACTTGCACTTATATAACTTCTTAAGATGTCTCAGGACATTTCAAAGCCATTTCCAACAAATTGGATTACTTTCGAATTACAGTCACAATTGTTATATCAGCAAACAATGCAGCCAACTTGCGCATAACAAGGACTTACAAACACCAAATGAGATGAATGACCGGCGAATCTGTTTTTTGCAGTATTAGGTCATGGCGGAATATCAGCAAGAACACTGGAGAATTCCTTGCCTTTCTTTGAAACAGTGCAATGAAGTATTTTACCTCACTTAAGCAGAACCTCTGTTTAATGTCTCACCTTCAACAATACAGCAGTCCCTCAGTTCTGCACTGCCTAAATTATATGCTCAAGAAATACAGTGGGGCTTGAAACTTTAATCTTCCGACTCAGAGGCAAGAGGCTACCAACTGAGTCAAGCTGACACTTATAGAATATATTTAATAAAAAGTGTGCACAATTTGAATGGCTTCAATGGAAACGGTGGTATTAAAAATCATTTAACATCTGAAAGATGAATTTGTTGATTTCTATAAAGGGTGGGTGATCTGCTCTCCCGGGCTGTGTCTCCTGTTAGCCTCTTGAATCAGAACGTCATGGGTTCAAGTCCCATTGCAAAGGCTTGAACACAAAATCTAGGCTGACACTCCAGTCCAGTACTGACAGAGCGCTGCACTGTCGGAGGTGCCCTCTTTCGGATGAGATTTTAAATGGACGCCCTGTCTGCTTTCTCAAGTGGACGTAAAAGGTCCCATGGCACTATTTTGATGAAGAGCAGGTGAGTTCTCCCCGATGACCTGTCCAATATTTATCCCTTAACCAATAACACTAAAAAAACAGATTATCTGGTCATGATCACATTGTTATTTGTGAGAGCTTGCTGTGCACAAATTGGCTGCCTCGTCGTTTCCTACATTACAACAGTGTTTCATTGGCCATAAAGCGATTTGTGATGTCCTGAGGTCATGCAAGGTGCTATATAAATGCAAGTCTTTCTTTTTTTCTTTTATTTCCAATATTTTCTAGCTTTATTTCAGATATTCAACACTTGTATTTTTCTTTTTGGAATGTATAATCTGTTGATTTTTCGTACTTCCATGTGAGGAAGTTAAGATAAAAAAGCTCTTTAGTGGGCAAGCAATAGCTGTGAACCAAGATCCTACCATTGCATGGTGCAGTACATTTCAGCACCATTGCACTCCAATACCACACTGACAAATAGTTCAGAGAAGTAAAAATTCACTTGCAAAATCAGTTCCACATTTCACAGCGAGCACAGACACTGTACACATTGGAGTTTGCAGCATGTTCTTCTTTCAAAAACAGAATTCATTTTAAAAGTTTGTTATAGATCTATTATTCAGTCACAGGACTAAATTGTTTACCACCCTCATGACTAAATATAAAAGTAACTATATGTGGGACTGTGACAGACAGAACTGTTTCACCAAAATCCCTCTTTACCAGATTTTTAATACGGCAAACAAAGAGATTGGAAGGAAGAGTATACTTAGTTGTGGGCATGTAGGTGTATCACAGCCATCAAAAGAGCATGTTTTAGTACTGAAATTTATTCACCACATCAGTGTTATAAAAACCGTAGCACATCATTAGGGGCTAAATTAAAGAACTTGTAATAATATGGGTTTAGGATATTTGTTTTTGTGTAAGTCAAGTCTACGTTCATGGGTATCCACAACAGGAACAAGAGGTTTTGACTGACGAGGACACAGGCGTGCAATGAAACTGAAACCCTCCATTTTTATGTTACAGATAATTTGATGGAAATATAGACACTAGGGAAAACCTGTCTATAATTGCTGTTTTACGTCTGGAGTGATTGCACCTCAATTGACGATAATTAAAAGCGACGGCAATTATTCCGAATGATGTGAGTTTAAATTATCGGTATTGGGATAAAATTGCTTCCTTCCCCAACAAATGTTAACTTTCCATCGCCAAAAGCGAAAAAAAACAGATGAGGTCACTTTCCAATTAGTATGAACACAATTTGAACAAAGGATTAATTCACCAGGACTTAGATTGGTTGGATCTAATTTGCTTCATATATGCTGGATGCAAGTTCTAATAAGGGATGAATGAAGTGCAAAATTGGATTTCTACAACGTTTCCTCTTCAGGAGCCACTGAGATAAAGAGCTTGCAGCTGGTCCTAAACGTGAGGGAGCAGAGGCAGTTTGGCACTCTCCACTGCGCACCCTGCCAGGCAACTTTATCTCAGGTTTATGCACAAAATGACGAGCAAACCGAAGGTTAAAAAGTCTATTTAATTATAGCTGCGCAGCTTGAAGGGGGAATTTACGGAATAAAAGATCAGTGTATCTACACACAAAATTACATGCATGCCAAAAAGGGCTTTACTCTTCAACAACACTGGGACTGGGGCTCAACACAGCTGAATACAAATACATTTCATCGGAGGCTGGTTTTAAAGCGACATCATCTGAATAAAAAGTGTTTGAGAAACATTTTTTTGTTGGTTTCTAAATACACAATGCAATGATATCAGTCGCATTCGTATTATAGAAGTCACAGCACGGAAGGAGATCACTCGATCCATCGCCATGTGCTCGTGTTAGCTCTTCAACTGGAACTATCTACTGTAATACCAGTTCCCTATCCTTCCCCACAAAGTCTGTTATATTCTTCCTCTTCAAATGCTCATCCGTTTCCCTTTTAAATGATATAGTTGCAGCCTCAAAGGCTATTTGTGGTAAAGCATTCCATGTTCTAATATAAAAACAGAAAATGCTGGAAATACTCAGCAGGTCAGGCAGCATCTGTGGAGAGAGAAACAGAGTTAACGGGGGCGATTTTGCCAGCCCTGGGGAGGCGGGTTTGGAGGCGGGACTGCCGGGAAAATGGCAGAATAGGGTACCTATCCCGCCCCCAACCCGCTTCCGTGCCATCTTCCCAGGCGGGAAGGGCATTACAGCCACTTAACTGCTTGTTAACAGGTAGTTAACAGGCAGTTAAGAGGATTATCCCCATTTTACCCACGCAAGTGTGGGCTTTCCGAAGGCTGCGAACCCCGCCAGGGTCACCGAGGCGAGCAGAGGGCCTGCGGGGTTCAGAGGGGTCCAAAGGTGCGCTGTGGAGGTGAGTGATGGGTGCAAGTGTGGAGAGGTAAGTATGTGAGCTGAGTGAAAAGTGTTAGAAAGAGTTTACTTACCTTTGTTTCTTCCTGCAGGCTTCAATCGTTGGGGATCCGGAGGCTCCGGCATCTCCATGGCAGAGATGACAGAATGGCATTTTTCGATGCAACAGCCATCTGCTTTCTGCTCAGAAAATAGGTTTGGTGAGCCTTGATTACAAGAACTCACCAAACAACAGAGAATGTCAGTGTTTGACAGCTTCTCAAAGCTGTCAAACGATGACAATTCATCTGTCAAAAATGTTCCCTGTAACCGGCTTCCCCTTAATTGGCCTGCTAAGCCCACTGGGCAGGCTTAACAAGGTCAATCAAGGGAAAATAGAGTGGGTTGGTCACAAGTCGATGGAGGCGGGACTAAAACCCGACAAGTGGGAGTCCCGCCTCCAACACGCCCCCATTGGCAAAATCACCCCCAACGTTTCAGGTTAATGACCCTTCGTCAGAACTGGAAAAAGTTGGAGATGAAACAGGTTTTTAAGCAAGTGTAGGGGCAGGGAAATGGGGGAGGGGAGGAAAGAACTAAAGGGAAGGTCTGTGATAGGTTGGAAGGCGGGAGAGATTAAGAGACAAAAGGGATGATGGTGCAAAGCAAAAGGAGATGGTAATGGGACAAGTTAAGAAACAAAAGATGACCCTAGATGAAGTGTAAATGGCAATGGCAGAATCATCAACAGCTGCCATGTGAGAGAGATAAAAAAAATGAAAAAAATGAGAGGGGCAGAGGTTATAGTCTGAAATTGTTGAACTCGATGTTGAGTCCAGAAGGCTGTAAAATGCCTAACCGAAAGATGAGGTGCTGTTCCTCGAGCTTACGTTGAGCTTCATTGGAACAGTGTAGGAGGCCAAGGATGGAGAGGTCAGAGTGGGAGTGGAGCGGAGAATTAAAGTGACAGGCGAACGGAAGCTCGGGGTCACCCTTACGGACTGAACGGAGGTGTTCTGCAAAGCGGTCACCTAAACTGCGTTAGGTCTCCCCTCTTCTAATACCCCTCTGTACAGAAAAAGAAATCAAACATCTTCCTCTGTCCTTTTTGTGATAGTCCTGAGTCTGCGGCCCCTTGTTACTGATTCACTGGCCAGTGGAAACGATCTTTCACTACTTACCCTTATGAAACTTTACATAACTTTAATACCCCACGAGATCGCCCCTTTACCTTCCCTGTTCCAATGAAAGAGGCCCGTTTCTTCATTATGGTAGCTCATTCCTTGTATCATTTCTGTGCATTTCACTTTACCCTTTCCAAGGCTCTACTATCCTTTCTATAAGGTGTTGCAAGTTCTCCTTGTTAAGGATGATACCATTTAGAATATACTTCCTTTCAATGTTTCCTTCCCCCGCCCCCCAAGATGTTCTACTTCACATGAGAATGCATCATTGTGTTATTTACATACATGGTGACAAAGAGGCAACTTGCCTCTTCTTTTACACCCAAACAAATCAAAAGGCTAACCAAACCAAACACTTTGGGGGAAAAATTCGGTTGCTTTGCGCCTCCCGTTAGCGCCCGAAGAGGCGCTAATGGGGCGCAAAGCAACTAGCCCCCGGGCGCAGCGATGTTTGCGCCGCTCGTGAAATTGATTAGACATTTTGCGGCAGCGCTAAACACTACCGCCACGATCTCCTGCTCCTGCAGATCATGACATCAGTTGAGTGTGCAATGCCCTGGTAGCACCCCGGACCGGATATTGAGTGGCACCCCCTGCCTTACCGCCTGCCGCTAGCAACGACAGGTTGAGGGGAGCGTTTTGCAGTCAGGAAGGGACTGGGGGAGCGCTGTTTAAAGGCGACCGCTTCCTGCCTTTTTTTGTCGGCGACATTTTTGCACCACGAATTCTGAGAGAGAGAGACTTCTGGAGAGATTCAATGCTGTGTGAAGGAGTTTTGGGTACTGAGCAGCACTTTGCAGGTTCATTTTGATTTGACCTTCCTTGCATCGATTTAGAAGAGACTGTGGGGGCTGCACTCTGAGCACTTTCCCTGGTTCTCTCCATTGTTCTTTCCAGCAGATTTGATGTACAGGTCTCTCCAGGCCGAGATTAAAGGCTGCAGTGAACAGGGTGTGGATGGAGAGCAAGATCGACCCTCCCCTTTAAGAACTGGCCGGCGCCAGTGTGTCTGTGTTCCATTGCTGACTGACATCAAATGAGCTTCGCCAGAGCTCTGAGGTAGCGCCTTAAGAGAGGTGTGTAGTGCCTGATTTAGCGCTCCAATCACCTCCAGGGGCGATAGAAGCCAAGTTTGCAGTCGGAGGCAATAATTAGCGCCAGGTGCTAAACTTTGCGCCCGGCCGATAATTGCACCCCAAACAGGGCGATACCGAATTTCTCCCCCTTTTATTTTAATGAAGGTACTGCATCTTTAAATTTCACTTTAGGTAGTAAAAATTAAGGATATTTATCGAGATAAAAGTGCACACCTGACCTCAATCCAATTGCCAGCATGCAGGTTTCTCAAGATCACTAAAGGAAACAGGTACATATTCATCAATCCTCTGCCTGGAACTACAAACAGATTCCTTTCCCTTGATCACTTTAGATCCGAGAAAGAAAAATCAGAATACAGTATTTTCTTAATGGTGAGAGATAGTAACTGTGGAGGAGCAATGGGATTTATGCTATGCTTCAGTTGTAGGGATCCTTGATCAGACCAGATCTGGAGTACTGTGCTCAGCTTTGGACCCGAAACTCAGGAAAGACGGAGGTTCACCAGAATAATACCAGGACTAAAAGGGTTATTATTATTATGAGGGCAGGTTGCATAAACTTGGTTTCTATGCCCTTGCATTTAGAAGGTTGAGGGGTGATCTTATTGAGGTGTTTTAAATGATAAAGGGATTTAATAGGGTAGATCCAGAAAAACTATTTCCTCTGGTGAGGGAATCCAGAACAAGAAAGCATAATCTTAAAATTAGAGCTAGGCCAGTTAGGAGTGAAATCAGGAAGCACTTTTGATTGCAAAGTGTAGTGGAAATCTAGAATTCGCTCCCCCAAAAGGCTGTGGATCCTGGTTCAACTGAAACTGTTAAGGCTGAGACTGATAGATTATTGTTGGGTAAGGGTGTCAAAGGACATAGATCAAAGGTGGATAAATGGAGCAGAGGTACAGACCAGCTTTGAGCTAACTGAATGGCGGAACAGACTCAAGGGGCTGCATGGCCTCCTCCTGTTCCTAATGTTCCTTTGACTAATTAACAAGCCATAACCAATAGAACCCGAATACAGACTTCTCCACTCGCCCGCTATAGCTGCGGATTTTTATTTTACTTAAAATAATGATTTAAAAGTGCAACCCTTACCTTTGTTGTTGCAGCTCCAGCCACAAATAACAACTCCTCACTTGTCATCCACCGTCTGTGAGAGTGAATAAAAGATTAGTATTGCACATGGGCAGAGGCATCAGGATAACGTGCACAACAGGAGAAAACATTGTACAGCAATTTTTGTAAGAGTTTAGTGAGAAGACAACAGCCTTTCCAAAATTACTCATTGCTTGTTCAGTTAGCACTCTTAAGCACACTTAGATCAGTGTTTTGCAAAACAAACCAAAATTATTACTTGGGTCTCTAGCCAGAGGCAATAAATACCCCAAAATACAATACAGGTTTAGTGCAGATAAAGAGTTAATCAATGAATCACAGAAGAGTAAATGAAGCAGGGAAGCGAGGAAGTAAGTCATAAAGATGATTCAGGAAGCTAGCAGAGAAAGAAATTATGCAGATTGGAGACGGAAGGCTAAGTACTCAAGGACTGAATTGGAGATGGGGAGATAAAATATTTGATGGATTAATATATTCTGACAGACGGGTGATGAATGTTTTTTATTCATTCACAGGATGTGGGTGTCGCTGGCCAGGCCCAGCATTTATTGCCCGTCACTAATTGCCCTTGAGAAAGTGGTGGTGAGCCGCCTTCTTGAACCATTGCAGTCCGTGTGGTGAAGGCACTCCCACAGTGCTGTTAGGGAGGGAGTTTCAGGATTTTGACCCAGCGATGATGAAGGAACAGCGATATACTTCCAAGTCAGGATGGTGTGTGACTTGGAGGAGAATTGGAGGTGGTGGTGTTCACATGCGCCTGCTGCCCTTGTCCTTCTAGGTGGTAGAGGTTGCGGGTTTGGGAGGTGCTGTCAAAGAAGCCTTGACGAGTCGCTACAGTGCATCTTGTAGATGGTACACACTGCAGCCATGGAGCACTGGTGCTGGAGGGAGTGAATATTTAAGGTGGTGGATGGGCTGACAGATGCTGACAGGGGTGGTATCTGCAGCTGTTAAAGGGACACACGCATCAATCAGTTAAGTATGAATGGAAGGGTTTGGCCTTGGATTTTATTGAAGTGGTGGCTTGCTGCAATATATGTGAAAAGTTTTTGAAGTGTTTTGGAAGTGCTGCTAGACGCTTGCAAGGGCTCCGATGGTATGTGAATGCCTTTGAGAAGACAGAACATGCTGCGGATACTCAGCAGGTCACCCTACATCCATGGAGTTCATGTCGCAGGTCTGCCTGACCAACTGAGTAATTCCAGCATTTTATGCTGTCAATTCACATTTACAGCATCTGCTTGCAGAGGGAAGAGGAAGACGTAGAAGAGCAAGACGCAGAAAAAGAGGAAGCTGAAGAGGAATTAGACGGAAGGATGCATTCCAGACAGCCCCTTTGTAGCCGGGATATCTGGGATGGAATCATCCACCTGCGGTCCTACTGACTGGGCAGGCTACCTCTTCTTGTTGACCCACTGGCTGGGCAGGCTGCATTTCTTGGGTGTGTGAAATGAGGAAGGCACAAGGGTGGAGTTGTGCTGACGGGAGGGTGGGAAACCTAGAGGTGCAGGCCAGAAGTGGGGTAATGTATGAGAATACCCGCACCTTGTATCCTTTCAGCCCTGCCACTGGCCACCATGCCCCTGCCAAGAATGGCCTGCACCATCTCCTCCAAGGTGGTGAGGAGATGCTAGGAATGGGGGATGTGCCTCGTGATTGGTGCAGTTTGTTGGTAGTTGAGTGATTGGGGGTCTTTCATTGAGCAGTGTGTGAGGCTAGTGGTGCAGTTGGCAGGAGACGGCTTTTAAAGATGCATTTACTGAGCTTGACCAGTGGTCTGAGGTCATTAAGCTTCTTTGGGCACTGGAGCCAGGTGGTAGGGGTGACACTGCTGGCAGTGATGACCTTGGTGATGTACTCACACATTGTTCTTTCTGGAGGGCCTCCTGGCCCCTGTGGGTAGAGGGCCAGTCTTGCAGTGTTGACCCTCTGCATAAAGCTGGAGTGCTGCGTGCAAGACTCTGAGTGCCCCTTCCCTGGCTTGCTGAGCCATTTGAGTTAGTGCTGAGGCAGTTTTCCCATTTGTTCAGTTTAGGAAGGTAATTCAGCTTTACGAGCTGAATAATCACATTTGGAACTTCTTTTAAAGATTGAATATTTGTTTAAAAAGAAACATAAAAGGCTAAAAAATGTATTGAATCAGTGCATTTTATGTTGTCTTGCTCCAATGTGCATGGCCCCTTTAAATTTCAGAGCTCTGCACTACCCACAGTGTATTGCAAGCTGCACAGCCTCGCACACAGACGCTCGGGGAAGCAGCAGCACTGCACCAGGACTACAAATTGCACCTAAGATTAGCATTGTGCCACCTACTCCCATGCCCCCACACCAATTTAGGTCGGGTAGCGCCGCAGCCATTTTGGGCGACTGTTAACGGCAGTTGGCGGTGACACCGACTGCTTTGCTGGCGATCACCAATCTTTCCCCCATTGAATAATTGGGGATGGAAGATAAACACCCTGAAGGATTATAAACAGGTATAAATGCACTGATGTTAATCAAACATTATGATATCATTTGCAAGATGTTACTTTGTTTTCTAGGTTAGACATAGCTGGAAAGTAACCAGCTCCTTGTAAGTTAATGAATGACATTCTCCAAATTTGTAATCAGAATTTGATTCTCATTTTTCAGAATTTACTGAGTGCAAATGATTTTGTAGGTAGATTCAAATGTTTGTGGCACAATACTTACACGGAATGAGCATCGTTGGAATACAAATAATAAATACTTCCAAACTGAGCATATATTCATTTATATTCATTCATGATTGGTGCTAATGGTTGTATACTTAAAGTGTCTTCACAGTACCAGGAATGTTTGCTCTAGAGCCAGATGATCAAATTTGCTGAAGTGACATCAGTACCGAGACATAAAGGTAAACACCAGTTCCATTAAACTTGGGCACAGCTCCCCTTCAATCAGTTAGATTGGCATTGGGTTTTGTTTGCTGGAGAGAGTGACACATTTTTCTTTCCTCTACAAATCAGAATATAAAAATAAGGCACAGTTAACTTTTCACTTGCGTCATTGCCTTTGATGCTGATTTTAATGGTTTGGATCTGATTTTTAATGTTCTGTGACTCACAGTAAGTTTAAAGCAACCAAACTAAACTAACCAATCTACCAACAGGGCTGGTTTGCTGATCTTGAAAAAAAACATCAACTTTAACTTTGAGAAGTTACTGTAATGTTATTGATTCTCTATTCAATGGGAATCAGGGGGAAACTCTCCACTGGCTGGAGTCATACCTACCACAGAGGAAGATGGTTGTGGTGGTTGAAGGTCAAACATCTCAGCCCCAGGACATCGCTGCAGCAGTTCCTCGGGGCAGTGTCCTAGGCCCAGCCATCTTCAGCTGCTTCATCAATGGCCTTCCCCCCATCATAAGGTCAGAAATGGGGTTGTTCGCTGATGACTGCACAGTGTTCAGTTCCATTCGCAACTCCTCAGATAATGAAGCAGTCCATGCCCACAAGCAGCAAGACCTGAATGACGTTCAGGCTTGGGCTGATAAGTGGCAAGTAACATTCGCGCCACACAAGTGCCAGGCAATGGCTATCTCCAACAGGCGAGAGTCTAACCACCTCCCCTTGACATTCAACACCATTACCATTGCTGAATCCCCCACCATCAACATCCTGGGGGTCACCATTGACCAGAAACTTAACTGGACCAGCCACATAAATAATGTGACCACAAGAGCAGGTCAGAGGCTGGGTATTCTGTGGCGAGTGTCTCACTTCCTGACTCCCCAAAGCCTTTCCACCATCTACAAGGCACAAGTAAGGAGTGTGATGGAATATTATCCACTTTCCTGGATGAGTGCAGATCCAACAACACTCAAGAAGCTTGACACCATCCAGGACAAGGCAGCCCGCTTGATTGGCATCCCATCCACCACCATAAACCTTCACTATCTCCACCACCGGTGTACTGTGGCTGCAGTGTGTACCATCTACAAGATGCACTGCAACGACTTGCCAAGGCTTCTTCGACAGCAACTCCCAAACCCGCAACCTCTACCACCAAGATGGACAAGGGCAGCAGGCGCATGGGAACATCACCTGCAAGTTTCCCTTCAAGTTACACCCCATCCTGACTTGGAAATATATCGCCGTTCCTTCATCGTTGCTGGGTCAAAATCCTGGAACACCCTCCCTAACAGCACTGTGGGAGTACCTTCACCACACAGACTGCAGCGGTTCAAGAAGGCGGTTCACCATTACCTTCTCAAGGGCAACTAGGGATGGGCAATAAATGCTGGCCTTGCCAGCGACACCCACATCAGGAATGAATTTTTAAAAAGCCCTACATGTAGAAGATATATAAAAAGTCCACAGATTAAAAGGAAAATCAGAAGCTCTTTAAGCCGTAGTAATTTTTATGTGCATGCGCCAAAAGCAGATTATGTTTCCTATGATTTACTGCCAGCTGCTTGCTTAGTTATTAACCAATACCATATTTTTCCACAGTTGCTTTGTTCATGACATCAAAATGACTTTTCTAATTAGCTACAATTCCTATTCTCTCAGCCATTTGAATCAAAGCTGTTGCCTTATGCTAAACACCTGTCCATAGATGGCTTCTTGATGCTAATAAGTCGCAGGCTGCAGTGATTGTATTTACAATGTTAAACAGAAATCTTCAAGCAATCTTTTTTAATTTTTTTAGTGTTCCACCCTAAGGTATTTTTTCTTGCCATATACCATTTTATTTTCCACAGCCCATCATTTTCCAGATTTCAACACTATGCAATTGCCCCATACCTAAATTTTTTTCCCTTATCTTCCACTTTGAAATTGGTAAATAAATACATTGCAGCTCAGTAGCAAGTAGCAAAATACCCTCCTTATACTTGTGGAAAGTGGTTTGTTTTATGTGGAAGCTGATATTCCAACTTTCCAACCAATGGCAATTCACTTGTTCTCTGCCAGATGACAGTAATAATGACAAAATGTTAGTATGATTGTTGACATGTATTATTTTTGAGGAACAGAACATCTTAATTGGTTGAGTATGAATCAGCACTAGAATGCAAGTTTTTTTTTATTCGTTCATGAGATGTGGGCGTCACTGGCAAGGCCAGCATTTATTGCCTATCCCTAATTGCCCTTGAGAAGTATCTACTCTTCTTGGCCCTCCCCTTTGAGGTAAGAGAGCTGGGAAAGGAAACAGACAAAACAATATAGGATAAAAGTGGATTCAAAAACTTCACTCAACATTATAATGGTACAATGTAGGTGGCACATTTTAAGTATTCACCTCTCAACTCTGGTTCCTGGGGTAAAGCCAGCCCCAAAACATGAGAAAGGGTGCCTCTGGCAGCTGTTCGGGTCCAAGGTAAAATGAGTTTACACAGGCTTACACCAGCGTCAGGTGGATGTGAGTTCACAGGATGAAACTACTCTCAGATTTTGGCATTATTAGTACTGATTTGCCAATTGCATTCAAAGACAGCATCAGAATAGTCGGTATGGGAAATGCAGAAGTTATTTAGGTCCAACGGAAAGTGCACTTTGTATAAGGGGGTTGGCTCTGATCCATGTTCTTCCCGACTAAAGAGTGTCTATTGCTTTAATGGCATGAACCAAAGAAAGATGTTTCTTTCCCCATCACAATAATCTCTTACCTTTTGAAACAGAAATATAAATCAACATACACATAGTGGGAAGATTTCCGATAAAAAGTTTATTTTTTTTAATTCACAGGATGTTCCCATGCGCTTGCTGCCCTTGTCCTTCTAGATGGTAGAGGTCGCGGGTTTGGGAGGTGCTGCTGAAGAAGCCTTGGCGAGTTGCTGCAGTGCATCTTCTGGATGGTACACACTGCAGCCACGGTGCGCCGGTGGTGGAGGGAGTGAATGTTTAAGGTGGTAGATGGGGTGCCAATCAAATGGGCTACTTTGTCCTAGATGGTGTTGAGCTTCTTGAGTGTTGTTGGAGCTGCACTCATCCAGGCAAGTAGAGGGTATTCCATCGCACTCCTGACTTGTACCTTGTAGATGGTGGAAAGGCTTTGGGGAAAAATATGCATATCAGTACAAACAGCTTGTATTATGGGAGAACTTCTATCTTTGCTTACCTTCACCAGAAAGGACCAAAATATTTGGGACCAGGATGCTTGACTTCCACTAGTGGTGAATTTATATATTTAACTAGATGGGTCATACCGCACAACTAGGCATAACCTAAACAGAAACTCAGACTTCTGTATCCAAATGGTGAAGACTTACACTTCCTCATCATAAAATAAACCCTAGTGTTAATATATTAGTTGGAACATTCTTTACACAAAGGGGTAGTGGAAATCTGGAACACTCTCCCCCAAATGCTGTTGAGGCTAGGTCAATTGAAAATTTCAAAACTGAGATTGATAGATTTTTGTTAGGTAAGGGTATCAAGAGTTATGGAACCAGGGCGGGTAGATGGAGTTAAGATACAGATCGGCCATGATCTAATTGCATGGCAGAACAGGCTTGAGGGGCTGAATGGCCTACTCCTGTTCCTATGTTCCAAATGTATCGTGCCTATAGGTGGTGCTGTCAGAAAAGCAATATGTGACTCATTAACTTAAGTGGCACCCCACCTAGTGTTACGTGACCATCAATCAAATGATCTTACCCTCTTCTGTGACAACACAGTGCAGGCCCTAACTGTGTCCAATTGGTGCCACTGCAGCAATCCTTTCCGTGGAAGATGGCAGACATGTTGGTAAAAGTGAGAAAAAGTGAGTGCACTAAGTCTCCATGAGGCACAAATAAAATCCAAACAGAAATAAACCCGTAATATAGCAAACTATCCTTGTTCCAAAGTAGACTAAGTCCCTTTCTTCCCCGGAGGGCTCTCCAGAAATAATGGATACTGTTACAGCAGACTACCATTCTTTCAAATGAAACGTTAAACCGAGGCCCCGTCTGCTCTCTCAGGTGGACGTAAAAGATCCCATAGCACTATTTTGAAGAAGAGCAGGAGACTTATCCCCAGTGTCCTGGTCAATATTTATCTTTCAATCAACATCACTAAAACAGATTATCTGGTCATTATCACATTGCCGTCTATGGGACTTGCTGCGCGCAAATTGTCTGCCGCGTTTGCTACATTACAACAGTGACTACACTTCAAAAGTACTTTTTCAAAAAAGCTGCAAAATGATTGGATGTCCTGAGGCCATGAAAGGCACTATATAACTTCAAGTCTTTGTTCCTTTCTTCTTTCTTTCATTGTGTACTTGTGGGACTCAGACATTTACCAGCCCAAATTCAAAATGCCGCAATTTGAGAGGTCGAACAATAGTTATGATAATTTTTCAGAGAACAAAAATGTCTTGCCATCTGCTACAAGTGATAATGCCAACTGCAGTACGAACCTGTAAGTAAGCATGGTCCATGATTCAACAATCAAATTGCACCATAGTCTTTTCTGAGAACGAACCTATGTACCCCATAATTTCGAACTTATTTTGTCCCCTTTCTACACTCACCAGAATAAATGGAGCCCCTCCCCAACCCCCTCCCCCCAAAAGAGCAGTTCCTAGCCTTTTGGAGCCAGCTCTCCACAGCCAAGCCAAATCCTCCTCCCGCACTGACTATTATTTTGGTGATCAGAGGGAGCCCAAACATCTAACCTGACCACATCACCTCACTCCCCCACACTGAGCAGTGGAACCATCAAATCTCCACCCCTCAGTAACCCAGCTTTCTTACCTGAGCTTATTAACCCCTGTCCCTCACTGAGCATCACTTTGCTGTTTGAAGCCTGTAATGTATTATCACATGGTTTGTCACATGGTATAGTATGAGCATGCTCATTTTGCTCTGGCCTAGTAAAGCGAGCTCATGAACTAGCAACTTGTGTCTCTGTCCTTCATTTGTTCTACCCACATGTATTACATTTTTGGCAACGAGAATGGGACCCCAAGGCTATTTTAGGGATCATGGAAGGACACAGTGTTCAACCTTCGAGTGGAAAAGTTTAAGGTGAATTTGTGACACCTAAACTGAATCTTTTGCGATGTTTTACTGTTAATGCTGATGTTGAATCATCTGTGCTTCACCATCGTGTTTATGTATACACAGCAATAGCGGCATTGATTCTCACAGGTACTCAGGTAGTGTGCTGAGTTACTGTTCAATGGGATCGGGACAATCATGGCCGCGCCTTTGGGATTCATTTGAAGCCTAGGCATGTATGACCAAGCTCGTGAACCATTTAGTGTTTACATTGAACGGATGGAGTTGTTTTTTTAAGGCCAATAACATTATTGAGACAGAAGGTGCTGATGAGCATGTTCAAGCTCAAAATAAAGTTATTCGTGAATGGAAAAAAGCAATTTTTCTAACTGAGATCGGGCCAGATGTCTACGTAACATTGACAAAACTACTCGCGCCAGGGAAAGTGAAGGATGTGTCGTTTGAAGACATTGTCGAGAAACTCGAGGACCATTTTGACCCAAAGGGGGAGAAATTCAGTAGGTTGCACCACCCGTTAGCGCCTTAAGAGGGCGCTAAGTGGGTCGCAAGCCAACTGCCGCCCAGGCGCGGCACTGCCCACGCCTCCCGCTAAATTCCGCGGGACGGTAGTGGTGGCGCTAACCGTTAGCGCTGCGCCACTGCCGATGATGTCATCGGTGTGCGCAGCGCTCCGATGACGCCCCGGCCACGATATTCGGCAGCGCCCCCTGATTTACCGCCAGACGCTGTGTCTGACGGGTTCAGGGGGGCCTACCTGCGGCCGGGGAGGCGCAAATTAAAGGCGCGCTGCGGGGCGGCCATTTTTGTTGTTGGCCGCCTGCACTCCCGTCCCCGGCCTCCTGAACCCCCCCCACCCCCCGTGGAGTGCCGGCTGCGCTCCAAGAGCCCAGCACTTCTCTTCAGTGCCGGGCTCTTTTGCCGGCATTCCCGATCCTCGGGGGCCCAGCTGGGCCCCAGATCGCGCTGCACAAGAGCCCTCCCCTTTAAGAAGGGGAGGAAGGCCTGCAATACCGCAGCGCCCCAAGAGGGATGCGGAGCACCTTCAGTAGCGCCCCGCTTCCCTTTGGGGCACAACCACTCAATTTCCGGTGCGCGGGCGCGAATGTTTCTGGGGTGCTACTTTTAGCACCCTGGCGAGGATGACGCCCCAAACGGGGCTATACTCAATTTCTCCCCAAAGCCTTTAGAAATTGCAGAGACCTATAAGTTAGGGTACCAGAAACCAAAAACAAAGTGAAACTATCAGTGAGTACATTGTAGCTCTGAAGAACCTGTCTTTGCATTGTAACTTCAGCAAAGTTTTGGATCGTGCGTTGCGAGATAAGTTTGTGTGTGGACTGGTGGATGAGCGCACACAGTCCAAGTTACTGACCACCCCGAACCTAATGTTTGACATAGCATGCAAAATTGTCGTATCTATGGAGATGGCGTCTAAGAATGCTGGAGAGCTCCGTCCATATCAAGTGATTAGTGCAGCTGAGGTCTGCAGCCACAAAACCACCGCCAAACCTAAAGTTGTGAGACTGAGTCAAAAGCATGTTGGTGAGAGCAGTTCAGTGAACTGTTATCGCTGCAATGGAAAACACTCACCACAGTCCTGCCAATACAGAAATGCGAAGAGTTTTCACTGCCAGAAACAAGTCCATATTTCAACAGCTTGCAGGGCTCGATCGAAAGCAGGAAGTAAGAACCATTCTAGTGGCAATGCAAAGCAGCGACGACAAAAGGGAGGCATTCACAATATTGAAGAGAGCACACCTGATATTGAAGAATTAGGCATCTACAGAATCTATGCCACTAGTGGCAACACTAGCAGTCAAAACTTTTGATCAATGACCAATATATAGATATGCGTATCGACAGGGCGGCGGACTGCTCTATCATGAGTAAGGACACATATGAGAGTAAGTTTAATCAAATACCACTTACAAAGAGTACCGTAGAGTTAAAAACCTACTTCAGAGAAATCCTAGAGACATGTGGACAAATGGAATGTACAGTTCAGCACAATGGCCAGTCAGTAAAGCTGCCTATTATTGTAGCGAGCTACAACAACAGGTCAACCCTCATGGGCAAAGACTGGTTGAGAAAGTTAAAACTAGACTGGAAAAACATCTTCAGTGTAGATGCTTCAAAGAAGTGACTCGACACAATGCTGAACAAATGTAAAGGCATGTTCACAGACAGTTATAAGGGCATCACTGGGTATGACGCGCATATCCGCATCAAGTCCAATGCGAAGCCTGTCTATTGTAAGGCAAGGCCGGTCCCCTATGAGTTGAAAAGTCAGGTGGAGGAAGAGCTAGAGAAACTGAGGGAGAACGGAGTGCTAGTAAAAACTGACAAAAGTGAATGGGCTACCCTGATTGTGTTAGTGCTCAAAGCAGACAAAGTTGTACGCTTGTGCGGTGACTACAAAATTACTATCAACCAAGCAGTTGACGATGAACAGTACCCGTTACCTACATCGCAAGGTTTGTATGCAGCACTCTCTGGGTCAAAGGTTTTCTCTAAGCTTGACTTGTCGCACGGTTACGCTCAGCTGAATGTTGACAAAGAGAGTCAACAGTATCTCACCATCAACACACACAAGGGACTGTACTCATACACCAAGCTGCAGTAAGGTGTAAAGTCCTCCCCCAAAATCTTCCAGGCTACAATGGATAAGATTTTGCAAGGAATTCCAAATTGCTTATGCAATCAAGACGATGTGCTGATGGCAACAAGCAGCGAGGAAGAAAATCTAGAAGTGTTAGATTTGGTGCTTCAAAGGTTGACTTCCCACAGTGTCAAATTGAAAAGGAGCAAATGTGCTTTTGTGCAGCCCGAGGTTGTGTACCTTGGTCTGAAAGTTGATGCAAATGGCTTGCAACCAGTTAAGGAAAAGGTTGATGCTGTCATCAATGCTCCAAAGCCACAGAACGTGTCTTGAGTTAAGATCTTTCCTTGGAATGGTCCAGTACTATACACGTTTCTTACCTGAATTAGCGACCATGTTAGCTCCATTGCACGAGTTCCTCAAGAAGGATGTCCAGTGGAAGTGGACAAAAGCGCAACAGGAAGCTTACGACGCTTATAAGAGAAGTCTCTCTAACGATGCTCTACTTGTGCACTACGACACAGAGCTTGAGTTTAAGTTAGCGTGTGATGCTTCTAGCTATGGTGTGGGAGCTGTCATAAGCCTTGTAATGGATGACGGCCAAGAGAAACCAATCACGTTTGCATCGCGAACCCTCACAAAGAGCGAAAGAAACTTCGCGCAAATTGAAAAGGAAGCACTCGCCATAATGTTTGGAATCAAGAAATTCCAATGGTATCAAACTGATTGGCAGAAACTTTACCCTGATAAAGGGTCACAAACCATTCCTAGCAATATTGGGGCCCAAATCTGCCATCCCTGCAATGGCCGCATCAAGAATGCAACATTGGGCAATGTTGTTGTCACAAAGTGACTACAAGATTGAATATTGCACTTCAAAGCAAAACGCAATCGCAGATGCTTTGTCCAGGTTGCCACATGAAGACTCATGTGTTGGGAGTGAAGGTGAGATTTTCACGTTAGGTGCAGTTGATAAAGGCTTTCCCATGAATGCAACTGAGATTGCAAATGAGACTCAAAAGGGTGTACACTGAAAAGGGTGTATGAAAACACCATGAATGGATGGACTGATCAGTGTCTAGACACAGAGTTGAAACCATTCCATAACCGTCATACTGAATTGTCTTGCGAGCAAGGTTGTATCAAGTGGGGAAACAGAGTAGTGGTACCTACTTCTTTGAGAGATAGAATTCTGGACGAACTTCATACTGAACATCCAGGGATCATCAGTATGAAATCAATTGCAAGAAGTTTTATTTACTAGCCTGGATTGGACAGTGACCTTGAATCACTTGTCAGCAAATGCAGCGTTTGCCAAAATTGCAGAAACAAACCAACCAAAACTCCACTACAATCCTGGTCATGGCCAATTAGACCTTTTCAGAGAGTACATGTCGACTTCTGTGAGAAAGCAAATGATTATTTCCTGGTACGTGTAGATAGCCACTCAAAGTGGATTGAAGTGAAACACATGGGTTCAAATACTACAACTGAGCATACCATAGATGAGTTGAGGTCTATCTTCGCATGTCATGGCTTACCTGAAGAGCTTGTTTCTGACAATGGCCCTCAGTTCCGTTCTGCTCTATTCCAAGAGTTCATGAAATGGAACGGTATCAAACACACTCTCATTCCACCATATCATCCAGCTTCAAACGGAGCAGCCAAAAGGTCAGTCGGAATAGTAAAAGCTCTCAAAAAGCAAGTGTTGCGGGTTGTTCAGGACTCAGCATGAAGCAACGTTTGGCAAATTTCTTGCACACTACAACTGGATATACCCCAGCAGAACTCTTGATGAAGAGGAGATTGAGAACATGATTGAGTCTTGTTCAACCAAATTTGGCCTCAAGAGTTGAACAGAAACAGTTGAGTCAGAAATGTTATTATGACAGCAATCGGAAAGAACGCAGTTTCAGACAAAACCAGTGTGTTCGTTTTCTCAGCCCACCTGGCAAGTTGAGTTCACATAAGTGGGATATAGGACAAAAGCAAAATACTGCGGATGCTGGAAATCTGAAATAAAAACAGAAAATGCTGGAAATACTCAGCAGGTCAGGCAACATCTGTGGAGAGAGAAAGAGAGTTAATGTTTCAGGTCGATGACCATTCATCATAACTGGAAAAAGTCAGAGATGGAACAAGTTTTTAAGAAAGTGTAGGGGCAGGGAAAGGGGGAGGGGAGGAAAGAACAAAAGAGAAGGTCTGTGATAGGATGGAAGGCAGGAGAGATTAAGAGACAAAAGGGATGATGATGCAAGGCAAAAGGAGATGGTAATGGGACAAGTTAAGAAACAAAAGATGACTAGATGAAGTGTAAATGGCAAAGGCAGAATGATCGACAGCTGCCATGTGAGAGAGAAAAAAAAGTGAAAAAAAAGATAGTGGCCGAGGTTATAGTCTGAAATTGTTGAACTCGATCTTGAGTCCAGAAGGCTGTAAAATGCCTAATCGAAAGATGAGGTGCTGTTCCTCGAGCTTACGCTGAGCTTCGTTGGAACAGTGTAAGAGGCTGAGGACGGAGTGGTCAGAGTGGGAGTGGGAGTGGAGCTCCACAGATGCTACCTGACCTGCTGAGTATTTCCAGCATTTTCTGGGGTTTTTTAAGTGGGATATAGGAACTGTGGTGCCAGTGTGCCAGTGCAGCCTTCGGTCACCTGAGGAAGAGAGTCTTTGAAGACCAGGACCTCAAACCCGGCACTAAGCTCATGGTCTACAGGGCAGCAGTGATACCTGCCCTGCTGTATGCCTCAGAGACATGGACCATGTACAGCAGGCACCTCAAAGCACTGGAGAGGTACCACCAACGCTGCCTCTGCAAGATCCTGCAAATCCATTGGCAGGATAGGCGCACCAACGTCAGTGTTCTTGCTCAGGCCAACATCCCCAGCATCGAAGCTCTGACCACGCTCAATCAGCTCCGATGGACGGGTCACATTGTCCGCATGCCCGATACGAGACTCCCAAAACAAGTGCTCTACTCGGAGCTCCGGCACGGCAAGAGAGCCCCAGGTGGGCAGAGGAAACACCTCAAGGACACCCTCAAAGCCTCCTTGAAAAAGTGTAACATCCCCACCGACACCTGGGAATCCCTGGCCCAAGACCGCACAAAGTGGAGGAGAAGCATCCAGGAAGGCACCGAACACCTCGAGTCTCTTCGCCGGGAGCAAGTGGAAGCCAAGCGCAGGCAGCGCAAGGAGTGCACGTCAACCCAAGCACCCCACCCACTCGCCCCTTCAACCACCGTCTGCCCCACCTGTGACAGAGACTGTAGGTCCCGCATTGGACTAATCAGTCACCTGCGAGCTCATTTTTAATGTGGATGCAAGTCATCCTCGGTTCCGAGGGACTGCCTAAGAAGAAGAAGGTAGAGGTTGGTGGAACCAAGAGATATTTGGTTGAGATTGGTGACAACATCCGAAGTGTTTATGTAGATCAAATGATCTCTGCTGATGAACCAAGACGTGATCTTGAACCACTTGATCATGAACACATACATGAGTTTGACTCCGTTCAGACTTCAGAAACTGAAGTACCAGGTTCAAACAAGACTGAAATAGCAACAGGATCATCTTTGAGTTTGGAACCAGAACAAAACAGCCCAAAAATTGGTACAACACCAAAACCTTCCGTAAGGAGATCAGGAAGGCTCTGCAAACCTATTATTAAACTGGATTTGTAGCATTTGTAGTTGATTTAAAAGAAAGAAAAGCCAGGAGGCTTTGTTATGTGGTAGGTGTAATGCTGGGAAAGGTGGAACCATAGTTTTGTTGTATTTGAGAGGGGAATATGTGCATTTTTTTAAAGGGGAAAGCAGTGTAATGTATTATCACATGGTTTAGTATGAGCATGCTCAGTTTGCTCTGGCCTAGTAAAGCAAGCTCATGAACTAGCAACTGGTGTCTCTGTCCTTCATTTGTTCTACCCACATATATTACAAAGCCAATCTCTCTATCTTCCTTTCTCCTCCTTAGCGTCCCACCATTTAAAAAAAATTTGTTCCTGGGATGTGGGCGACGCTGGCAAAGCCAACATTTATTGCCCATCATTAATTGCCCTTGAGATGGTGGTGGTGAGCTGCCTTCTCGAACCGCTGCAATCTGTGTGGTGAAGGTACTCCCACAGTGCTGTTAAAGAGGGGGTTCCAGGATTTTGACCCAGCGACGATGAAGGAAAGGCGATATATTTCCAAGTCAGGAGGGTGTATAACTTGGAGGGGAACTTGGAGGTGATCGTGTTCCCATGCGCCTGCTTCCCTTGTCCTTCTAGGTGGTAGAGTTTGGGAGGTGCTGTCGAAGAAGCCTTGGCGAGTTGCTGCAGTGCATTTGTAGATGGTACACACTGCAGCCACGGTACGCCGGTGGTGGAGGAAGTGAATGTTTAAGTTGGGGATGGGTTGCCAATCAAGCGGGTTGCTTTGTCCTGGATGGTGTCGAGCTTCTTGAGTGTTGTTGGAGTTGCACTCATCCAGGTAAGTGGAGAGTATTCCATCAAACTCCTGACTTGTGCCTTGAAGGTGATGGAATGGCTTTGGGGAGTCAGGAGGTGAGTCACTCGCTACAGAATATCCAGCCTCTGACCTGCTCTTGTAGCCACAGTATTTATGTGGCTGGTCCAGTTAAGTTCCTGGTCAATGGTGACCCCCAGAATGTTGATGGTGGGGGATTCGGCGATGGTAATGCCGTTAAATGTCAAGGGGCGGTGGTTAGACTCTTCCTTGTTGGATATAGTCATTGCCTGGCACTTGTGTGGCGCAAATATTACTTGCCACTTATCAGCCCAAGCCTAAGTGTCATTCAGGTCTTTCTGCATGCGGGCACGGACTGCTTCATTATCTGAGGAGTTGCGAATGGAACTGAACACTGTGCAATCATCAGTGAACACTGCCACTTATGATCTTATGATGGTGGGAGGGTCATTGATGAAGCAGCTGAAGATGGTTGGGCCTAGGATACTGCCCTGAGGAACTCCTGCAGTAATGTTCTAGGGCTGTGATGATTGACCTCCAACAACCACAACTATCTTCCTTTGTGCTAGGTATAACTCCAGCCAGTGGAAAGTTTTCCCCCTGATTCCCATTGACTTCAATTTTACTAGAGCTCCTTGATGCTAAGGGCAGTCACTCTCCCCACACCTCTGGAATTCAGCTCTTTTGTCCCTGTTTGGACCAAGGCTGTAATGGGGTCTGGAGTCGAGTGGTCCTGGCAGAACCTAAACTGAGCATCAGTGAGCATTTCCATCTTCCCTCCATCCTCACCCTTTTTTCCCCCTCACCAACTCACTCCTCTCCTCTCTCTTTATTTGCATTTCCCCTTGCTCCCCTTCCTATACCCCTCCGTCTTCTCCCATCACTACCTTCCTCTCTCTTCCTCCCTCCTCTCCTGCTCTCCCTTCCCTGTCTCCCTCTTCCCACTCCCTCTCCTTTTTACCTCCTCCTCCCACCCCTCACTCCTCCTCTTCTCCTTTCCTCCTCTCCTGCCAATCTGACCCCTCCTCCCCAGCCTCCAATGTCCTGGCCTGCATTCTTTCCTCAACCACCAATTAAGAGTGCTGTGCATTGAGTGCTGCTAGAGTTTGGTAAGAGGGAGAAAAGTCATTTAAGTGTATTTTGTGAATTTTAGTGTGCTAAAAAGTTAATTATTTGAAGTGTGTTTAATTTTTAAGTGTATATTAAACTGTTGGGGAGTTTAAACCGGAAGTAGAATCCGGGTATAAAAGGGGCGGGACTAGTGCTTGTGCACGGAGTGCTGTGCATTGAGTGCTGCTAGAGTTTGGTAAGAGGGAGAGTTCGGGCAAGTGGGAGGTGAGGGTGTGTTTTTTGTTCTGTTTTGTTCCCCACTCCCAGGCTTAGACAGCACTGCGGAAGCGGAGCAGCGAGATGAGTCAACCAAACAGGCCCCACAGACAGTATACAAGGAGATCATGGTGATCAGCTGGTAGGTTGGTTTTCTTCCTTCTCTTTTATTCCTTTAAGTTGGTAAGTCCTATTGAATAGTGCTGTAATAGTATCATCTACATCGGGGCAGAGGGTCTTCATAACTAATAATAATAAATTTAATTAATTACATAGATATGGGTGAACAGGTGATATGTCACTGTTGCAAAATGTGGGAGCTGGTGGACCCCATTGAGGCTCACGGTGATTACATTTGCGATAAGTGTTTGCTGCTAGAGGAACTCAAGCTCCATGTTAAAGAGCTTGAGACCGAGCTTCAGACACTGCGACACATCAGGGAGGGGGAGAAGTTCCTGGACTCTATGCTTCAGGAGGTGGTCACGCCTATGAAATTAATTACTGCAGATGTAGTCCGTGGTCAGGGACAGGACGTTGTGGCTACGAGTGAGGAAGGTACAGGAATCCAGGATGTAGTGTTGAAGGAGATGCAGCCCTTGCTCTTGTCAAGCAGGATCGAGGTTCTTACTCCCTGTGAGGGCGGGAGCGGGGACTGCAGGGAGGATGAGCAACCTGGCCACAGCACCATGGTACAGGGGGCCATTCAAGTGGAGGGAGTAAAAAGAAATGTTGTAGTGGTAGGGGATAGTATCATTAGGGGGATAGATAGGGTTCTCTACAGTCAAGAGCGGCAGTCCCGAAGGCTGTGTTGCCTGCCCGGTGCCAGGGTTAAGGACGTCTCTTCTGGGCTGGAAAGAAACTTGGAGTGGGAGGGGGAGGATCCAGTTGTCGTGGTCCATGTTGGTACAAACGATGTAGATAGGACAAGGAAGACGGTTCTGTTAAAGGAGTATGAGCAGCGAGGGGTCAAATTAAAAAACAGAACCTCAAGGGTAATAATCTTTGGGTTATTACCTGAGCCACGAGCGAATTTGGCTAGGATAAATAAAATTAAAGAGTTAAATGCGTGGCTCAAAGGCTGGTGTGGGAGAAATGGGTTTTGCTTCTTGGGACACTGGCACCAGTACTGGGACAGGAGGGAGCTGTTCCGTTGGGACGGACTCCACTTGGCCAGTGCTGGGACTAGAGTCCTGGCGAATCACATAACTAGTGCTGTAGAGAGGGCTTTAAACTAATTAGTGGGGGGGAGGTTTCTAGAGAGCAAATAATAGAAATGACAACGGAGAAGGTCATAGACTTAGGTAGCAGTGGGGGAATTAAAAAACAGAACGTGTCAGGAAGGGACAGAAGGTATGGAGTAAAAAGTAAAGTACTAAAAGGGGAAAAAACAGGAACTAAGTGTTACAAAACATATTTGAAAGTTCTTTATCTGAATGCACGTAGCATTCGTAACAAAATGAATGAGTTAACGGCACAAATAACGACATATGGGTATGATCTTGTGGCCATTACAGAAACATGGCTGCAGGGTGACCATGACTGGGAATTAAACATACCAGGTTATTTAACAATCAGGAAGGACAGGCAGGAAGGGAGGGGAGGTGGGGTGGCTATGTTAATAAAGGAAGGAATCACTATAATACAGAGAAATGATATTGGGTCAAAGGAGCAGGATAGTGAAACAGTTTGGGTGGAGATAAGGAATAATAAGGGGAAAAAAACATTAGTGGGTGTAGTCTATAGGCCTCCGAACAGTTGCAACTCTGTTGGACGGAGTATTAATCAGGAAATAGTTGAGGCTTGTAATAAGGGAACAGCTATAATTATGGGGGATTTTAATTATCATATTAACTGGACAAATCAAATGGGGCAGAGCAGCCTTGAGGATGAGTTCATTGAGTGTATTAGGGATGGGTTTCTTGAGCAGTATGTAACTGAACCGACCAGGGGGCAAGCAACCTTAGAGTCATAGGGCTAGATTTTCAGTCGCTTGCGCCAGCAGTTAGTGCCTTAAGAGAAGTGTTTTTCGGGCGCTATGCGTGTAGCGCCCAGGCACAGCGCAGTTTGCGCCCCACCCCAAATTAAGTTGCCCGTTAGCGCCGGCGCAAAGTTTAGCGCCCGCCCGGATGCGCGCGCAGAAAATGACGTCACATCCTCGTGCAACGCCCTTTGTGCGCCCCGATTCCAAACTTCAGTCGGACCGCCCCATTGTGCGGCTGGCGGCCGGAGCGTTTGGAAAAAGGAACGCAACACAACCAGCGCGGGCCCCGGGGGGCGCAAATTAAAGGGGACGTTCTCTCCAGTATAAAGGCCAGCCTTTTTTCAGAAAACACTCTTGTGCAACGCATTTCTGGAGACACAACAAGGAGGATAGCTAACTGGTTTCAAGCAGCAAGAGCCAGGTATTTTTGGACTCAGGCCAGAGCGCTGCAAGTGGCCTTTTGAAATTAGAGTGTTTGCCAGGATTTGATGGGGGTTGCATGGGGTGCCAACGCGGAGCTGCAGCTCCATGTCCGTAGGGCTCGCAGACGCATTGTGAGAGGGGCAGCCCTGGCTAGAGGCAGAGGGGGCTACAGGCGTCGGCCACGTAGGCCTTACCCAGTCAGGCTATACCGCCAGCAGCGCTCCTACTTAAACATGAGTGCCGCGCGATGTGTTAAAAGGCTCCGATTCCGAAAGGAGGTGATTGCAGAGATCTGCCACCTGCTTCGCCGAGATCTGCAGCCAAAGCTCAGGTGCAGGACGTCTCTGTCGGTGGAAGTGAAGGTGACGGTGGCATTGAACTTCTATGCCACCGGCTCCTTCCAATACGCTGCTGGGGACATAGCAAACATCTCCCAGTACGGCGCGCATCGCTGCATCCGCCAGGTGACCGAAGCACTGTTCAGAAGGAGAAGCCAATTCATCTCCTTCCCATGGCCCTGGAGAGCCAGCATCAGCGCGCATTGGGATTTTCCAGACTCGGGGAATTCCCCTTGGTGCAGGGCGCCATTGACTGTACGCATGTGGCTTTGCGGGCCCCTCTGGAGCATGGCGAGCAGTATCGCAACAGGAAGGGCTACCATTCTCTGAATGTGCAGCTGGTCTGTGACCACAAGCAGCGCATCATGGCAGTCAATGCCAGCTTCCCAGGCAGCAGCCACGATGCCTTTATCCTGCGGCAGAGTACTGTGCATGACATGTTCCAGGCACAGCCTCCCCCAAGAGGATGGCTACTCGGGGACAAAGGCTATCCTTTGTGCACCTGGCTCATGACCCCGCTCCGCGCGCCCAGGACCGCTGCTGAAGAGGCCTACAACGCGAGCCATCAAACCACCCGCAACATCATCGAGCTAACTATTGGGGTCCTCAAGCAGCGGTTCCGCTGCCTTGATCGCTCCGGAGGAGCTCTCCAGTATTCGCCGGACCGGGTCTCCCAATTTGTGGTGGTTTGCAGCATGCTACACAACCTGGCTATCCGCAGGACTCAGGCACTGCCACCTGACGTTGGACCAGCACCTCAGGAGGAGGAGCAGGAGGAGCATGAGGAGGAGGAGGAGGAGGAGCAGGAGTACGTTCCCAGGAGGGAGCGACCAGGGCCAAGGGCCGCACGACGCCACCTTATTACACGGTACTTCTAAGCCCCCTGTCAGGGAATGGCCAGGGGCCATGAGGGAAGATGAATGCAGCCGCTCCGCAAGCCCTCAGCCGGCGAAGCCAACAAACACTAAGAAGAACAACCATGGAGACTGCATGAATAAAGATAATTTTTTATTACACAAAAATGAAAAGCCCTTCCCACATGAATCCCCAAAAACAATAAACGGGCCCCACAAAAAGCCCAACAAACGACTCACTCCCACAAACTGGGGAGGAGTCACTCCACCTTTCTTCAAACCGGGCCTCAACGTCGGCCTAACGCAAAAAATAAGCCCTCCAACAACACAACCATGGGCAAAATAAAGATGGCCACCGCCATATAAAAGGAAAGCTGCCCACACCCTCTACTGAGTGGCCCGCGAGGGCGAGACCTTGCCCAGCCTTTTGCCTCCCCTGCCCGGCCTGCTGCTCCTTCGCAAGCTCTGCCCAGTGGCTGCTGCGAGGCTGGGGGAAGGCGCCTGAGGCTCAGATGCCCTTCCGCCAGATGCCGCTGGGGGGCGGCCTACACGGCGTTTGGGCCTCGAGGGGCCGTCTGCTGAGTGGCGCACCTGAGCCTGGCCACCATCAGCTGCAGCCGCTTGCCCTTGACGCCCCAGTGGGGGAATGGCGGCGATGGATGGCGCAATGTGGGCCAGCTGGCGTCTGGGATGCGCTGGCTGGTGCTGTGGCGCGGTGGCACTCGGCCGGGCCCGCACTGCAGGATCCGCAACAATCAGCCGAGGGGCGGCTTGCTGGGATGGTCCAGCGCGGCGGCTGCCCTGGCGATGCCTGCCTGAGACAGCGCGTGTGGCAGCAGTGAGTGCCCCTGTGGTCCTGCTGTGCGCGCGCATCACAGCCGCCAGGGTCTTGACGGCATCAGTCAGCATGCGGCCACTCGCGGCAGTTGCTGCCCCGAACTCGCGCACACTGGTCGCCAGCGACTCGATGGCCTCAGGCATGCGCCCCACCACGCTCATGAGCTCCGTGTGGCGCCGGTCCGAATCGTCGGCCATCTTATCCAGCTTCCGCACCTCCTCTGAGGTGAAGGTGTCCGGACTGGAGTCGCGACTCTCCCGCTGGGGAGGAGGGGGCCGAACTAGGGGACCCTTGCCGCGTTGGTGGCGGCGAGTGTGCCGAACAGCAGCACTCCCCTCTGATCCTTCCCCCCTTTGGGGGGAAGGCCGCGGGCCATGCGCACGGCTCCTGGGTGGCTGGACGCCACTGGTCCCAGAAGCTGCATTGCCCTGCGACAGTTCCTCCAGGCACTCGTCCAGTGAGGAGGTGTCAAGCATTTCCTCCTCTCCTGCGGGACGTGACTGTTCCCCCGAAGGTCCGGCTTGCTCCTCCTCCTCCTCCTGGCTGGAGGTGCTGTCACTGGCAGCTTCAGGGTCCTGGTCGTCACCAGCTGAAAGCAGGAATGCACAAGAGTAGCTTCAGAGCGAGGAGACGGCGTCAGCGAGGGAGTTAGGACTGGTGGCATTCAGCGCATTGGTGGGACAGTGGCAAAGGAGGTAGCTCGGATGGGCCAGTGCGACGCGAGAGGGCCAAAAGGCGAGGTCCTTACCATTGCCGGGCAGTGGAGGGTCGGATACTCCGCACGCTGTGGGGACAATCACACGGGCTCCCATGAGCACACACACGCGCTCCTCCAGCCGAGTGAGCTTCTGCAGCTTGGCGCGGCCACCCCTGGCACGCGCCTGGCGATTAAACGCTACTTTAGCCTGCAAGAGAAAGGGCGGGCTGTAAGTGCGCAGTGAAGCCCTGATGTAGTGTGCACTGCCTCCCATGGTGGAATAGCGTGGACAGAGTGAAGCCCTGATGTAGTGTGCACTGCCTCCCATGGTGGAATAGCTTGGACAGAGTGAAGCCCTGATGTAGTGTGCACTGCCTCCCATGGTGGAATAGCGTGGACAGAGTGAAGCCCTGATGTAGTGTGCACTGCCTCCCATGGTGGAATAGCTTGGACAAAGTGTAGAGTGCCGAATGGCCATGTGATGCTCATGACTGTCCCAATGCTGCTGGCTGAGGGCTGGCCAATAGGACTTTCAGCTCCCTTTGCCCATCATGTCAGGTGTACATGCAAGAATGAGGAGGAGACTGGAAAGGCTACTCACCTTCACAATCCTGGTCAGATCGTTGTATTTTTTATGACATTGTTTGTGGGTCCTGGGGGCATCGCCGGTGAACGTCACCCTCTGGGCGATCTGCTTCCAGGCTTTGGTGTAGTCGTGGTGGGTTGGATTCCTCCCACTCTCTGGGAACAAGATCTTGCGCCTCACCTCCAGAGCTGTGACCATTATGTCCAGATCACCCTCTGAGAAGCGCAGGGCACGCTGACGGGCCTTCTCTGGCGTTGCCATGACTCCCTGGGGCTGAGCAGCAGTGTTGAGGCCTCTTTGCAAGGCTGCAGTGTGCAGGGCGTGGCAGCAGACCAATTCGTCCCTTCCCCCTTTAAGAGCTGGTCGGTGCCACGGGGTCTGCTGTCAGTCCAAAAATGACCGCACCCGCGCTGCGCCCCGCCTGGGCGCTATCCCTCTGGACTGCCGGCTTAGCGCCTAAAGATAGGAGTGGAACGCCTCTTTTAGCGCTCCACCAATCTCTTAGGGCGAAGCCACTGAATTTCCGGCAACGGGGCGCTACTTTGGGGCGGGCGCTAACTTCGGGCGGGCGCTAAGGTTAGCGCCCCAAAACTGTCTATACTGAAAATCTAGCCCATAGAGTCATAGTCATAGGGCTAGATTTTCAGTTGCTTGCGCCAGCAGTTAGCGCCTTAAGAGAAGTGATTTTCGGGCGCTATGTGTGTAGCGCCCGGGCGCAGCGCAGTTTGCGCCCCGCCCCAAATTAAGTTGCCCGTTAGCGCCGGCGCAAAGTTTAGCGGCCGCCCGGATGCGCGCGCAGAAAATGACGTCACATCCTCGTGCAACGCCCTTTGGCCGCCCCGAATCCAAACTTCAGTCGGACCGCCCCATTGTGCGGCTGGCGTCCAGAGCGTTTGTAAAATGGAACGCACCACACCCTGGGGAGCGCAAATTAAAGGGCACTCCTCCTGCACTATAAAAGGCAGTCTGCATGTGTTGTGTGGAAGGCTCCAGTGTGTTGTTGTGAACGGTGTATTTATGATTCCGGCCACCTCCTCCTCCTCCTCCTCCTCCTCCTCCTCCTCCTCCTCCTGTTTTCCCCCCCAGACTCTGCCTTTGAAAAAAACACATGCACCCTTCCCCTTTAAGAGCTCACTGGCACCAGAGTGTCTGCCGTGCGCTGCGCCCGAGCTCGGGTGTTGCGCTCTGCACCGCTGGCTTAGCGCCTAAAGATAGTAGTGGAACGCCTCTTTTAGCGCTCCACCAACCTCTTAGGGCGAAGCCACTGAATTTCCGGCAACGGGGCGCTACTTTGGGGCGGACGCTAACTTCGGGCGGGCGCTAAGGTTAGCGCCCCAAAACTGTCTATACTGAAAATCTAGCCCACAGAGTTTTACAGCACAGAAAGAGGCCCTTCGGCCCATCGTGTCTGTGCCACCCATCCATCCCTGTCCAGTCTAATCCCATTTTCCAGCATTTGGTCCATAGCCTTGTATGCAATGGCATTTCAAGTGCTCATCCAAATGCTTCTTGAATGTTGTGAGGGTTCCTGCCTCTACCACCCTTTTAGGCATTGAGTTCCACATCCCAACCACCCTCTGGGTGAAAAAGTTCCTCCTCAAATCCCCTCTAAATCTCCTGCCCCTTACCCTGAATCTATGCCCCCTTGTTATTGACCCCCCTACTAAGGGGAAAAGTTCCTCTTTGTCTACCCTATCTATGCCCCTCATCATTTTGTACACCTCAATCAGGTCCCCCCTCAGCCTTCTTTGCTCCAAGGAAAACAACCCCAGCCTGTTTAGTCTTTCTTCATAGCTGAGGCGCTCCATCCCAGGTAACATCCTGGTGAATCTTCTCTGCACCCTCTCCAAAGCAATCACATCCTTCCTATAGTGAGGCGACCAGAACTGCACACAGTACTCCAGCTGTGGCCTCACCAGCGTTTTGTACAGCTCCATCATAACCTCCCTGCTCTTATATTCTGTGCCTCGGCTAATGAAGGCAAGTATCCCATATGCCTTTTTAACCACCTTATCTACCTGTTCCGCTGCCTTCAGGGATCTATGTACATGTACACCAAGGTCCCTCTGACCCTCTGTACTTCCTAGGGTCCTACCACTCATTGTGTATTCCCTTGCCTTATTTGTCCGTCCAAAATGCATCACCTCGCACTTTTCAGGGTTAAATTCCATTTGCCACTTTTCCGCCCATCTGACCAACCCGTTTATATCGTCCTGTAGCCTGAGGCTTTCCTCCTCGCAATTTACCACCCCACCAATTTTCATGTCATCTGCGAACTTACTGATCATACCTTTTACATTCTCATCCAAATCATTTATGTAGATCACAAACAACAAGGAACCCAGCACCGATCCCTGAGGTACCCCACTGGACACAGGCTTCCAGTCACAAAAGCAACCTTCGACCATCACCCTCTGCCTCCTGCCACTCAGCCAGTTTAGGATCCAACGCGCCAAGGCACCCTGGATCCCATGGGCTCTTACCTTCTTGACCAGTCTCCTATGCGGGACTTTGTCAAAAGCTTTACTGAAGTCCATGTAAACCACATCCACAGCATTTCCCTCATCCACCCCCCTAGTCACCCCCTCGAAAAATTCAATCAGATTTGTCAGACATGATTTACCCTTGACAAAGCCATGCTGACTATCCCCGATTAATCCTTGCCTCTCCAAGTGGAGACTAATTTTGTCCCTCAGAATTTTTTCCAATAATTTCCCTACCACAGATGTTAGGCTCACTGGCCTGTAATTCCCTGGTTTATCCCTGCTACCCTTCTTGTATAATGGTACTACATTAGCTGTTCTCCAGTCCTCTGGTACATCCCCTGTGGCCAGAGAGGTTCTGAAAATTTGTGTCAGAGCCCCTGCAATCTCCTCCTTTGCCTCCCACAGCAGCCTGGGATACATCTCGTCCAGGCCTGGGGATTTATCCACTTTTTGGCCTGCTAAAACCGCTAGCACCTCCTCCCTCTCGATGCTAATATGTTCAAGTATGTCACAGTCCCCTTGCCCGATTTCTATGTCTGCATCGTCTTTCTCCATAGTGAACACAGATGCAAAAAATTCATTTAAAACCCCCCCTACATCATCTGGCTCTACACACAGATTGCCACTTTGGTCCCTAATGGGCCCTACCCTTTCCCTGGTTATCCTCTTGCCCTTAATATACTTATAAAACATCTTAGGATTTTCCTTTATTTTGCTCACCAGTGTTATTTCATGGCCCCTCCTTGCCCTCCTAATTTCTTTTTTAAGTATGCCCCTGCACTTTTTATACTCCTCTCGGGCTTCTTCCATCTTTAGTCTTTTGTAACTGCCAAAAGCCCCCCTTTTATTTCTAATGCATTTTTGTATATCCCTTGTCATCCAAGGTTCCCTTTGCTTGTTGGTCCCACCCTTGACCTTTACAGGAACATGTTGGCGTTGTACTCTCTCTATTTCCCTTCTGAAAGTCTCCCACTGTTTTGATGTGGATTTTCCTATAAGTAGCTGCTCCCAGTCCACTTTGGCCAGATCCTGCCTTATCATATTAAAATCGGCCTTCCCCCAATTTAGAACCCTTATTTCCGGGCCGTCTTTGTCTTTTTCCATGACCACCTTAAATCTCACCGAATTATGGTCACTGTCGCCAAAATGCTCTCCTATTGATACTTCCACCACTTGCCCGGCTACATTCCCCAGAATTAGGTCCAGTACCGCCCCCTCTCTTGTAGGACTTTCTACATGTTGGCTCAAAAAGCTCTCCTGGATGCACTTTAAGAATTCTGCACCCTCTAAGCCTTTCACACTCTGACTATCCCAATTTATATTGGGGAAGTTGAAATCCCCCACTATTATTACCCTATTATTTTCGCACTTCTCTGAGATTTGCCTACATATCTGTTCCTCTATCTCCCCCTGACTGTTTGGGGGCCTATAGTACACTCCCAGCAAAGTGCTTGCCCCCTTTTTGTTTTTAAGTTCTACCCATATGGCCTCATTAGAGGAACCCGCTAATATATCATCCCTCCTTACAGCAGTAATTGACTCCTTAATTAATATTGCAACACCCCCTCCCCTTTTACACCCCCCTCTGTCTCGCCTGAAGATTCTATACCCCGGAATATTGAGCTGCCGGTCCTGACCCTCCCTCAACCTTAGATTTGGTCCTGTGTAATGAGACAGGATTAATTAAAAATGTCCTAGTAAAGGATCCCCTTGGAATGAGTGACCATAACATGGTTGAATTCCATATTCAATTAGAGGGTGAGAAGGTTGGATCTCAAACAAGCGTGCTGAGCTTGAATAAAGGAGACTATGAAGGTATGAGAGCGGAATTGATTAGAGTGGACTGGGAAAATAGATTAAAGGGTAAGACGGTACATGATCAGTGGTGTACATTTAAGGAGTTATTTTACAACTTCCAGAAAATATATATTCCACTGAGGAAAAAAGGGTGTAAAAGAAAAGATAGCCATCCGTGGCTAAGTAAAGTAATTAAGGATAGTATCCGACTAAAAACAAGGGCACATAAGGTAGCCAAATCTAGTGAGAGGATGGAAGATTGGGAAGTCTTTAAAAGCCAGCAAAAAATAACTAAAAGATTGATTAAGAAAGGGAAGATAGATTATGAAAGTAAATTAGCAAAAAATATAAAAACAGACAGCAAAAGTTTCTATAGTTATACAAAAAGAAAAAGGGTGGCTAAAGTAAATGTTGGTCCCTTAGAGGGTGAGACCAGGAAATTAATGGTGGGAAACATGGAGGTGGCAAAAACACTGAACAAATATTTTGTATCAGTCTTTACGGTAGAGGACACTAAGAATATCCCAACACTGGACAAACAGGGGGCTCTAGGGGGGGAGGAGCTAAATACAATTAAAATCACTAAGGAAGTGGTACTTGGTAAAATAATGGGACTCAAGGCGGATAAATCCCCTGGACCTGATGGCTTGCATCCTAGGGTCTTGAGGGAAGTGGCGGTAGGGATTGTGGATGCATTGGTAATAATTTTCCAAAACTCCCTGGACTTGGCAAAGGTCTCGGCAGATTGGAAAACTGCTAATGTAGCACCCTTATTTAAAAAGGGTAGTAGGCAGAAGGCTGGAAACTATAGACGTGTTAGCCTAATATCTGTGGTTGGTAAAATGTTAGAGTCCATTATTAAGGAGACAGTAATGGGACATTTGGATAAACATAATTTAATAGGACAAACTCAGCATGGTTTCATGAAGGGGAAGTCATGTTTGACAAATTTGCTTGAGTTTTTTGAGGAAGTAACATACAGGGTGGATAAAGGGGAACCAGTGGACGTAGTGTATTTAGACTTCCAAAAGGCATTTGACAAGGTGCCACACAAAAGAATATTGTTCAAGATAAAAAATCACGGGATTGGGGGTAATATTCTGGCGTGGGTGGAGGATTGGCTCTCTAACAGAAAGCAGAGAGTTGGGATAAATGGTTCGTTCTCAGACTGGCAACCAGTAACTAGTGGTGTTCCGCAGGGGTCAGTGCTGGGTCCCCAACTCTTTACAATCTATATTAATGATTTGGAGGAGGGGACCGAGTGTAACATATCAAAGTTTGCAGATGATACAAAGATGGGACGGAAAGTAGTGAGTGAGGAGGACATAAAAAACCTGCAAAGGGACATAGACAGGCTAAGTAAGTGGGCAGAGATTTGGCAGATGGAATACAATACTGGAAAGTGTGAGGTTATGCACTTTGGCAGGAAAAATCATAGAGCAAGTTATTATCTTAATGGCAAGAAACTGGAAAGTACTGTAGTACAAAGGGATCTGGGGGTCCTGGTGCACGAAACTCAAAAAGTTAGTATGCAGGTGCAGCAAGTGATCAAGAAGGCCAATGGAATGTTGGCTTTTATTGCTAGGGGGATAGAATATAAAAACAGGGAGGTATTGCTGCAGTTGTACAAGGTATTGGTGAGACTGCACCTGGAATACTGCATACAGTTTTGGTGTCCATACTTAAGATAAGACATACTTGCTCTCGAGTCAGTACAAAGAAGGTTCACTCGGTTAATCCCGGGGATGAGGGGGTGGTCATATGAGGAGAGGTTGAGTAGATTGGGACTCTACTCATTGGAGTTCAGAAGAATGAGAGGCGATCTTATTGAAACATATAAGATTGTGAAAGGGCTTGATCGGGTGGATGCGGTGAGGATGTTCCCAATGATGGGTGAAACTAGAACTAGGGGGCATAGTCTTAGAATAAGGGGCTGCTCTTTCAAAACTGAGAGGAGGAGAAACTTCTTCACTCAGAGGGTGGTAGGTCCATGGAATTTGCTGCCCCAGAAAGCTGTGGAAGCTACATCATTAAATAAATTTAAAACAGAAATAGATAGTTTCCTAGAAGTAAAGGGAATTAAGGGTTACGGGGAGTGGGCAGGAAATTGGACATGAGTCTAGGTTCGGAATGGTCATGGCCCTGTGGGTAGTGGAGTGGACCCAGGGGCCGTGTAGCCTGGTTCTGCTCCTACTGTGTTCTAATTCTGTGTTAGATTTCAGGGGATGGTTTTAATCCTGTTCCTGGCTGGGGTGGAGATCGCCTTTACAGAAGGTAAGTACTGTAGAAAATATAGGGACAGAGTGATCTCCTGGATGAGTTTCGATCACCTAGATGGGTCGGAGAGGAATTTCCCAGATTTTTTTCTCCCAAATTGGCCATTGGGTCTTTTATCTGGTTTTTCGCCTCTCCCGGGAGATCACATGGGTTCGGGTGGATGGAGAGTGATAGAAGATTTGAGGTTAGGATCAGGTCAGCCATGATCTTATTGAATGGCAGAGCAGGCTCGAGGGGCCGATTGGCCTGCTCCTGCTCCTATTTCTTATGTTCTTATGTTCTTATGAACTGCTTATACCCTCCTCTCTCTCCTCCTCCCCTCTCTCTCCTCCCCCCTCTCTCTCCTCCCCCCCTCCTCCCCCTCTCTCCTCCCCCCCTCTCTCTCCTCCCCCCTCTCTCCTCCCCCTCTCCTCCCCCCTCTCCTCCCCCCTCTCTCTCCTGCCCCCACTCTCTCTCCTCCCCACCCTCTCCTCCCCCCCTCTCTCCTCCTCCCCCCTCGCTCCTCCCCCCCCTCTCCTCCCCCCTCTCTCCTCCCCCCTCTCCTCCCCCTCTCTCTCCCCCCCCTCTCTCTCCTCCCCCTCTCTCTCCTCCCCCTCTCTCCTTCCCCCTCTCTCTCCTCCCCCCTCTCTCTCCTCCCCCCCTCTCTCCTCCCCCCTCTCTCTCCTCCCCCCTCTCTCTCTCCTCCCCCCTCTCTCTCTCTCTCCTTCTCCCTCTCTCTCTCTTTCCCTCTCTCTCTCCTTCCCACACAGACAGACAGACACACAAACTCATTTATATATATAAAAATTATTTCTACTTTTTTCTTAACAACATGCCCTCAAAAAACCCTCGGCACCACCGGGCACTCCAGCTAGTATTCCTATAAAACGGCAGCTGCAGTAGCAATCATCACTGCACACCAAAGTAATTAATTGTATGCAAAGCTGTGGGATGTTTCTGCAAGGGGCTATGAAGTGCTATATACATGCATATCCTTCTTCAAATAAAGATTAATAAGAATTTCAATTAATTTTTTATTGGCAGGAAATTAAAAATATAAACCCAGAACTTGATCCCACTCCCAACCGCTGTCTAGCTTAACATTTGGTAAAATGTAGCACCCCAAGGCCCCCATCCCACTCCAACTAATCTCACTAGGAGGGGACCGCCTATCGCGTCTTCTGGACGTCGGACGGTGTGCGGTGCCACGCCTGCAAGGAGGTGGGGCACATTCGGAAAAACTGCCCTGCCTCCAAGGCCGCCAGATCATCTAGTGCGGCCGAGGCTGGCGCCGCCGCCGCTTCTCCCCCCGGATCTGCCCGCGCGTCGGGAACCGCTGATGCGCGGTCGACGTCGGAGGCCGATGCCACCAAGGCCTCCGGCAGGGGGGAGGGAGCGCGTCCGGCCGGAAGGAAGGCGCGGCAAAAATCAAAACACCTTAGGGCGGGTCCCCCCGTGGAGGGCCAGCCCTTGCCCCTTAAGCCCCTTACACCTGCGCTCCTCGCGGAGTTAATCGGGGCAGACGCGAGTGGGAGGGGCCTCGTGCCCGAGCCTGTGGCCGCAACCGCCATAGTGGAAACGCCAATACCTGTGGCCGGGCTCGGGCCCGAGGAACCTGACAAACCTGCTCCACCGGAGGGAGCAGAGGAGGAGGCCTCTGCAGACATGGAGGTCTCCCTCGCTCCCTCTGTGCTAAAAAGGCGCGACCCCCTGGAAGAGGAGGAGGACTGGGAGGAGGAAGGTTCCTCTGAGCAGGGGGAGTCGTCGCCCGCCGCGGGTACTGCGCCCCCCTCCCCCCGCTGTCATCACCACCGGCGATCGGCAGGGGTCACCTGTCCCTCGGGAGGCTGAGGCAGATGTGTCTGTCCGGCACGTGCCTCCCGGGGAGGGGGACGAGACCCTGCCCATGGGGGTGGGCGCGGGACAACCCGCGGCAGAGATTGACATTTTATCGGTGCCGTTACCCCTCGCCGGGTTGGGCGGCCTGGGGTCCGGGTCGGGCGAGCTCGAGGAAAATGAGCTCGCCCAGTGTGACCCGGACATCTCCCAGGGGCTGCTCGTCCTGGTAAAGGTTTTAATTCAAAACACCTCATCCGCTGGGTCGGAGGTTGGTGGCGGGGAGGAGGAAGGCCCCCTGGCTGTGTCTCTGGTGCCGGACGTACTGGAGGAGCTGGGAATTGTTCTCTCCCCGGTTTCTCCGGTCGTTCTGGTGTCTGAGGCGGAGGGGGACTCCGAACTGCTGCCATCTTCTGGCCCGGCGCCCCTAGAGGAGCCCAGGGAGGAATCCTCTGCCGCCGATCCTGGGGGTGGGATCCGGGTGGAGGCGAGGCTGGCTGGTGCGGCCGAGCCTATCGCTGCGCACTGCACGACGGACGGGTCGGCCGCTGGTGACGACCCCCTGGAGGAGGATGGGGACTCGCTGATGGGCACGGAGGAAGATTTGGACTCCAGCGCCGACGAGACGCTGGATGACCTCGTGCCACTCGCCGAGTCTCCCCTCATTCCCGTAAGGGAACTCCGGGACTTTATGGCCACGTGCCTGGGTCGGCACAATAAGATCCGGCAGGCCCTCGACAGGTGGTTGGAGCTGGCGCGGCTCATCATGTCCGTCCGTACCGCCGTTAAAATCATGGGCGCGGACGAGGGCGTGAACCCGCTCGAGCTGCGTCAGCTCAGAACGTTCCTCACTGGGCTGCTGAGGAAGTGGCGGCTGACCAGCGGCTGCGCTCCCTCCCCCCGTTAGGTGTAGGTAGAGGTTGCACTATGCTTCTGACATGAAGATAACCATAGCCAGCCTCAACATCAACGGCAGCAGGGAGGCGCGCCGCAGATTCAATAATTTCTCGGTCCTTCGGGACGGGAAGTATGCGCTGTGCTTCCTGCAAGAAACCCACACCGTTCCGGGAGACGAAGCCACGTGGCTCCTGGAGTGGCAAGGAGGGGTCAGCATGAGTCACCTCTCCAACAATTCCAGCGGGGTGGCTATCTTGCTGGCCCCGCATTTTCAGCCGGAGATCTTGGGGGTCAAGGAGCACGTGCCGGGCCGCTTGCTCCAGGTCACTTTTCACCTGGGGGGTGTGCCGCTCCATCTAGTGAACATGTACGCCCCTCAGACCGGTGCGCAGCAAGTGCGCTTCTTCGAAGAAGTGTCTGCTCTTTTGGGCTCCGTCGACGTGGGCGAGTGCGTCATCCTCGGGGGGGATTTTAACTGCACCCTCGAGGCGAGGGACCGTTCGGGTCCCCCACGAAGCCCGGCGGCGATGGAGAAGTTGAGGGACCTGGTCGGGTCCTTCAACTTGGTGGACGTCTGGCGAAATTTCCACCCCGACTCCAGCGCCTTCACTAGCGTGAGGTCTGGGGGAGGAAGGTCCAGAATCGACCGCCTCTACATTTCCCGGGCGTACGTCTCCTGCGTTCCGGCGGCTTCCATGCGGCCGGTGCCGTGCATGGACCACCACCTGGTGTGGGCAGAGCTCGCTCCGCTGCACATGCGCGGGGGGGGTCCGCGTACTGGCATTTTAACAACCTGCTGCTGGAGGACGCGCGGTTCCGGGATTCGTTTCGTCGGTTCTGGGCCGACTGGAGAAGGAAGCGGGGGGCCTTCCCCTCCTTGAGGCTATGGTGGGACGTGGGCAAGGCTCACGTCCGTCTCTTCTGTCAGGAGTACGCAAAGGTGTCGACCAAGAGGCGGGAGGCCCGGGTCGGGCGGTTGGAGAAGGAGGTGCTCGACCTGGAGTCCCGTCTCGGTTAGGTCGTCGCGGACCCGGCCCTGTGGAAGGTGTACGAAGAGAAGAAGGGTGCGCTGCAGGACCTGCAGCTCGTCGGGTCCCGAGGCGCGTAACTGAGGTCGCGGATCCAGCTCCTGCGGGACCTGGACCGCGGCTCCCCCTTCTTCTACTCGCTGGAAAAAAGATGGGGAACCGTAAGCAGCTCTTGAGGCTGCTGGCCGACGACGGATCTCTGGTCTCGGATCCGGAGGGAATCAGCGCGGAGACCCACGCCTATTACGGGGCTCTGTTCTCTCTGGATCCGTCCAGCGAGGATGCGCGCAGAGTTTTGTGGGAGGACGTGCCGAAGGTCAGCCCGGAGGGCGCCGAAAAATTGGACGCTCCGCTAAGCCTGGCGGAGCTGACCAGCGCCCTCCGCCAGCTGTCCAGGGGAAAGTCCCCGGGGCTGGACGGGCTGACCATGGAGTTCCACAGGGCATTCTGGGACGTCTTGGGGGAAAGTTTGGCGACCGGGGAGATGCCCCTCTCTTGGCGCAGGGCGGTCATTGTCTTGCTGCCTAAGAAGGACGATCTCCGCCTCCTTAAGAACTGGCGCCCGGTCTCCCTCCTCAGCACGGACTATAAAATCTTTGCCAGGGCCATGTCTGCTCGCCTTGGCACCGTGCTGGCCAACATGATCCACCCCGACCAGTCCTACACGGTCCCGGGCCGGACCATCCACGATAACATCCATCTGGTCCAGGACCTGGTCCACCACTCCCAGAGGGCTGGTCTGTCGGTCGCCTTCCTTTCCCTGGATCAGGAGAAGGCGTTCGACAGGGTGGATCACGAGTATCTCTTCGGGACTCTGCGCGCATTCGGGTTCGGGACGCATTTCGTCGCCCGGATCCGACTTCTGTACGCCGCCGCGGAGTGTCTGATTAAAGTTAACGGGTCCTTGACGGCGCCCCTTCACTTCGGGAGGGGGGTGCGTCAGGGATGCCGTTATACGTCAGTTATACGCCGTTTGCGTGGAGCCTTTCCTGCGCCTTTTGCGGAAGAGGTTGACGGGACTGGCTCTGCAAGGGCCAGGCGTGGAGATGGTCCTCTCGGCTTACGCCGATGACATGCTCCTCACGGTCACGGATCCCACTGACTTGCGGAGGATGCGGGAATGCCAGCAGATTTACTCGGACGCATCCTCCGCCAAGATCAACTGGGAGAAATGTTCCGGCCTCCTGGTGGGTCAGTGGCGGGTGGACTCCCTGCCGGAGGAGTTCAGGCCTTTCACCTGGAGCACCACGCACCTCCTCTATTTGGGAGTCTACCTTAGCCCTGCCGAGGACGCCTGGCCGGTGAACTGGCAAGAGCTGGAGGCCAAAGTCACCGCTCGCCTAGGCCGCTGGACAGGACTGCTCCGAGTGCTGTCCTACAGGGGTCGAGCGCTGGTCATAAACCAGCTGGTGGCCGCCATGTTGTGGTACCGGTTGGTCACTTTGATCTCTCCCCCTGCGTTTGTTGCCAAGATGCAGAAGAAGCTCATCGACTTCTTCTGGGACAAAAGGAAGCACTGGGTCTCTGCCGCGGTTCTGAGTCTCCCGCTTAGGGAGGGCAGTCAGGCGCTGGTGTGCCTTTGCACCCAGGCTGCGACTTTCCATCTTCAGACGCTGCAGAGATACCTGTACGTCGAGAATCCTCTGAGATGGTGTTCGCTGGCGACGTATTTCTTCCGCCAGCTGCACGGCCTCAATTACGACACGCAGCTCCTGTTTGTGAAAGTGGGCGGCAGGCGTGCCGGCCTGCGGGAGCTGCTGCTCAGGAATCCGCACCCCCACGACCGCGGGTTCGGGCGGCTGGCGGAGGGCAGGGCTGTGCCTGGCTAGCTGACCAGAGTCGGGGACCTGCTCGATGGCGGAGGAGCGGGCCCGATGGCGCCGGAGGAGCTGGCGCGGCGCCTGTCCTGGGCCAACGTCTGGCTCGCGGTCGAAGCCATCAAGTCGGTGAAAGTGGCACTGGGCCCCGGCTCCACTAGGTGTATTGAGGCGGCTCAAGCACGTGGGGCGATCCCGTCTGAGCTTACCCCCGTTCGGACGGAATTCCTCATCGGCGCCCAGCCCTGAAACTCCCCTCGGGAACCGGCGCCTTACAACTTGAGCCATCTCGAGGAAATACCCTCCGTGCCTTTTCATTCCGCGCGGAGGGGTTTCCTGTACGGGCTGATCCTGCACACTCTCTACTTTGCCATCTTCGTCTGCCTTCTGGACACGCCTTAGCATGCCGTCTTGCCGACCGGCGGAGGCGGAGGTCCCCAATGGAGGGCTCTCTACGCGGGAGTCCTTCCTTGTTCCATCAGGGACTTGGCCTGGAGGGTGTTGCATGGAGCGGTCCCGTGCAATAAGGTTTTAAATAGGTTCACGGACTCCCAGGCCGCCTGCATTTTTTGCGGCCTGGAGGAGTCCGTGTTTCACGTTTATGTCGAGTGTGAGAGGTTGCAGCCCCTCTTTCACTACTTGAAGGGGCTGCTCCTCGATTTTTGGTTGCACTTCAGTCCCACACTCTTGATCTACGGTCACCTGGTGCGGAGGGGAGCGGGCAGGTTGGAGGACCTCCTCGTGGGACTGCTCCTGGGCCTGGCCAAGAGAGCCATCAATTGGTCCAGGCAGCGGGCGGTCGAGGGGGTCGTCCAGCCAGATTGCCTGCCTCTCTTCCGTGGCCATGTTCGCGCCCGGGTGGCCCTGGAGATGGAGCACGCGGTGTCCGCCAGTGTGCTTGAGTATTTCCGCGACCGGTGGGTGCCGCGAGGACTGGAGTGCATCATCAACCCGGAAAACCAAATTTTAATTTAATTTGTTAAGTATTAGTTGAACTTTTGTTCATTTACAGTCCAATTTGGTTTTTTTTTTGGTTCAAACTAAAAGAGTACCCTCTGTTCAGTAAAATACCTGTTTAATTGTTCTCCCGAAGTCCGTGTATTATTGAGGCGCGGACTTTACAGTGGCGACGAGCAAGTTCGAACTCACCTGCAGTACTGCATCACCTCACGGGGACCTTTCCCTGAGAAGAAATTTCTTGGAGGTCGAAGTCAGAGCAATGGGCGTCGACCGCGGGCAACCGCCCAAGGATCCATCGGTGTTCGGAGAATTGCGGGAGAGGCTGTGGAGAGCTTAGCTTGGCTCCCCAGTCAAGGTGTTCCAGCAAATCGTGCTGGTAGCAGGTAGTGCGCTGACCCTTCCGGACTGCGGCGGGCTCGAGCTCGACCGAGCGGCTCTGCAAAAGGGGCCGCGGAGCGTCGCCAGGAGGAAAGAGAGAGAGAGAGGGTGGAGCGCACAGGGCGCGGTCGGGGCTCAAGAACCGGGCAGCGGAGAGAAAATAAACGAGGGGAAGGAAAAGTGAGACGCGCCGAAGCCGCGGGTCGCCGCCATTACCCTGTAGAACGTTGGGAGCAGCGTGGCAGCAAGGGGAAGAAGGAAAAGCGTGGGAGGCCCCATTTTATTCCATTGGGGAAGAAGGAAAAGCGCGGGAGGCGCCATTATATTCCATTGGGGAAGAAGAAAAAGCGCGGGAGGCACCATTTTAAATCACCCAAGATGCCGAAAAGTGGCAGTATCACTGCTTTCGACAACGAGGTAGAAGACTGGACCACGTATGTGGAAAGAATTGAAGTGTACTGCAAGGCAAATGAGGTGGCTGATGGAAAGAAGGCATCGGTATTATTAAATTTGATGGGCGCGAGAATGTACGGCCTATTGCGGAATTTAATTACCCCAGCTAAACCAATAGAGAAAAGTTTTGAGGAGATTGTTAATATCTTACAGGAACACCTAAACCCTACACCGCTGCTGATAACAGAAAGATTCAAGTTCCATAAAAGAAACCAGCACAAAGATGAGAGCAATGCTGACTATCTTACGGAACTACGCAAGTTATCGAAGCACTGCCAGTTCGGAGCAGGACTGGCAGACACTTTTACGGGATAAGTTTGTCTGCGGGCTCCAGAGTGAAGGAACCCAGAAACGACTACTTTCGGAAAAGGACCTGACGCTAGAACAGGCTTTCAGCGTGGCAGTATCCTACGAAGCAGCAGCACGGGGAGCTGCGGAAATATAACAGAAACCACAAGAATACAGCGCTAACGAAATGGCGTATGGAGCAGAAAAGTGCTATCGCTGCGGCAGAACAACCCATGATCAGAAGGACTGCTGGTTTAAGGACAAAGTATGCAGGCAATGCGGGAAAATGGGACATAGAGCAAGAGTCTGCAGGTCGGGAAAGAAAACCAACACTACAAGAACTACTAAGGAAAAGTACAAGAAAGTTAAAAAAAATGACAGACAGTAGTTCGGAAGATCAGGAGAGTGATAACGACCCTGGGAGCAGGAGATTAATTTGTCCAAAGTTACACAACGTGATCGCAAAGGAGGATCACCGAACCATTTGGGTCACCCTCATGATAGCAGGGTCCCAAGTAAACATGGAATCGGATACAGGATCAGCCCTAACTGTCATGAATCGATGAGACTATGAGCGGCTATTCTCACACATACCCTTAAAGGACACGTCCATTGTATTGAAGACATACACCGGAAAATGTGTCGCAACTGAGGTCGTTTCTCGGGCTGGTGAACTACTACCATAAGTTCTTGCTGAATTTATCTACAATTCTGCACCCACTGAACGCCCTGCTGCAAACTGGAGTAGCATGGAAATGGAGTGATGAGTGTAAGCATGCCTTTCAGAAATGTAAATGCCTAATCACTTCAAAAGAAGTATTGGCCCACTACAACCCAACACTACTGATTCGGTTGGCATGTGATGCATCTCCCTACGGCATTGGAGCGGTGCTGTCACACAAATTCCTTGACGGTTCAGAGAGGCCAATTGCCTTTGCGTCGCACTCGTTAACCTCAGCCGAGCGTAATTACGCCCAGATTGACAGGGACACCCTCAGCCTGGTGTGGGGGGTGAAGAAGTTCAATCACTATCTGCACGGGCAGAAATTCACCCTACTGACTGATCATCAGCCCCTGGTCTCCATTTTTAACCCAAAGAAGGGCGTTCCGGTGATGACGGCGCAACGGCTGCAAAGATGGTCACTTTTTCTAGGGGCACATCAGTACGACATAGAATACAAGGGTACGAAGCAGCATGGAAACGCTGATGGGCTGTCACGCCTACCGTTGCCTACGGTAGAGGAAGCACCTGCAGTGGACCCTGTTGAGATATTCCATGCGACCATAGTCGAATGTCTGCCTGTTACAAACTCAAGTATAGAAAAGGAAACCCGAAATGACCCGACACTCTCTCGGGTCTATGATTTGACGGTGAAGGAATGGCCAGCACATGGCGACTCACTGTTGCCAGCATTCTCGCCAAGGAGAGAACAGCTGTCAGTGTGCCGGGGGACCTTGATGTGTGGATCCCGAGTGGTAATTCCACCCAAGTTGAGAGACAGAGTGCTCAATGAGCTTCATGAAGGTCATCTGGGAGGGGTAAAAATGAAAAGCCTAGCCAGGGCTTATGTGTGGTGGCCGGGAATCGATAAACAAATCGAGGACCTGACCAAGAGCTGCTCAGGATGCCAGAAAGTCCAAAATGCACCACCACAGGCCCCTCTACACCCATGGGAGTGGCCCTCATCTCCATGGCAACGGGTACACATTGATTTTGCTGGTCCATTTATGGACTCAATGTTTCTAATCGCCGAGGACGCCCATTCGAAATGGCCAGAGGTCATCAAAATGTCCTCCACCACCACGGAGAAAACTATTGCAGTCCTACGGACCATCTTCGCCAGGAATGGCTTGCCAGAACAGATTTGCTCCGACAATGGGCCACAGTTTGTGTCCGAGGATTTCCGGAGGTTTCTGAGGAATAATGGGGTGAAACATTACACATCTGCCCCATATCATCCAGCCACAAATGGATTGGCTGAAAGGTTTGTTCAGACCTTTAAAAAGGCAATAAAGGCGATGTATAACGACGACATACCACTACAACACAAGGTAGATAATTTCTTGTTTGCTTACCGGAATGCGACACATGCAGTCACCAACCAAGTTCCAGCCATAATATTCTTCAACCGAAGGCTAAGATGTCGCCTGGATTTGCTCAAACCAAACATAAGATGAGTTGTTGAGGATAAGCAATTCCAGCACATCAACGAGAAGCCAACCAGGAGCTTCAAGATAGGACAACCAGTCTTGGCCCGTGACTACCGAACAGAAAAATGACAGCCAGGAACGATATGCACACAGCAGGGACCACTAATGTACACAGTGGACATTGGAGAGAGCATCGTGAGATGCCATGCTGACCAGATTCTAGAGTCACAGGAACAAGCCAAACCTATACCACGAGCATGTGCACCTGGTAAAGAGCCCGAAGTACAGATTGCGTCTACCTCAGAAGCAGTGGTATTGGAAGCTGACGAACCAACCAATGACAATGGGCCAGAATCGACTCCACCGCAAGAACAGGCTACTCGAGAAAGGCGCTATCCAGTCAGGATTAGGAAGCCTCCTCAAAGACTGAACTTATAAATGATTATTTCAGTTGATGTATATAGTACCGAGAAAATTGTAATTGTAATTAGTTATTATTTAGTTGTTAAATGAAGGTTACGTACTGTTTATCTAAAAGGGGAGGAATTGTTGTGTATGTACCTTTAAGAGTAGAACTGATTTTATACTGCAGTACCGGCAGTGACCACCCCTGTATAAAAGGCCCTAGCAGGCTCCTGTACTTCAGTCTGACTTTACCCTCTGTTCCAGACCTCATTCTCAGCATTGCTAGCTGTGCAGCTGCCTCAGTCAGCAGGAGGAGAAGGAGCAGCCAAACCAGGAGAGTGGAGAGTGGAAAATGGTGGTCTCCTGACCAGGGAGAGGAGGAGAAGGAGAATGCCAGACCACCACTACCACTATCACAACAACAACTACTGAGGTGCCTGGAGAGAGAGGACAGAGGAGAGGAGAGGGAAAAAGGAGGCCAACACCTACCAGAGGAGAGGCCTTTCCACCACTGCCTCCCCAAATCGGCCTCCATTCCAGGAGAGGGAGAGAGGGGAGAGAAGCAACAACCAACGCCCACCATCAACTGCTTGGAAGGAGGGAAGGATAACATCTTCACTGAACATCTGCAGGTGGGTGTTATTTGGTGCACTCTCCAAAAGACTTTGTGTTGTACGTGGGGGGAGGAAAGAAGACCGGAACACCAAGGGGTGTCTGTGTGTGTGTGTGGCTCTTGTAGAATACTAGGCCGCACACACCACTATCAAACACCCCCTTCTATTGCCTGGCCTGGGACAGCTGGAGCTGCCTAGGTGAAGTCTTTCATTCCATTAAACATCGTTAAGACCTGGTGCAGGACTGAGCCTGGGCATCTCCAGCTTTCCCAGGTGAAGACATCTTTTCCCCCTGCCAGAAGACCACCACCATCAAAGACTTTTAATTCCCATCGGAGAGTGCACCCCTGCCAACACCCACCCACCCACCATCCTGAGTGGCAACCCTGCCCTTGCGGCCTCCCTCCTTCCCACCCCCCCTCTCTCTCTCTCTTTGTCTCTCTCTGCCTCTTTCTCTAAGGCACCTCAATTCACTCTATTAATTAATTGCCTATTGAGCAGAGGGGAGAAGGCCCCTCTCCCAATCTCAGTCAATAAGGGGAGAGGTGTGCCTTCATTTTAAACAGCTCCCTCTGCTCAATAGAGGACCAAAAAATACCTGAGGTCATTTCCACCTTCAGGCCTGTGACTTGGGGTGAGTGTAGCCCTTTATAATACCAACCCAGAATGGCAACTGCATTTTCGCCGGTGACGGGGCCAGCCAAGACGTATGCGGGAGTGGCAGCCACGGCCACAGCTGCTCCCGCTGCTTCTGCTGCCCCGTCACCATTCAGACTGATGACAAAAAAGCTTGGGGTGAAGAGCTACACTCACCCCACTATGACTATTGAGGCCTGCGTTAAAGCCATGGCTGGGGTTGTCGGCCCCTCAGCCATCGTAGCGGCCTCAAAAATGTACGGGAAGGCTGTGTTCTTCCTGGGGTCGGAGCGGGCGGTGTCCCTGGCCGTCGCCAAGGGGCTCACCGTGGGCGGGACCTTCCTGCCGGTGGATCCTCTCGAGGCCACCGCGCAGAGGATCGTCATTTCTAACGTCCCGCCCTATGTTCCTGGTGAGCTCCTCCTCCCCCATTTACGGCAACTTGGGGAGGTGAGATCGGGGATCACACCCATCCCGCTCGGCTTCCGGGAGGCCAGCCTTCGCCACGTCTTCTCCTTCCGGCGCCAGCTGTTTATCCAGCTGGCGCGGGAGGAGGACACCGACGGGGCGTTCGTCGTCCTCCACGAGGGGACCGCCTATCGCGTCTTCTGGACGTCGGACGGTGTGTGGTGCCACGCCTGCAAGGAGGTGGGGCACATTCGGAAAAACCGCCCTGCCTCCAAGGCCGCCAGATCATCTAGTGCGGCCGAGGCTGGCTACGCGTCGGGAATCGCTGATGCGCGGTCGACGTTGGAGGCCGATGCCACCAAGGCCTCCGGCAGGGGGGAGGGAGCGCGTCCAGCTGGAAAGAAGGCGCAAAAAAAATCAAAACACCTTAGGGCGGGTCCCCCCGTGGATGGCCAGACCTTGCCCCTTGAGCCCCTTACGCCCGCGCTCCTCGTGGAGTTAATCGGGGCAGACATGAGCGGGAGGGGCCTCGTGCCCGAGCCTGTGGCTGCAACCGCCGCAGCGGTAACGCCGATACCTGCGACCGGGCTCGGGCCCGAGGAACCCGACAAACCTGCTCCGCCGGAGGGAGCTGAGGAGGAGGCCTCTGCAGACATGGAGGCCTCCCTCGCTCCCTCCGTGCTAAAAAGAAGGTGCGACCCCCTGGAAGAGGAGGAGGACCGGGAGGAGGAAGGTCCCTCCGAGCAGGGGGAGTCGTCGCCCGCCGCGGGTACTGCGCCCCCCCCCCGCTGTCGTCATCACCAGCGATCGGCAGGGGTCGCCTGTCCCTCGGGAGGCTGAGGCAGATGTGTCTGTCCAGCGCGTGCCTCCCGGGGATGGGGACGAGACCCTGCCCATGGGGGGCGTCGCGGAACAACCCGCGGCGGAAATTGACGTTCTATCGGTGCCGTTACCCCTCGCCGGGTCGGGCGGCCTGGGGTCTGGGTCGGGCGAGCTCGAGGATAATGAGCTCGCCCAATGCGACCCGGACATCTCCCAGGGGCTGCTCGTCCTGGTAGAGCTTTTAATTCAAAACACCCCATCCGCTGGGTCGGAGGTTGGTGGCGGGGAGGAGGATGGCCCCCTGGCTGCGTCTCTGGTGCCGGACGTGCTGGAGGAGCTGGGAATTGTTCTCTCCCCGGTTTCTCTGGTCGTTCCGGCGTCTGGGGCGGAGGGGAGCTCTGAACCGCCGCCGTCTTCTAGCCTGGTGCCCCCAGAGGAGCCCAGGGGGGAATCCTCTGCCGCCGATCCTGGGGGTGGGATCTGGGCGGAGGCGGGGCTGGCTGGTGCGGCCGAGCCATTCGCTGCGCACTGCGCGGCGGACGGGTCGGCCGCTAGTGACGACCCCCTGGAGGAGGATGGGGACTCAGTGATGGGCACGGAGGACGATTTGGACTCCAGCGCCGACGAGGCGATGGATGACCTCGTGCCCCTTGCCGAGTCTCCCCTCATTCCCGTAAGAGAACTCCGGGATTTTATGGCCACGTGCCTGGGTTGGCGCAATAAGGTCCAGCTGGCCCTCGACAGGTGGTCGGAGCTGGCGCTGCTCATCGTGTCCGTCCGCGCCGCCGTTAAGATCATGGGCGCGGACGAGGACGTGAACCCGCTCGAGCTGCGTCGGCTCAGAACATTCCTCACTGGGCTGCTGAGGAAGTGGCGGCTGACCAGCGGCTGCGCTTCCTCTCCCCGTTAGGTGTAGGTAGAGGTTGCACTATGCTTCTGACATGAAGATAACCATAGCCAGCCTCAACATCAACGGCAGCAGGGAGGCGCGCCGCAGATTCAGTGGCCTAGAAATTCAGTATAGCCACTTTTGGGGCGGTAAAGTCGGGCGGGCGCTAAAGTTTGCGCCCGCCGGAAAGTGGAGGCCACTTCGCCGATATTCAGTAGCTTTGGCCAAGGAGTTTGCTCGAGCGCTAAAACTGGCATTGCACCCCTATCTTTAGGCGCTAAGCCGGCGGTGCAGACTGATACCGCCGAGGCCGGGCGCAGCGCAGGTGCGGTCATGCTTTGATTGACAGCAGACACCCTGGCGCCGGCCAGCTCTTAAAGGGGGAAGGGTCGACTTGGTCTGCTGCCACGCCCTGGATACTGCAGCCCTCCAGCTAGGCCAAAACACTGCTGCTGGAGAGAAATAGCGCCAGCATCGATGCAGAGGGCCCGTGAGCAAGCGCAGCGCTTCTCTGCCCATGATTTGAAGGTGCTGCTTAGGGGTTTGGAGAAGAGAAGAGATATCTTGTGCCCGGACAGTGGCAAGAAGGCTCCCAAGAGGCTGTACAGGAGAGCCTGGAGGGAAATCGCCCAGAGGGTCACAGCCAACAGCGATGTCCCCAGGACTGGTGACCAATGCCGGAAAAAGTTTAACGACCTCACTCGGTTGGTCAGGGTGAGTACCCTTTCCATTGTCCTCCTCATCCTTGCATGTGCACCTCACATTATGGGCAAAGGGACCTCAAAGGCCTAATGGCCAGCCCTCCTCCAGCAGCTATGGCACTGGCATGAACATCAATAGCACTTTCTGCACTTTACACACTGGCCAAGCTATTCGACCATGGGAGGCAGTGCACACAACAACAGGGCACCACACTGGCCAAGCTATTCGACCATGGGAGGCAGTGCACACAACAACAGGGCACCACACTGGCCAAGCTATTCGACCATGGGAGGCAGTGCACACAACAACAGGGCACCACACTGTACTTAGAGGTCGTCCTTTCTCTTGCAGGCCAAGCTGGCCCAGAATCTGAAGAGCCGGACTGTCACCGGGGGAGGCCGTGCCCAGTTCCAGGAGCTCAGTGACCTGGAGGAGCGCGTGGGTCGACTCATGGGTGCCCGGGTGATTGGCCCCGTTGCAATTGGAGATGCCGACCCTGTGCTGGGCCCCAATGGTAAGGACATGAGCGTTTGGACCTCTCTCGTTCCCCTTGCGCTTCAGATCTACATCCTTTGCCACTGCCCGACCAATGCGCATAATGCCACCACTCATGCCTCCCTCGCTGACGCCCTGTCCTCACTCTAAAGCTACTCTTGTGCCTTCCTGCTTTCAGCTGGTGAGGAGGAGGTCCCTGAGGCTGCGAGTGTCAGTCCCTCGGAAGAGGAGGACGACGAGGAGCAAGAGGAAGGCGGCACATCGGGGGAACCCTCATCCGCGCCAGGGGATGGCAATGGAGGGGACACGTCTTGCCTGGAGGAGAGCCAGGGGGAAGTGTTGCAGGGGGGTGTAGCTCCTGTGCCCAGTGGCATCCTGCCACGCGGGAAGGGTCGGCCAGCTCGGCGGCCTTCTCCCCAGAGGGGGGAAGTGTTGCAGGGGAGTGCAGTTGCTGGGCCCAGTGGCGTCCAGCCACGCGGGAAAGGTCGGGCAGCTCGGCGGCCTTCTCCCCAGAGGGAGAGTCCGGCCTCCAGTCCGGAGACGGTCCTCGCCCAGGAGGTGCGCCTCCTTGATCAAATGTCCGCGGACTCGAATCGTCGGCACACCGAGTTCATGGGGGTTGTGGGACGGTTGCCTGAGGCCATTGAGTCCCTGGCTCATAGTGTGGCCGATTTCGGGGCCTCACAGGCCAGGGGTTTAGAAGAACTCGCGGCAGCACAGGCCAGGGGTCACGAACAATTCGGGGCAGCACAGGCCAGGGGTCACGAAGAATTCAGGGCATCACAGGACGCGAGTCGGGCCGATTTCAGGGCAGCACAGGCAGCGAGTGCAGAGTTGATGAGTGGTGCCGTGCAGTCACTGGCTGGTCTGATGCGGGCACAGACCAGGGCAGTACGGGCACTCACTGCTGCCACACTCGCTGTGTCACGCACGCATCGCCAGGGCACCTGCCGCGCTGCTGCAGCACAGTGGTCTGGGCTTCACCAGATTGCTGCGCTTGCTGCAGTGCCAGCCCGGCCGACTGCCAGTGTCTCTGGCGACCAGCGAGCGCCTGGCATCAGCCAGCTTGCCCCCATTGCTGCAGCCGCCACTGCCACTCCCCCAGCAAAGCTGCGACGAGCTGCTGGAGAGACTGATGCTGCCCAGCCACAGCTGCAGCAGTCAGCAGCCGGCCCCTCCAGGGCCGGAGCTCGTCTAGGCCGACCCCCAAGGGCATCTGCCGTCACGCATTGTGCCCCTCAGGAGCCTTCCCCCAGCCTTGCAACACCCACAGGGCCCAGGTTGAGGCGGAACAGCAGGTCGGCCAGGGGCCGGAAAAGCCTGGACAAGGACTCGCCCTCTCGGCACACAAAGTAGAGTGTGTTGCCAAATGTTTTTTTATATGGGGGTGTTTGTGTTCTCTATGGGGGGGGTTTATTTTGGTAAGGCCGAAGATGAAGGCAAATGTTTTTTTATATGGGGGTGTTTGTGTTCTCTATGGGGGGGTTTATTTTGGTAAGGCCGAAGATGAAGGCAAATGTTTTTTTATATGGGGGTGTTTGTGTTCTCTATGGGGGGGTTTGTCTTGGTAAGGCCGAGGATGAAGGCCATTTGGATGGACAAGTTTTGTTATTCTTCCCCAGGTTGTGGGAGTGAGATATGTTTTTGACTGTTTTCTGGGGGTCTTGTCTGTTTTTGGGTTTCATGTGGGAAGGGCCCTGAGTTTGTTCAATAAAGCTTTTTATTTATTCAGCTTGTCCATGTGTGATGTTTCAAGTGGTTGTTGCGTTAACCGGCTGAGGGCTTGCGGAGTGGCTGCATTCAGGTGCGTTCATTGCCACAAGCCATTCCCTGACAGGGGGCCTAGAAGTGTCGTTCAATAAGCCGCCGACGGACGGCCCTTGGACCTTGTGGCTCCCTCCTGGGCTGGTACTCCTCCTCCTCCTCATGGTCCTCCTGCTCGTCCTCCTGAGGTGGTGGTCCAACGTGAGGTGGCAGTGCCTGAGTCCTGCGGATAGCCAGGTTGTGCAGCATGCAGCAAGCGACGACGAACTGGGAGACTCTATCCGGCGAATACTGTAGAGATCCGCCGGAATGATCCAGGCAGCGGAACCGTTGCTTGAGGACGCCAATCGTTGGCTCTATGATGTTCCTTGTGGCTTGATGGCTTTCGTTGTATGCCTCCTCAGCAGGGGTCCTGGGCGCGCGGAGCGGGGTCATGAGCTATGTACACAAAGGATAGCCTTTGTCCCCGATAAGCCATCCTCTTGGGGGAGGCTGTGCCTGGAACATGTCAGCCACAGTAGTCTGGCGCAGGATAAATGCATCGTGGCTGCTTCCTGGAAAGCGGGCATTGACAGCTAGGATGCGCTGCCTGTGGTCACACACCAGCTGTACATTGAGGGAATGGTAGCCCTTCCGGTTGCGGTAATCCTCGGCATTGTCGATAGGTGCCCGCATAGCCACATGCGTGCAGTCAATGGCGCCCTGCACCATGGGGAAGTCGGCAATCCTTGCAAATCCGACTGCACGCTGCTCCTGCCTCTCTAGGGTCATGGGGAAGGAGATAAATTGGTGTCTCCTTGCGAAAAGGGCATCGGTGACCTGCCGGATGCAGCGATGCACGGCGAACTGGGAGATGTTCGCTATGTCCCCAGCAGCGGCTTGGAAGGAGCAGCTTGCATAAAAGTTCAGAGCCACCATGACCTTCACTTCCACCGACAGAGACGTCCTGCACATCAGCTGTGGACGCAGATCTCTGTGAAGCAGCTGGCAGATCTCTGCAACCACCTCCCTTCTGAAGCGCAGCCTCTTAACACACTGCACGGCAGTCATGGTGAGATAGGACACCTGCTGGCGGTATTCCCTGAGTGGGTAAGGCCTACGTTGCCGACGCCTGATGGCCCCTCTGCGTCTAGGCATGGCTGCCCCTCTCACACAGCGTCTGCGAGCCCTTCGCACATAATGCTGGAACTGAGGGTTGGAACCCCATGCAGCCCCCATAATATACTTGCAAACAGTGAAATCACAATGAGACAAATTTGCAAGCTCTGGCCAGAAGCCAAAAATACCTCTCCTATGTTGGCCCAATTCAGTAAGGTCTCTTCCTTGGTCTCTGTCCAGAAATCCGTAGCACTAAAGTCATTGCAGCAAAATGGCTGGCCTTTATAGTTCAGTCTAAGTGCCCTTTAATTAGCGCTCCCCGAGGCCCGCAGGGCCTCTGCTGCGTTCCACTTCACAGTTCTTAACAGCGCCACGCCCACATTGGGCGGGCGCCACTGAAGTTCCGGTTTGGGGCGCACAAACGGCGTTGCACAACGAAATGACGTCATAAGTTGCGCACGCAGCTGAGCGCGCGCAAACACTTTGCGCCGGCGCTAAATGTCAACTGAAGTTGGGCGTAGGCGCAAATCGGTCTGCGTCCGGGCGCTAAGTGCCTAGCGCTCGAAATCTACCCCTCTTATGGCGCTAACGGCTGGCGAACGCAACTGAATTTCTAGGCCAATAACCTCTCGGTCCTTCGGGACGGGAAGTATGCGGTGTGCTTCCTGCAAGAAACCCACACCGTTCCAGGAGACGAAGCCACGTGGCTCCTGGAGTGGCAAGGAGGGGTCAGCATGAGTCACCTCTCCAACAATTCCAGCGGGGTGGCTATCTTGCTGGCCCCGCATTTTCAGCCGGAGATCTTGGGGGTCAAGGAGCACGTGCTGGGCCGCTTGCTCCAGGTCACTGTTCGCCTGGGGGGCGTGCCGCTCCATCTAGTGAATGTGTACGCCCCTCAGACCAGTGCGCAGCAAGTGCGCTTCTTCGAAGAAGTGTCCGCTCTTTTGGGCTCCGTCGACATGGGCGAGTGCGTCATCCTCGGGGGGGATTTTAACTGCACCCTCGAGGCGAGGGACCGTTCGGGTCCCCCACGAAGCCCGGCGGCGATGGAGAAGTTGAGGGACCTGGTCGGGTCCTTCAACTTGGCGGACGTCTGGTGATATCTCCACCCCGACTCCAGCGCCTTCACTAGCGTGAGCTCTGGGGGAGGAAGGTCCAGAATCGACCGCCTCTACATTTCCCGGGCGTATGTCTCCTGCGTTCCGGCCGCTTCCGTGCGGCCGGTGCCGTGCACGGGCCACCACCTGGTGTGGGCGGAGCTCGCTCCGCTGTGCGTGCGGGGGGTGGTCCGCGTACTGGCATTTTAACAACCTGCTGCTGGAGGATGCACGGTTCCGGGATTCATTTCATCGGTTCTGGGCCGACTGGAGAAGGAAGCGGGGGGGCCTTCCCCTCCTTGAGGCTATGGTGGGACGTGGGCAAGGCTCACGTCCGTCTCTTCTGTCAGGAGTACGCGAAGGGGTTGACCAAGAGGAGGGAGGCCCAGGTCGGGCGGTTGGAGAAGGAGGTGCTCGACCTGGAGTCCCGTCTCGGTCAGGTCGTCGAGGACCCGGCCCTGCGGAAGGTGTACGAAGAGAAGAAGGGCGCGCTGAAGGACCTGCAGCTCGACGGGTCCCGAGGCGCGTACGTGAGGTCGCGGATCCAGCTCCTGCGGGACCTGGACCGCGGCTCCCCCTTCTTCTACTCGCTGGAAAAAAGACGGGGGGTCCGTAAGCAGCTCTTGGGGCTGCTGGCCGACGACGGATCTCTGGTCTCGGATCCGGAGGGAATCAGCGCAGAGACCAGCGCCTATTACGGGGCTCTGTTCTCTCCGGATCCGTCCAGCGAGGATGCGCGCAGAGTTTTGTGGGAGGACCTGCTGAAGGTCAGCCCGGAGGGCGCCGAAAATTGGACGCTCCGCTAAGCCTGGCGGAGCTGACCGGCGCCCTCCACCAGCTCTCCAGGGGAAAGTCCCCGGGGCTGGACGGGCTGACCGCGGAGTTCCACAGGGCGTTCTGGGACGTCTTGGGGGGCGACTACGCGCGGATCCTGGGGGAAAGTTTGGCGACCGGGGAGATGCCCCTCTCTTGGCGCAGGGCGGTCATTGTCCTGCTGCCTAAGAAGGGCGATCTCCGCCTCCTTAAGAACTGGTGCCCGGTCTCCCTCCTCAGCACGGACTATAAAATCTTTGCCAGGGCCATGTCTGCTCGTCTTGGCACCGTGCTGGCCCACATGATCCACCCCGACCAGTCCCACACGGTCCCGGGCCGGACCATCCATGATAACATCCATCTGGTCCGGGACCTGGTCCACCACTCCCAGAGGGCTGGTCTGTCGGTCGCCTTCCTTTCCCTGGATCAGGAGAAGGCGTTCGACAGGGTGGATCACAAGTATCTCTTCGGGACTCTGTGCGCATTCGGGTTCGGGACGCATTTCGTCGCCCGGATCCGACTTCTGTACACCGCCGCGGAGTGTCTGATTAAAGTTAACGGGTCCTTGACGGCGCCCCTTCACTTCGGGAGGGGGGTGCATCAGGGATGCCCCATGTCCGGTCAGTTATACGCCGTTTGCGTGGAGCCTTTCCTGCGCCTCTTGCGGAAGAGGTTGACGGGACTGGCTCTGCAAGGGCCGGGCATGGAGGTGGTCCTCTCGGCTTACGCCGATGACGTGCTCCTCACGGTCACGGATCTCGCTGACTTGCTGAGGATGCGGGAATGCCAGCAGATTTACTCGGACGCATCCTCCGCCAAGATCAACTGGGAGAAATGTTCCGGCCTCCTGGTGGGTCAGTGGCGGGTGGACTCCCTGCCGGAGGAGTTCAGGCCTTTCGCCTGGAGCACCACGCACCTCCTCTATTTGGGAGTCTACCTTAGCCCTGCCGAGGACGCCTGGCCGGCGAACTGGCAAGAGCTGGAGGCCAAAGTCACCGCTCGCCTAGGACGCTGGACAGGACTGCTCCGAGTGTTGTCCTACAGGGGTCGAGCGCTGGTCATAAACCAGCTGGTGGCCGCCATGTTGTGGTACCGGTTGGTCACTTTGATCCCTCCCCCTGCGTTTGTCACCAAGATGCAGAAGAAGCTCATCGACTTCTTCTGGGACAAAAGGAAGCACTGGGTCTCTGCCGCGGTTCTGTGTCTCCCGCTTAGGGAGGGCGGTCAGGCGCTGGTGTGCCTTCGCACCCAGGCTGCGACTTTCCGTCTTCAGACGCTGCAGAGATACCTGTACGTCGAGAATCCTCCGAGATGGTGTGCGCTGGCGACGTATTTCTTCCGCCAGCTGCACGGCCTCAATTACGACACGCAGCTCCTGTTTGTGAAAGTGGGCTGCAGGCGTGCCGGCCTGCGGGAGCTGCCTGTCTTCTACCAGGCACTGCTATGGGTTTGGAACTACGTCGCTTCCAGGCGGAGCTCTCCCCCGTCAGGAGCGGCGGCTCTCCTTTGGGAGCCGCTGCTCAGGAATCCGCACCTCCACGACCGCGAGTTCGGGCGGCTGGCGGAGGGCAGGGCTGTGCCTGGCAAGGTGACCAGAGTCAGGGACCTGCTCGATGGTGGAGGAGCGGGCTGGATGGCGCCGGAGGAGCTGATGCAGCGCCTGTCCTGGGCTAACGTCCGGCTCGCGGTCGAAGCCTTCGAGTCGGTGAAAGTGGCACTGGGCCCCGACTCCACTAGGTGTATCGAGGCGGCTCAAGCACGTGGGGCGACCCCGTCCGAGCTTACCCCCGTTCGGATGGAATTCCTCATTGGCGCCCGGCCCCGAAACTCCCCTCGGGAACCGGCGCCTCACAACTTGAGCCGTCTCGAGGAAATACCCTCCGTGCCTTTTCATTCTGCGCGGAGGGGTTTCCTGTACGGGCTGCTCCTGCACACTCTGCACTTTGCCATCTTCGTCTGCCATCCGGACATGCCTTGGCGTGGCGTCTTGCCGACCGGCGGAGGCGGAGGTCCCCAATGGAGGGCTCTCTACGCGGGAGTCCTCCCTTGTTCCATCGGGGACTTGGCCTGGAGGGTGTTGCACGAAGCAGTCCCGTGCAATATGGTTTTAAGTAGGTTCACGGACTCCCAGGCCGCCTGCATTTTTTGCGCCTGGAGGAGTCCGTGTTTCACATTTATGTCGAGTGTGAGAGGTTGCAGCCCCTCTTTCACTGCTTGAAGGGGCTGCTCCTCGATTTTTGGTTGCACTTCAGTCCCACGCTCTTGATCTACGATCACCCGGTGCGGAGGGGAGCGGGCAGGTTGGAGGACCTCCTTGTAGGCCTGCTCCTGGGCCTGGCTAAAAGAGCCATCAATTGGTCCAGGCAGCGGGCAGTCGAGGGGGTCGTCCAGCCGGATTGCCTGCCTCTCTTCCGCGGCCATGTTCGCGCCCGGGTGGCCCTGGAGATGGAGCACGCGGTGTCCGCCGGCACGCTTGAGTATTTCCGCGACCGGTGGGCGCCGCGGGGACTGGAGTGCATCATCAACCCGGAAAACCAAATTTTAATTTGATTTGTTAAGTTTTAGTTGAACTTTTGTTAATTTACAATCCAATTTGTTTTGGTTTCTTTTTTGGGTTCAAACAAAAGAGTGCCCTCTGTTCAGTAAAATACCTGTTTAATTGTTCTCCCGAAGTCCGTGTATTATTGAGGCGCGGACTTTACAATTTCAGATTTCCTGCATCCGCAGTATTTTGCTATTATATTAAAACAATTATTGGGCCTATTAATGTCAGAAGCTCCACTCAGAGTTGCCCATGCAAACAGTAGGAAGGTCCATTTGTGGCCTGCTTTATTTTACTTTGAATATAAGTATATTTTTTCTTTAACTTCTATTATTTGTTAATTAAACTGTATATTGTCTTGGTCAATGTCTGATTTCTTTGGAGTTGGAAAACTGGTTTAACACTTCAATTTTTTTTAAAAATCTATGCAATTTGTGGACTCTTTGCTATAAGGTACACTTTGCTGCACCATACTTTCTCCTTGAGATCTGTCACACGTACTATACTTTTTTTCCTTTAAAAAGCCTATGTGCTTTCCGTGTGTGACTTGTTGTGACTGTTGGAAATGTGTTTAAATTGTGACTTGCAACACCTTCAGCATTGCTTGTCAATCACATAGAATTATTTCCTGGAGCTAAAGAATCATTCACCTCTGGTATGTCGAACAATAATCCAGCTCAAGTATGAAGGACTTTAGTGGGCTCAAAGAATACTCCAGTTCAGGTATGAAAGGTTTTACTGTGACTTATTTTATAATGATATGGTATATAGTAATGATTGATTATTGCCAATTTGACAACCAACACACTTCCGGGAGGATCAGGGGCAGGAGATCACACCTGTAAATTCCCCCTCATGTAAGTTTTGCCCCCAAAATACGGGCGCGACAGGGACCAATTTCTCCGCCATCAAGACTAAGCCCAGGTTTTTGCAAGAGGCTGAAGTCATCAAGTAAATACTTTAAGGATGGCAGTAAAAGACACTAAAAACAAATCTACAGATACATTGAACCATGGTATTGTGAAATATGTAGTTTTTAAAAATTCTTTATATTATTCAAAACCATATTTTGGACATTAGAAACTCGATTTACTTAGAAAAGAATGGCAATAAAAAAATTCAGAGAGCAGATGTAGGAAATTGTGGAAACTCAATGGCCAGATTGCTATGTCACGCAGGCATGACACCTTTAACATTAAAGAAAACCCTATCACATCAATTCCTAGAGGGGGAACAGGTACTTAACAGTAAGTCTAACCGTTCCTCTAACTTTGCCTAGTAAAATTTTTTGTCACGAACGTGATCTTATTGGTCTCGTGATCGGGGGTCTGAAGTGCCCTACTGTATCCCTCAATAGGTTAGCCCTGTCGTCTATCCATATCGTAACCTCCCTAAATCTGTAAAGGAGCCCATGAGTTGAGAATAGAATAGCTTTATTAGGGCCCAGACACAGCGCTGCGCAGGCAGCACACGCCACACTCGAGAGCCTTGGGCCTGCTTTGACTCCACAGGCAGCTGGTGCTTTTGAGGAACACAAATGTCGGCTTGCCTACCTCACCGGTAGAAGCCTGAAGATAAGCCCCGGGAGGGGCAAGGTTGGAACGAGCAATGGGGAGTGGGGCAATCCCGACAGTTGTGGAGTTGAGGATACACTCCTGCTCCTCCTGACTCCACAGGAAGGTTGTTTAATTTAAAATGTAACCGCTCTTTTAGATGGTGGCCGTAGCGGCTGCTTACGAATCCTGAGTGGGGCAGACGCAACGCCTGCTCCGCTCAGCCCAATCAAATTTCAGTGAGGGGACCTAAAAAAGGCGTTAGCCTCCTCAGTTACATATTTATGGCACCCAATGCCTGTTTTAGGCAGCTGCCACGGATGCCTGATAAATAGCCCGACCCAATTTCGAGTTGGTAATTTTTCAGGTGTCCTTGGGACTCGGGAGATTGGTAAAGCAGGCGCAACAATGTCCAATTTCTACCCTTGTATATCTACTGGTGAGTTGTGTTTCCCTGATCGAGAAGTATTCTTAAAATGATTACTGGTTGACTGAAAGTTTTGGGCCTTTTCCATGAACGTATCACTGGAAGCTCCTTCCTCAGTATGGAGACTGATCTTCTCCTGTATCTCAAGTACTTTGAAACTCATGTGTGCCTGGGTTTTGGTTAGAACTGAGAATGCCATCAACACTGCCTGGATGTTCTTTGCCCCTACACCCACCAGTCCTCATGCCAAACATTGGAAAACCAATGGAGACAATTGCCCTTTGACAATTGTAATCAATATTTTTTAATTTCTCACCACGTCAGTGGTAGCAGTAAATGTCCAAAAGTGTGTTTACTTCAATGTTAAAGCCTAGCTAATTATCTCCAATGTCTCTTTTAAAAAAAAAATTAATTGAATCCTTGGCTGAAAATCTAAACTCACACAGAGGATTTAATCTGAAAAGGTCATCAGACACATTCAAGAGTTTTGACCAAGAATTTGAAATCCGATGTGCAGCCATGCACATCATCTCTTTAGTGTGTTTTCCAGGTCACATCTGTACAGCTGAAAGCGCAGTTGCTTTTAGTACATGGACCTTTGCTCATCAGTCATGTAGAAAGTAACAGTTTCTGAAAGCACAAGGCCTTTCTGCAACCTCCCTCCATCTGTTTCATAGCAAAATCAGGTTAATTACTAAAGGGCCATAATAAGTAAAGCAAGTGGATGACAGCAATATTGATTCCATCAGGCAATGGTTGTGTTTTTTTATTAAACATGTTAATATTTCTTTTAAAGGTTGGTTTGTAAATTACTTACTTTGTTATTAAGAAATGATAAATGATCCTGTTTTCCCATTTTGGTTACAGTACTTTGCATAAAAAGACCACGGAGACCGGACAGAAGAGATTTTCCCTGGCTGGGGAGTCTAGAACCAGGGGTCACAGTCACAGATAAAGGGTCGGCCATTTAGGACTGAGCTGATGAGAAATTTCTTCACTCAGATGGTTGTGAATTTTTGGAATTCTCTACCCCAGAGAGCTGTGGATGCTCAGTCATTGAGTGTATTCAAGACAGAGATCAATACATTTTTGGATACTAAGGAAGTCAAGGGATGTGGGGATAGTCTGGGAAGGTGGAGTTGAGGTAGAAGATCAGCCATCTTCTTATTGAATGGCAGAGCAGACTTGAAGGGTCGAATGGCCTACTCCTACCCCTATTTCTTATGTTCTTATGTACCAAGATGATACCAAACAGTAACTAAAGGGTGTGAATTTAAGATCATCACCAGCAGAATGATAGGAGAGGTTAGGAGAATTTTTTTACACAAAGAGATGCATTTAAGGGAAAGCTAGATAAACACACGAGGGAGAAGTGAATATAAGGTTATGCTGATAGAGTTAGATGAAGAGGGGTGGGAGGTGGCTCCTGTGAAGCATAAACACTGGCATGGACCAGTTGGGCCGAATAGCCGCTTTCTGTGCTGTAAATTCTAGGTAACTTTATGTTAGAATATGAAATGTCTTACCACCTTCAGTATAAGAATCGCATTTAACTGGGGACGGGGAATGAAGATTTGTTACTTGTTGGACAACTGTAAAAAGCAGCAGCGCCAAACCAAATGATTGTTTTCTCAAGTCCATAGATACACCAGAATTCTAATGTGTAACTATCCATCCAAGAACATTATGTGCTGTTCTCAACCAGTGACATGATTTGCGTGATCATGTTGCCCACGCGGTAAATGTACTTTGTATAGGTTTACTACTTCTTTATTTTCTCCCTCGAGAGCTACAGCAACAACAATTTGCAGTTATAATTGCGCCATTAAAAACATCCCAGGGTGCTTCACAGAATAATCAAAAAGATGGACACAGAGCCAAAGAAGGAGTGAGATATTAGGAGGGGTGACCAAATGTTTGGTCAAAGAGGTGGATTTTAACAACAACAACAACTTGTATTTATATAGCACCTTTAACGTAGTAAAACGTCTCAAGGCGCTTCACAGGAATATTGTAAGACAAAAAAAGTTGACACCGAGCCACATAAGGAGAAATTAGGGCAGGTGACCAAAAGCTTGGTCAAAGAGGTAGGTTTTAAGGAGCGTCTTAAAGGAGGAAAGAGAGGTAGAGAAGTGGAGAGGTTTAGGGAGGGGAATTCCAGAGCTTAGGGCCTAGGCAACAGAAGGCACGGCCACCAATGGTTGAGCGATTATAATCAGGGATGCTCAAGAGGGCAGAATTAGTGGAGCGCAGATATCTCGGGGGGTTGTGGGGTTGAAGGAGAATACAGAGATAGGAAGGGGCGAGGCCATGGAGGGATTTGAAAACAAGGATGAGAATTTTGAAATCGAGGCATTGCTTGACCGGGAGCCAATGTAGGTCAGCGAGCACAGGGGAGATGGGTGAACGGGACTTGGTGCGAGTTAGGACACGGGCAGCCGAGTTTTGGATGAGTTCAAGTTTACACAGGGTAGAATCTTTAACAAGGATCTTAAAGGAGGTGATGGAGGCTGAGAGGTTTAGGCAGAGTATGCCAGAGCATGCGGTCTAAGTGGCTGAATGCATGGCTGTCAATGGTAGTGAAAAGGGAGGTGGGATTCACACGGTTCCTACGGGGAGGACAGGGTTAAAATTGGCCATGTAGTGCCTCTTAGTTCCAGTTGCCAAAGGGGAAAATCAACAGGTTCGACTCCTGACCAAGAAAGTTTAGATATGTCACAGTAGCATTGCTTCTAGCTACCAAAAGGTGCAAATCCTCACCCATCTCTATTTTAAGACTACTGGACCTTCACTATCAAGTTTTTGATTATTTTTATGCTATCTCTGGGACACTCACTATTTCATGTACCACACCGGATTGTTTCTGAGAACTGATATGCTCGTGTGGTGCTGCACACATGGCCCATCTCGCGGACTGTCACAGAAACATTCGATCCTCATGCCAGCTATGTGAGGGTCGAAGATTCTAGACGGGAAATGTTTGGTTCGCAAAAGTGGCGTTACGGCTTATGGCCTGGAGTTTCCGCTGGAGGTCGCGCTTTTTTTTACCAGCGCAATTCGCCTGAAATCAGCCAAATAAAACACCCAAGCCAGATGGAGTACACCCAAGGGTTCTTAAAGAACTCAAGGTTGGGCTAGCAACACCAAAGCAGCGTAAAAGATTGTGGAATTTCAAACGCAGATTGAAACCCAGCTGTTTCTTTTGGGCGCAAGGGCACTAATAGCCACATTTTAAAAGCTACTGAATATCATTTTTTTTGTTAAATTTACTAAGAAACTGACTACTGTATGCCAAAATAACTAGCAAATGGTTCTGTGGAGTTTTTTTAAAGCTATTTTCAGCTAATTAAAATCGGGTTACTCACAGGTGGTGGACTAGACACTCTGATTAAAAATGCTTTTTTTGGCGATAAACCCATTTTCAGCTGTATTACTCAAACTATACCAGGTTACCACTCTTAAATATATCAAGGAATATTTTTTAAAGCAAAATTTAAATTAAACAATTGCATTCGTAAAACGTTAGCTGATTGCACTGGTTCCTGGCAGATTTTACGTTGGGCGATATCCAAATGAGTTTGAGCGGAAACTTGAGAAAAAAAACACTTCTCAAAACCAGCAGAATTTTGGGCGTAATTGCCGCCCGGATCGCCGATTGCCCCCAAAGCAGAAGTACTACCATAGTGTGTAACTGCTTTTTACAACCTCCTAATCAAACCTCATTAAAAGATATTCAATTAATTTGTTTTAATAGCACAAATTCAATTCAAGAGTTGGATTCTAAAAATGTAAATAAACATCCTTTGCTGGAAAATATGTCGGGCATGTTTTCTTGTTGAAAAACCATGGAAACAAAACATCTGTAAATATTTTGCTAAAGAAGCTCATCTGTGAACTCACTGGCTGTTCTATTTAGAGAGATTGGTTGTGGTTCTGCTGAATAAGTCCAAGTCTCTTGAAATAAATGCAAAATCTGTACTGTTATACTGTACTTCCTGTCATGGGATTCCTGTCATGGACATGTCAGTGGCATACATAGTTAATTTTGCCAATGAGAAATGAAAAAATAGGCAATACTACTGGGATTTTCTTTAGGGATTCTCCCAATCGTCCGGTGCAACCTTCGAGAAAGGTCGGCAGAAACCTCGTTCAAGCATCTATCCGGGGTTTCCGGTGATCTTCTGCCGAAGTTACAGTGATTGATCAGGAGAACCCTTGAGGACATTACCAATGTATGTGTTTACCATGAGCTTTGACACCCAAGGGATGGCTTTGAGACATGGCGAAACGCAACTGTTAAACAGGCCTAGGATTTAGCTAAAAGACCAACTTCTGAATTAAGAAAAGTTGAGAATGACAAAACCTCACTACAGTATTATTGGGGCAGTTCAGTCCAATCTTGATGATACATAAATCATTCTTTGCCACGTATGCTCGGATCAGTATTATATTTGGATGAAATTGTAGTTGAAATCGTCTGTTGGCAGCTCAGCCCATTGAATCATTAATTCAGTAACAGTAAGAGCCACTTAATAAAAGCCTGTAATTTATACAAAAGGACTTAGAGTTTGAAAAATGTGTTGTTTTCGCTGGGTGGAATTGGTAAAGAGTTGGCTATATTTAAAATGCTGAGCATATAAACACAGAGGATTGAGAATCAGTTTCTGCTTGGATCAGGATGTTGTATGTGAGTTAAAAAGAGAAAATGCTGGAAACACTCAACAGGTTAAGCAGCATCTGTGGTGCTCCTAACCTTTCCTTTCATTCTTTTGTTGATGATCTTTGGGGTAGTAATCACAGAAACCCCACAGTGCAGATAGAGGCCATTTCGGCCCATCGAGCCTGCACCGACACATATCCCACCCGATCCCCGTAACCCCTACACCAACACATATCCCACCCTATCCCCACGTATTTAATCCCCCTAACACTAAGGGTCAATTTATCATAGCCAATCATCCTAACCCGCACATCTTTGGACTGTGGGAGGAAACCGGAGCACCCGGAGGAAACCCACGCAAACACGGGGAGAATGTGCAAACTCCACACAGACAGTCACCCGAGGCCGGATTCGAACCCGGGTCCCTGGCGCTGTGAGGCAACAGTGCTAACCACTATGCCACCGTGCTGCCCGATGCTCAAATGTATGATGATGCTCAAATCAAAACAATGTTTTAATTAAACAAGTTTATCCAGAGTCAATTGTGATGGTATTTTTTAACTTTAAAGTAAATATATAGCATGTCATAAAGTACAAGCATAATGTAGATGTAACCAAGCTGTTTTATTTGAATTTGGTCATTGTGCTGGAACATAAATGAGAAAAAGTAATCAACCCTGCCGTTTCTTCACATCACGCACAATCTGCCCTATCATAGACTTCATCATATTTAATAAATCATCTGAGGGAACTCTCGGTCAAATGTGTCTCTGACTCTCAAAGATCCTTGAGTCAACACTTCATATCATCTGCCTGCACTTAAATGTCCATACTCAAACCTGACTAGATGCTTTCCACAAATAACATTTTCATGGTGCGAACAGCAAAGAGAACATCACGCCTCAGGGAATATTTAATATAAGAACATTTGATGGAATTGAATGAATTCTTCAGTCCAGCATTTGCAACTAAAAAAAGACAGCATTGAGGCAGAAGCAAAATGGATCTAGCAAAAGACAGATTGAGGAACGAGATAGAATTAGCATCACCGCTGAGCTGGTAGCTGGATTCTTGAATAGGTCCCAAGTAAATAAAAAACCCGAGCCAGATGGAGGGTTCTTAAAGAACTCAAGGTTGGGCTAGCAACACCACTAACAGAGATATTTAAGGGTTTTCAAGAAAAGGAAGTAGTGGAGAATGGGAAATGTAGTGCCTTTATTTAAAAAGGGAACTAGGGATCCAGGTAATGACATACCAGCTAGTCTGGCATCAGTACCAAGTAAAATTCCGGAATCAATTATCAGAGACAAGGTTGTAGAATACTCAGAGATATAAACTAATTGGAAAGAGTCAGTGTGGCTTTGTGAAGGAAAGTTATGCCAGAGATAGTTTAGTAAACATTTTCAGCAAAATAACAAATGTTGTGGACAAGGACAAGATTTGGGTTCTATACTGTAGGAAGGATGTTGAACCAATAGAGAGGGTACAGTGCAGATTCACTGGAATGCTGCCTGGTATGAGGAGATACAACTAAGAAGAAAGATTAAGGCTGTTTCATTAGAAAAACGGAGGTTAAAGGGTGATTTGATAGAGGTGTTTAAAATTATGAAGGAATGGGAGAGAGTAGAGAACAACAGACTGTTTCTACTGGTTGAGGGGTCTAAGCTGAGTGGATATAGATATAAGATTAAATGTATGAGATTAAGGACAGAAGAGGGTTGCAAAATTGTGGAATATACTATCAGAGTTAGTGATTGAAGCAGGGTGCGACTCCATGCTCCAAAAGAACAGCCTGGCCAGCTGAGAGTAGGAAACACTAGCAGCAGAGACTGCAGCCAGGGACACTTGGGGACAGTCCCCGGCACTGGGAAGGAAGCAGTGGGGGGCAATTGGAAGAGGGGTGGGGCAGAGGTCGGCAGTCAGGAGGCGGGGGGAGGTCGGTAATCGGGAAGGAAGCTTCAGTCAGCAATGGGAAGGAGAGGTGAGATCAGCAATCGCAAGGGGGGAGAGGTCGGCAATCGGCGGGGAGGCTGGAGATCGGGGCTGGGGGAGGCCAAAGGCTTCCTTCAGGGCCCTGGGGTGGGGGGGATGCACTCCTGCTCCTCCGGGCCTACAAGTTGTTCTAAAGAGCCAATTCCCTTGGGGAGCTGGCAGCTCCCACCACGGTTCAGCTGCCGGGAATCCCACAGCTCGGGCCTCCCCCTCATTTTCTGATAAATTTAAGTTATGGTGCCGATGATGTCATCAGGCCACAACTTTGGTATGTTAATTAGGCCCTTTGGGTGACCGCTTTGTGGAACACCTCCGTTCAGTCCGTAAGGATGACCCCGAGCTTCCGGTCGCCTGTCATTTTAATTCACTGCCTCATTCCCACTCAGACCTCACTGTACTCGGGCTCTTGCATTGTTCCACGGAAGCTCAGCGTAAGCTCGAGGAACAGCACCTCATCTTCCGATTAGGCACTTTACAGCCTTCCGGACTCAATATCGAGTTCAACAATTTCAGATCATAACCTCGGCCCCCATTACATTTTTACTTATATTTTTTATCCACCCCTTTGTTTTGGCCCTCCCCACATTTTTTTCTCTCCCACATGGCAGCTGTCTCTCATTCTGCCAGCGCATATCACACCTAATCTAGAGCTGTCTTTTGTCTCCACTAGTCCTATCACCATCTCGTCTCGTTTTGAATACCTCTTGATGTCTCTTCACTTCTCTTTTGTTCTCTCCCAGCCTCCAAACTGGCCTTTTAATTTGTTTCATTTCCTGTGCTTTTTCAGTCTTGACAAAGGGTTTTGACCAGAAACGTTGACTCTATTTTCTTTCCACGGATGTTGCCTGGCCTGCTGAGTTTTTCCAGCATTTTCTGTTGTTATTTTGGATTTCCAGCATCTGCAGTATTTTGCTATCGTATTAATTAGGCCCTGGCCTGCCTTTTGCGCGAGCCTCGTCCGTGGTTTGATTCCTGCACTTCAAAATTGAAAGGGGTAAGAATGGGGTCAGGTTGCCCGATTCTGATATCTTAAACCCCCCCCACCGCCCCGGCCCTCTCCCTCCTGTCGAGGGGGGGAGGGGGGTTTAAAATCGCAGCCTGAGGGTTGGCCTGAATGGGAACTATGCTGCAAAGAGAAGTTTGATGAGTGCAGTACCGCAGACCTCAGTGCTGGGCCCAGCACTTCAACACTTTTATAAATAATCTAGAAGAGGGTAGCCGTTAGTGTCTCTCGAAATGTCCAGATGACACCATAAAGCAGGTGTAGTAGGCTGTATGGTAGAGGATATCAAGATGATTTGGAGAAATGAGCAGATGCAGTTTAATGTGAGTGAAGGTGAAGTAATGCATTTAGGGACAAGGAATGGAGTTAATGAGAAATACTGACCAAGATGGGCCAGGAATGGCTCCCAGTCCAAACAGGTTCCTCAAGACATCAAGCCAATGTCTGGCAGTTGCTAAAAAGTAATCGGGATGCGACTTCTTCATTTAAATTAGGCTCCCGCACCTCTGGGGTGGATGACCTTCCCATGCCTGATTTCAGGTAAGTTAAGATGGCGGTCCATTTTTTGCTAGTCTGATGAATATAAAAAGCTACTTGTTCTGCAATAATGCCTCAGCTTCCCGTGCTGTTGTTTGTAAGTCATGATTCATAAGTTGTTGGAGAAAGTATAAAAGCCAGTGAACACATGACCACTCCATTGATCTGTCAGTAACCCACTTGTCTCTGAGTCAGAAGGGTGTTGGTTCAAACTCCGCTCCAGGGCTTGAGCACATAATCTACATTGACATTTCAGTACAGTACGGAAGGCGTGTTATATTCTGGGAAGAGCTCCCTTTTGAATGAGATGCTAAAGCTGCGGCTCTGCCTGTTTGGATGGATGTAAAAGATTGCACAGCTCTATGAGTTCTTCCAGTGTCCTGGCCAACATTCCTTTCTCAATCAACACCACCAAAAACAAGTTCACTGGTCAGTCGTCTCATTTGCTGTTTGTGGAATCTTGCTGTGCATAATTTGGCTGCCGTATTGGTCTACATAATGACAGCGGCTACTTTTCAAAAGTAATTCAATGGCTGTGCAGTGTTTTATGACATACCAAGGATGTGAAATACACTATATAAATGCAATCCTTTTTGTATAATGTCAGATAAATCAATTTTGCTTTCATTCCATATAAATCCAATTGGATGCGTTTTTGATCGGTTGACAATTCTACTGGTAAGATTTGGCATGCGGAGTATTGAAGAGGCATTCTCATAAAGGGGACATTATGAGTTACTAAATATTTCTCTTATGTTACTTTTCATAGAATAATAGAATAGTACAGCACAGAAGGAGGCCATTCAGCCCATCGAGTCTGTGCTGTCCTTTTACAGAGGACAAAACTAGACTTTGTTTGTGCCGTTCAGAGTGATTAATGGCATATATATATATTGTTTATTAACTACATTTCAAGAAGTTCTGCAATAATGCCTTGACTTTTTGCTCATGTGCAGTTGTTTGTACGTCATGATTCATGATTGTTGTGGAAAGTATGTACAAACCAGTGACCACAAGCCCACTTCATTGAACTGTGTGGGCAGATTGATCTGCCCAGTCCTTGGGTTGGTGAATGGCTGCTTTTTACTCTGCCAATATGAACACTGGGAGGTGGCACTGTCACTAGAAGTTCCCATGACCACCCCTTTTGGTAGGACTTGGGCCATTCAGAGGTAGCAGCAATGCTTTGTTTAATGCACAGAGATGCAGTAAACATATTATAAGAATACAAGGTGTTAACAAGTAAGGCCACTCTATATGGTTGTACTCATCAAGGTTAAGCATTCCAGAGCTAAGGAATAAAATTCTCTTCCACTTCTTGTCCCTAGTATCAGCATTAGGCAGGTTCAGGTTATTAAATGCATAACAATATACCTTAACCACAACTAAAAAGTGCACTCTCTACTTCACCAGTGTGAATTGTTTTTAGTTTTTCAGCAATCCTTCTCAGCTCTTCAACTTAGTCTTCCAGTTTGCTGCCAATCTATGAGTAGCTATGTGCTATGAATTCACTGAGTTGAAGTTAACCATCTAATTTCAATCATCACAGAGAAGAGACTTGCTTGTTACCAGTTGGAGCTAGATTCAAACCCATGCACCAAAGGTTGAAGGACAATACTTGACCCCACTATGCTACTGAACCTCCTTTATTTTTCGTTTAGACAAACTTTCTATTCACCTACATTCAATGCTTCAATAAAAGTAAAAATGAGTAAACAATAGTTTTTTCTCCCCACATTTTGTCAGCAACAGAATTGCTAAGACTACTGGACAACTTTATAATAGCTCCCTTAAGGTGTAAAATTCATGCTAATATATGCATTTAGCAGTGTTACAAAGTTACAGAGTTCTCTTTTGCAACTTATATTTCTCTGAAGAACTATTTAGTTTGTTTTGTTTAGAGTTTTCAGGTCAAATAGCAGGATAGATAAAAATCTGTGGCTTAAAATTCACGGTATGCATTATACTATTGGGAAAACATAATCACTCAGTTTATTGAAGCTTAGAGACTATAGAAACACCATGTATAGATACATAGAAGATAGGAGCAGGAGTAGGCCATTCGGCCCTTCGTGCCTGCTCCGCCATTCGATGAGATCATGGCTGATCCTTTAATTCAGTATCCCGTCCCCGCCTTCTCTCCGTAACCCTTAACCCCTTTTGCCCGTAGAAATATATCTAATTCCCTCTTAAATATATTTAATGAGCTGGCGTACACTGCCCTCTGTGGCAATGAGTTCCACAGGTTCACCACTCTCTGAGTGAAGAAATTCCCCCTCATCTCTGTCCTAAATGGTTTAGCCCTTATCCTTAAATTATGTCCTCTAGTTCTGTTCTCACCCGCCAAGGGAAACATTCCTTCTGCATCCAGTCTGTCTAGACCTGTCAGAATTTTATACACTTCTATGAGGTCCCCTCTCAATCTTCTAAACTCCAGTGTGTACATCCCTAAACTACATAGTCTCTCCTCATAGGTCATTCCCGCCATTCCTGGTATCAGCCTGGTGAATCGCCGCTGCACCCCCTCCATGGCAAGAACATCCTTCCTCAGATGAGGCGACCAAAACTGTACACAGTACTCGAGGTGTGGTCTCACCAGTGCCCTGTACAGCTGCAGCAAGGTATCCCTGTTCCTGTATTCTAACCCTTTTGCTATGAAGGCCAGCATACCGTTTGCCTTCTTGACCGCCTGTTGCACCTGCATGCTCGCCTTCAGTGACTGGTGTACAAGAACACCCAGGTCTCTCTGTACTTCCCCCTCTCCCAATCTATTGCCATTTAAATAATAATTTGCCCTCCCGTTCCTGCACCCAAGGTGGATAACTTCGCACTTGTCCACATTATAGTGCATCTGCCATTTATCCGCCCAATCGCCCAGTCTGTCCAAATCGCTCTGGAGCTTCCTGGTCTCTTCCTCTGAGCCCACCCCCCCTCCTAGTTTAGTGTCGTCTGCAAATTTGGAAATGCTGCATCCGACTCCCTGATCCAGGTCATTAATGTAAATTGTGAACAGCTGGGGGCCCAGGACAGATCCCTGTGGTACCCCACTTGTCACTGCCTGCCATTCAGAAAATGAGCCGTTTATTCCAACTCTCTGTTTTCTATCTGACAGCCAGTTCCCTATCCACGCCAAAACTTTCCCCTTTATCCCATGAGCCTCAATTTTCCATGCTAATCTTTTATGTGGGACCTTATCGAAGGCCTTTTGGAAGTCCAGGTACACCACATCTACTGGCTCTCCCCCATCTATTCTACCAGTTACTCCCTCAAAAAATTCCAATAGATTAGTCAAGCACGATTTACCCTTTGTAAATCCATGTTGACTCTGTCCTATCCTGTCCCCATTTGCTAAGTGCTCCGCTATTTCATCCTTAATGATGGACTCCAGCATTTTGCCCACAACTGATGTAAGGCTTACAGGTCTGTAATTACCTGCTTTTTCCCTACCCCCCTTTTTGAATAGTGGGGTAACGTTAGCTACCCTCCAATCCATCGGCACTGTTCCCGAGTCTAATGAATTCTGAAAAATCATCCTTAGTGCATCCGCTATCTCTAGGGCCACCTCCTTCAGTACCCTAGGATGCATGTTATCAGGCCCTGGGGATTTGTCCACCTTCAATCCCTTTAGCTTCCTTAACACCATATCCTTAGAGATATTGATTTGCGTCAGTTCCTCCTTTGCCAATGTCCCTATTTTTCCCGATATCCCAGGGAGGTTTTTTGTGTCTTCCTTCGTAAAGACTGACCCAAAGTATGCATTTAGTTGATCTGCCATTTCCTTATTTCCCATTATATATTCCCCCGTATCTGACTGCAATGGACCAACTTTGGTTTTCACCAGTCTTTTCCTTTTGATATATTTATAAAAGCTTTTGGAGTTAGTTTTTATATTTTCCGCCAGCTTGTTTTCGTAAGCTATTTTGCCCCTCTTGATCATGCCCTTTGCCCTCCTTTGCTCTATCTTAAACTGTTCCCAATCTTCCGCTCTGGCGCTTTTTTTGGCTATTTTATACGCCCTATCTTTGGATTTTATGCTGTCTCTAATTTCCCCTGTTATCCACGGTTGAGTCACCTTTTTAGATTTCCTTTTATGCCAGATTGGTATAAACAATTTTTGCAATTTTGTCATTCTATCTTTAAATGTTTGCCATTGTTTATCTACCTCCAGTCCTCCCAGGAACGTTGTCCAATCAGACCTACTCAGTTCCCGTCTCATGGCATCATAATTCCCCTTGTTTAAATTCAGGACCTTAGTCTCTGAGTCAATTTCTTCGCTCTCCATTTCGAGTGAGAAATCGATCATGTTATGATCGCTCTGACCCAAGGGTCCCCGTACAACAAGATTACTGATTAGTCCCTTCTCATTGCACAGTACCCAGTCCAATATAGCCTGTTCCCGAGTTGGTTCCTCGACATATTGATCCAGATAACCATCCCTTAAACACTCAAGGAATTCCTCCTCCTCATTATTTTTACTGATTAGGCTAGTCCAATCTATATGTAAGTTAAAGTCACCTATGATGACAGCTGTGCTCTTATTGCACGCTTCTCTAATTTCCCTCGTGATGCCCTCCCTAACCTCTATTTTACTATTTGGAGGCCTATATACCACTCCTATTAATGTTTTTCGCCCCTCGCTATTTCTTAGCTCCACCCATATAGATTCTGTATTAACTGAGTTAATATCCTTCTTTTCAATTGCATTTATCCCCTCTTTTACTAGCAATGCTACCCCTCCTCCCTTTCTTTTTTGTCGATGTACTTTGTATCCTCTTGAGATTTACAAGGTTCAGTGGGCAGACATCGTATTTTAAGTATTTCCTATATGCCCTTTGTTTCTTTTCTTGCACAATGTGCTTTTGTGATTCTGCTTAACACATATGCAGCTGTATCACCAATGACTTCCCTTATCCTTATGATACAGCTTTTAATGGGCATGGGACTAATCTGGGGTTTATGCTACTGGAGCACACTGTTCAATTGTTTTTTGTAATGGATAGTTCTGAAGCAATGATTCAAATAATGAGAATACACGTCTCATTGGGAAACCACAAACTATTTTATTTTTACTCGAACATCATGATGCAAACTTACTTTCATTTCTGTTATTGATGAAAGCAAAAGGTTTGGATCAGAAACTGTGGCTGAGATATTTTTTGCTCTCTTCCTGTTCTGACTAGATAGTTAGGGCTGGATTTTTCAATTGGAGGCAGGTTGGCGGCGGGATTGTTAGTCGGCGGGTTCCGGTCCCGCTCCCGGCTCCAGCCGGTCTGCTGACACAATTTTCTGTTGATTGGGCTCGTTAAGCCCGCCGTGTGCGTTACCTGTCCTGATCACAAGGTGCAGGTCTGCTGAGCTGCTCTGATGGCGAGTTTGCAGCCGGCGTATTTAAAGGGGCCGTGTCCCCATTGGCTCCCACTTCGTTATTGATGCTCCTGAGTGCTCCACGATGTCTGCAGAGAGACCAAAGGCTGCTCCCCACTTCAACGATGACTCCCTCCATGTTTTTGTGGAGGGAGTCAGAGGACGTCGGGAGGTCCTGTACCCAGGTGATGGAAGGAGGAAACCTCCTCAGCAGACGAAGGCAGCCTGGCTGCAAATAGCTGAGGAGGTCAGTGCCAGGTAGGTCTGTGTTCAGATGCACATGGGCCTAATGCAGGAAAAGGTTCAATGATCTCCTGTGCTCTGGAAAAGTGAGTATTAAAGAATTACCTTCATCCTGCTGTGCCTGTCATCACATCCCCACCACTCTGCATTGTCAACCCTACTCCTGCACATCCTAACTCACCCCAACATCCCTTGCACCATCAGCCATCCCTCTCTCCCTATGTACAGAATCACTTCCCCATCTTACTATGCACCCCTCACACCCACCCTCAATGTTATGCAATGACAACTAACAGCTCAAAAGGAGGAAACTTGGTAATGGGAACCCACTCCATCATAGTCTCCCTCTAAACATCTATCCTAGCCATTCTTTACACTCATTCCATCACTCTCACTGAAACTCCACCTCTTTCCCTCATTGCAGGAAAAGAGAGCCCACAATAAGGGGGAGAGAGAGAACAGGAGGAGGACTGCAATCATTCTCAAAGCTCACCCACGCTGAGGAGGCCGCTCTCGACATTGCGGAAACAGTTGAACAGCTTGAAGTGGGGGAGGGAGAGAGGGGCTCAGTAGAACAACCTGGTGACAGAATGCTTCTCCATCCATCTTATTTGACTTTCATGAGTGACACATACAGGATCTGATGTCAATAGAAATTGAATGCTCATCATGTGCACAATGGGATGTGTCTGTACTCAACATATTACATGTCTAACTCATGTCTTTACTCTCCCACAGGGCCATCAAGAGCCCCCCTCCCTACTGTCCAGGAGGAAGAGCAGGAGGAATGAGCGCACCCAGCACCAGCACAGAGACGCACTCCTCGGTGGGTCGTTTGCGAGATAGAGTAGTGTTGTCACCTGGTGTATCACAACTCACGAGTGAGCAAGAGCAGATGGTGGAGACAGGGCCAGCAGTGGAGAGTCCTCATCGGAGGCTGCAGGATGCTCCTGGCTCTGCTCAGCTGCATGTAGACGCTGAACCTCGGGGGCCATCCAGAAAGAGAGCAGTGCTGGAACTCCAGGAACAAGTGCAGGAGGCTCTGACTGTGCTTACAACCACAGTGACTGCGAGTGTGCAGTGAATGGAGCAGTCCATCTCAAATATGAGCAATGCCATGGCGCACGCAATGGCGAATGTAGGTGCCGCCATGGAAAGGATGGCAACCTCCATGGAGGACATAAATCGCCAGACTCAGAACAACATGGCAACACTTCTAAATAGATGGTCAGCTATGGAGGATAGATGGGCATCTATCATGGAGAGGAACCAGAGGTTCATAGACATCCCCGTTATGAGGACTGTCAGTATAGAGACGAGTCCTCATGGCCCACTGATGTGCAGCAAGGTGCTCTCCAGCTACTTGCTAGCAGAGAAGTGTGGGTGGCCCATGAGAGGGATGATGGTGGGAGGGGACATGCAAGTGGGGGCTCCTCTCCAAGTGCTCAAACTGCCATCCCCTTGCCAACCCCTCGGTCAGAGCCCCAGATGACTCCCCGAGCAGTGATGGGCGAGTCTGCCCCTGTGCAGCCGCAGGAGGAGCAGACATTTGCGGGGCTTTCACAGGCTCCAAAACCCAGAGGACGAGCGCCAAAGGCATCTAAGCAGGCACAGCAGGGAAGTGAGCAGGCTTCCTCTATATCTGCTGAAGCCACAGGGGTAGCACCACGTAGAAGCATGTGTAAGAAAAAGCTGCCACATAAATAATCACAAGGGTACTCACTTGGGTGTTGTGCTATTTTTTGAGGATGTAACTGGTAAAATAGATAAGGGAGAACCAGTGGATGTGGTGTATTTGGACTTTCAAAAGGCTTTCGATAAGGTCCCGCATAAGAGATTAGCATGTAAAGTTAAGACACATGGGATTGGGGGAAAGGCATTGACTTGGATAGAGAACTGGTTGGCAGACAGAAAGCAAAGAGTTGGAATAAACGGGTCTTTTTACAAGTGGCAGGCAGTGACTAGTGGGGTACCGCAGGGATCGGTCCTTGGACCCCAGCTATTCACAATATATATTAATGATCTAGACGAGGGAACTAGATGTAATATCTCCAAGTTTGCAGACGACACAAAGCTGGGTGGGTGTGTGTGCTGTGAGGAGGATGCTGAGAAACTCCAGGATGATTTGGACAGGTTGGGTGATTGGGCAGAAGCATGGCAGATGCAATATAACGTGGATAAATGTGAGGTTATCCACTTTGGTGTCAAAAGCAGGAAGGCAGATTATCTGAATGGCAATAGTTTGGGAGAAGGGGAAGTGCAACGAGACCTGGGTGTCCTTGTGCACCAGTCGCTGAAGGTAAGCATGCAGGTGCAGCAGGTGGTTAAGAAGGCAAATGGTATGTTGGCCTTCGTAGCGAGAGGGTTTGAATACAGGAACAAGGATGTCTTGCTGCAGTTGTACAGGGCTTTGGTGAGACCACATCTTGAGTATTGTGTGCAGTTTTGGTCACCTTATCTGAGGAAGGATGTTCTTGCCATGGAGGGAGTGCAGCGAAGATTCACCAGGCTGATACCTGGGATGGCAGGAATGACGTATGAGGAGAGATTAGATCGATTGGGCTTATACTCGCTGGAGTTTAGAAGAATGAGAGGGGATCTCATTGAAACTTATAAAATTCTGACAGGACTGGACAGACTAGATGCAGGAAGGATGTTCCCGATGGTCGGGGAGTCCAGAACCAGGGGTCACAGTCTAAGGATAAGGGGTAGGCCATTTAGGACAGAGATGAGGAGGAATTTCTTCACCCAGAGAGTGGTGAACCTGTGGAATTCTCTACCACAGAAGGCAGTAGAGGCCAATTCATTAAATATGTTCAAGAAGGAGTGGATACATTTCTTAAGGCTAAAGGGATCAAGGGATATGGGGAGAAAGCAGGGACAGGGTACTGAATTTGGATGATCAGCCATGATCTCATTGAATGGCGGAGCAGGCTCGAGGGGCCGAATGGCCTACTCCTGCTCCTATCTTCTATGTTTCTATGTATAAATCAATGTTAAGTTTCTGTTCTTTTACTCTGTTGGCATAAATTAATGTTGTATGAATGTTTGAAATTGGTTGCCATATGTGTGGTCTCAATTTGAAGTGGCACACTGAAGTGTGAGGGCGCCTTTTATGTCCGGCAATGGAACCATCGCCCTCACCAGTATCCAGAACTGAATACTGGTTAGTGAGCGAGATGCACTCAGGGGACTCCTGCACTACCTGCCTGGTCCTCCTCTTCTGTCTGGCGGTCACCCATTCCCTCTCTGTCTGCACACTCTTAAGCTGTGGGGTGACCACCTCTAGAAACATGTTATCCACGTAACTCTCAACTTCGCGGATGCACTGCAGTGACTCCTGCCGCCGTTCAAGCTCCGAAACCCGGAGCTCGAGTTGCTGCTGTTGCTGGCGACACTCCCCGCACACGTGGTCGTCCAGGCCACAAGAAGCGTCCAGGATTTCCCACATGGCATAGGACATGCAATTCACGGGAGTGAGTTACCCTGCCATGCCTCTTTATAATATATTCTGAACTACCTTGACAGAAATAAACTTAAACTTAACAAAAAACACGCACCAGCTACTCACCAATCAGCCCTCTCCCTCTATTAATAGGCTATGAACTACTTAGCAGAAATACACTTAAAACTTAACAAAAAACTTAACAGAAAATACCCACCAGTTACTCACCAATCAGCTCCCTTGTGCCGACGTCACTTCTGAATTCTGACGTCACTCCCGTGTTGATTTCCTCTCGCCGACTCTGTGCCTCTCGCAGGTCCGCCACTTGACAAATACCGCTGGGTTCTGATGGGATGCCCTTAAGGCCACATATTTGCGTCGATGATGCCCTACACTCGTGGGAAGGCAGCCAGATTGACAAAGCCTAGTTCCTGTTCAGTAATACTTGCCTCATCAGTGGCAAAGTAGATGTAATTGGCAGACTGGGCATCGGTAACCCACATGATACACCTGAGGGCGGCCGACTGCAAGATGCCGTTAATGTCTACTGCTGATCCCTGGAAAAACCCAGACGCAAAGAAGTTCAGTATGGTGATGACTTTGACAGCCACTGGTAAGGCGTGTCCACCTGCTCCTCTGAGCTGCAGGTCTTGATCGAGTATTGTGCAAATGTCTGCGACTATCTGTCGTGAAAGTCTCAGCCTCCTTTGGCACTGCTGCTCAGTCATGTTGAGGAAGCTCATCCTCTGCCTGTAAACCCTGTGTTGTGGGTATCTCCTATGGCAAGGTGCAGCCCTGCACTGATGGACTCTGCCCTGCGCAGCATCTGGTGGTTGAGGACAAGGTTGATGTTGCTGCTGTGCCTGGTTCTGCAGCTGATCCTCCTCAGATTCTGAGGACCAGGATGAGAGCGTATACAGCATTCCCATTCTGCTGTTATATATGGCAGTTGAGGATGAGATGTTATAAGCATTCAATGGGGAGAGAGGTTGAATGCTAGAGAGCAAATAATAGAAATGACAACGGAGAAGGTCATAGACTTAGGTAGCAGTGGGGGAATTAAAAAACAGAATGTGTCAGGAAGGGACAGAAGATATGGAGTAAAAGGTAAAGTACTAAAAGGGGAAGAAACAGGAACTAAGTGTCACAAAACATATTTGAAAGTTCTTTATCTGAATGCACGTAGCATTCGTAACAAAATGAATGAGTTAATGGCACAAATAACGACATATGGGTATGATCTTGTGGCCATTACAGAAACATGGCTGCAGGGTGACCATGACTGGGAATTAAACATACCAGGTTATTTAACAATCAGGAAGGACAGGCAGGAAGGGAGGGGAGGTGGGGTGGCTATGTTAATAAAGGAAGGAATCACTATAATACAGAGAAATGATATTGGGTCAAAGGAGCAGGATAATGAAACAGTTTGGGTGGAGATAAGGAATAATAAGGGGAAAAAAACATTAGTGGGCATAGTCTATAGGCCTCCGAACAGTTGCAACTCTGTTGGACGGTATATTAATCAGGAAATAGTTGAGGCTTGTAATAAGGGAACAGCTATAATTATGGGGGATTTTAATTATCATATTAACTGGACAAATCAAATTGGGCAGAGCAGCCTTGAGGATGAGTTCATTGAGTGTATTAGGGATGGGTTTCTTGAGCAGTATGTAACTGAACCGACCAGGGGGCAAGCAACTTTAGATTTGGTCCTGTGTAATGAGACAGGATTAATTAAAAATGTCCTAGTAAAGGATCCCCTTGGAATGAGTGACCATAACATGGTTGAATTCCATATGCAATTAGAGGGGGAGAAGGTTGGATCTCAAACAAGCGTGCTGAGCTTGAATAAAGGAGACTATGAAGGTATGAGAGCGGAATTGATTAGAGTGGACTGGGAAAATAGATTAAAGGGTAAGACGGTACATGATCAGTGGTGTACATTTAAGGAGTTATTTTACAACTTCCAAAAAAAAATATTCCACTGAGGATAAAAGGGTGTAAAAGAAAAGATAGCCATCCGTGGCTAAGTAAAGTAATTAAGGAAAGTATCCGACTAAAAACAAGGGCATATAAGGTAGCCAAATCTAGTGGCAGGATAGAAGATTGGGAAGTCTTTAATGGACAGCAAAAAATAACTAAAAGATTGATTAAGAAAGGGAAGATAGATTATGAAAGTAAATTAGCAAAAAATATAAAAACAGATAGCAAAAGTTTCTATAGTTATATAAAAAGAAAAAGGGTGGCTAAAGTAAATGTTGAGCCCTTGAGGATGAGACCGGGAAATTAATGGTGGGAAACATGGAGATGGCAAAAACGCTGAACAAATATTTTGTATCAGTCTTTACGGTAGAGGACACTAAGAATATCCCAACACTGGACAAACAGGGGGCTCGAGGGGGGGAGGAGCTAAATACAATTAAAATCACTAAGGAAGTGGTACTTGGTAAAATAATGGGACTCAAGGCGGATAAATCCCCTGGACCTGATGGCTTACATCCTAGGGTCTTGAGGGAAGTGGCGTTAGGGATTGTGGATGCATTGGTAATAATTTTCCAAAACTCCCTGGACTCAGCAAAGGTCCCGGCAGATTGGAAAACTGCTAATGTAACACCCTTATTTAAGAAGGGTAGTAGGCAGAAGGCTGGAAACTATAGACGTGTTAGCCTAACATCTGTGGTTGGTAAAATGTTAGAGTCCATTATTAAGGAGACAGTAATGGGACATTTGGATAAACATAATTTAATAGGACAAACTCAGCATGGTTTCATGAAGGGGAAGTCATGTTTGACAAATTTGCTTGAGTTCTTTGAGGAAGTAACATACAGGGTGGACAAAGGGGATCCTGTGGACGTAGTGTATTTAGACTTCCAAAAGGCATTTGACAAGGTGCCACACAAAAGATTATTGCTCAAGATAAAAAGTCACGGGATTGGGGGTAATATTCTGGCGTGGGTGGAAGATTGGCTCTCTAACAGAAAGCAGAGAGTTGGGATAAATGGTTCATTTTCAGACTGGCAATCAGTAACTGGTGGTGTTCCGCAGGGGTCAGTGCTGGGTCCCCAACTCTTTACAATCTATATTAACGATTTGGAGGAGGGGACCAAGTGTAACATATCAAAGTTTGCAGATGATACAAAGATGGGACGGAAAATAGTGAGTGAGGAGGACATAAAAAACCTGCAAAGGGACATAGACAGGCTAAGTAAGTGGGCAGAGATTTGGCAGATGGAATACAATACTGGAAAGTGTGAGGTTATGCACTTTGGCAGGAAAAATCAAAGAGCAAGTTATTATCTTAATGGCAAGAAACTGGAAAGTACTGTAGTACAAAGGGATCTGCGGGTCCTGGTGCACGAAACTCAAAAAGTTAGTATGCAGGTGCAGCAAGTGATCAAGAAGGCCAATGGAATGTTGGCTTTTATTGCTAGGGGGATAGATTATAAAAACAGGGAGGTATTGCTGCAGTTGTACAAGGTATTGGTGAGACCGCACCTGGAATACTGCATACAGTTTTGGTGTCCATACTTAAGAAAAGACATACTTGCTCTCGAGTCAGTACAAAGAAGGTTCACTCGGTTAATCCCGGGGATGAGGGGGTGGTCATATGAGGAGAGGTTGAATAGATTGGGACTCTACTCATTGGAGTTCAGAAGAATGAAAGGCGATCTTATTGAAACATATAAGATTGTGAAGGGGCTTGATCGGGTGGATGCGGTGAGGATGTTCCCAATGATGGGTGAAACTAGAACTAGGGGGCATAATCTTAGAATAAGGGGCTGCTCTTTCAAAACTGAGATGAGGAGAAACTTCTTCACTCAGAGGGTGGTAGGTTTGTGGAATTTGCTGCCCCAGAAAGCTGTGGAAGCTACATCATTAAATAAATTTAAAACAGAAATAGATAGTTTCCTAGAAGTAAAGGGAATTAAGGGTTACGGGGAACGGGCAGGAAATTGGACATGAGTCTAGGTTCGGAATGGTCATGGCCCTGTGGGTAGTGGAGTGGGCCCAGGGGCCGTGTAGCCTGGTTCTGCTCCTACTTCTTGTGTTCTAATTCTGTGTTAGATTTCAGGAGATGGTTTTATTCCTGTTCCTGGCTGGGTGGAGATCGCCTTTACAGAAGGTAAGTACTGTAGAAAATATGGGGACAGAGTGATCTCCTGGACGAGTTTCGATCGCCTAGATGGGTCGGAGAGGAATTTCCCAGATTTTTCCTCCCAAATTGGCCATTGGATTTATTAACTGGTTTTTCGCCTCTCCCGGGAGATCACATGGGTTCGGGTGGATGGAGAGGGGTAGAAGATTTGAGGTTAGGATCAGATCAGCCATGATCTTATTGAATGGTGGAGCAGGCTTGAGGGGCCGATTGGCCTACTCCTGCTCCTATTTCTTATGTTCTTATGTTCTTATGTTATTCTAAGGAGGTGACAGTGCATATAGAGTTAACACCACACACTTACAGCCTCAAGACAGATCAAATGTGTCTTCCAAATCCTGAAATCACCAACCTCTGACATTTGACAGTGAACAGATGAGAGTTCAGCATTTATACTGCAGTTGCAGCTGTGAACTATGCAGCTCGCTGGTACTCTCGACATACTCACCTGACATGATCTCCGAACATCGTGAAACCCATTGAAAATGCAGGAAAACAGGAAAAGGCTGTCAAAATAGCAATTAACAAGCACGTAACAAGGAGTTAAGTATCTTTAGTCCCTCACCTGCCGCTTGGTGTTGGGTCTGTTGTGAAATTGCAGACCTGACACTCTGGAAACTCACACGGAGGCGGGATTGCGGTGGGTTTCCAACCCGCCGTCAATCAATGCGACTTTAACAGCTGACCCGCCTCCAAACCCGCCCTTTTTGAGCGCCGTCAAAATCACGGTCTTAGTGTGGCCGTTATTTATAAGACTTCCCAAGTGCATCTCTTCCATGAATTTTCCACTCCCTGTAGCTGTAAAAGGCAGTGGCTGTAGACTGAAAGTCAATCGTAAAGTCAAATCATGGCATTACCAGAAGGTACCACAACTTCAGGAAAGACTTACAAGTTAAGATTCTAGCATTATCTAGGTATTTTTCTAAGAACATCTGTAGCATTATTATCTGTCTGCTTGTATCAGTGTTTCTTTGTGTTTGAAATTTCTTCACTAGCAGTCATATACCTGTAGTTTAGTCTAATACATACAACATGCCAGAAAAGTCCAAGGGATTAGCCGTGTCTTTTTTATATCTTTCACTCTACGTTATAATACTACAGCTCTTTTGCGTCTTTTTAATTAAAGCCTTTTGAATGTATTATCTGCTGAGTCTCAACTCTATAGCATCTGGATAGAAGTTGCATCTGTAGGTCATGTCAACGTTTTAGCCAATCCCTTTCTTTCTTCGCATAAATCTACTAAATCCTTGACCTTGGTTCTTTAGTTATTGGTTTCAACAAGCTGCAGGTTGTAGTAGTATGTGTAGCAGTTGTGGTAATTTTCTGTCTCTTTGCTCTTCAGACCTCCTCTTCACTCCACATTTATTTCAACCCTAATGCTACTGACATATAATGGCATAAACAATTAATTTGTGTCATGGGCTTAACTCGTTTGATTTGCCACCAAGCTCTTGAAGTACTGTGCATTCCAAAGTGCAGAACAGATTCTTCTTGTCACTTCTTCATCACTTACACCTCATTCTCTTACTTATCAGTGTGCTGTCCTGATGTATACCCATTGTCATAAATAAAGGCTTCTGATTTTTCCCATGTTGTTTGACTCCAACATTTTCCTAAGGCCATCTGTGCTGGCTAATGTTTGAGTCTAAGGCTTAACTGAAGAGCAGAACAAAAGAAAGAAAGACTTGCATTTATATAGCGTCTTTCATGACCTCAGGATGTCCCAAAGCCAACAAAATACTTTTGAAGTGTAGTCACTGTTGTAATGTAGGAAACACAGCAGCCAATTTGCACACAACAAGCTCCCACAAACAGCAATGTGATAATGACCAGATAATCTGTTTTTAATTGATGTTGATTGAGGGATAAATATTGGCCAGGACACCGGGGATAACTCCCCTGCTCTTCTTCGAAATAGTGTCATGGGATCTTTTACATCTACCTGAGAGAACAGACTCGGTTTAACCTCTCATCCGAAAGACAGCACCTCGAACAGTGCAGCACTGACTCAGTACTGCACTGGAGTGTCAGCCTAGATTTTTGTGCTCAAGTCTCTGGAGTGGGACTTGAATCCACAACCTTTTGACTCAGAGGCGAGAGTATTACCAACTGAACTAGGAGGACAGAATATTTGTCTAGGATGTACACTCCCTTTCCTTGTGTTCATGCCACTTGGGAGGATGTCACTAACAGGATTCAACACCTGTCTACTGTAATGATATCAGCAAATAGTGATGGTATTTGCCTGTTTGATTATGATGCCTTACCAGCATGTTTGCATGTATTGATTACTTATGCCTGACCAGCAGAGGGCATGTGACAGAGACAAGCAGTTGAGTTTTGGTTTCGCTTTAGATGGATTTCTAACATGAGGTCTCCTGTAAATGCTGTTAACAGAGTTGAACAGACTTTAGATTAAAAAGACATTCTCTTTCATAAATGTCTCATCATTGAACCCACAAAGAAATCAAGACATGGTGTCAGAAGTGATTGAAAGAGATGAAGAGGAAAAATCTGAAGTTAAATCAGCTCTCCACATATTAGCAAGCCAAAAGAGAACATCGTTACTTACCATTAGAGAATAGCTAACGAAGTGAAAAAATGGAAGGTTTACTCCCACCGGCGAAGCTTCAGTTGACAGGTAATGTGGCTGAAAATTGGAGGAGATTCAAACAACGTTTAGAGTTGTATTTAGTGGCAATCGGAGCTGACGAGAAAAGTAATAAAAAGAAATCGTCACTGTTCTTACATGTCGTGGGTGATGAAGCGCTGGAGGTGTATAATAACTTCACATTCGCTGCTGATGGAGACAAAATGAAGCTAGATAAAATAATGGAACAGTTTGAGGCCTACTGCATACCTAAACGTAACGTGACGTTTGAGAGGCACAGATTTTTCACATGTGTACAGAAAATGGGTGAGACTATTGATCAGTATGTGACTGAACTGAGAAACCGAAGCAAAACATGTGAATTTGGGGGACTGACAGACTCGCTGATAAAAGACAGACTGGTGTGTGGTATTCCAGATAATGGTCTAAGGGAAAGACTGCTAAGAGAGCAAGATCTAGACCTGGGAAAAGCCATAGCACTGTGTAGGGCTACAGGGACTGTGAAGTTGCAGGCAAAGGAGCTGTTCAGTGACAGTAGCTGCAACGTGGATGCAGTGAGAAAGAACGGATACAAAGCGTTTAACAAAAAGAGCGCCAATGTGAAAAAAGAGGCGTGGCCAGCGAACGAAAATGAAAGGGACAATCGAAAGTCATGTAGTCGATGCGGTACACAGCATACACCAAAAAAGTGTCCAGCATATGGTAAAACATGCAATAGTTGCAACAAAAACAACCATTATGCCCATTGCTGCAAGAACCAAGCGCAACAAAGCAAGGTCCATACAGTAGATGAAAGCGGGATAGAGGAGTTCAATGTGGATGTTGTGTCTGAAAACAAAAAAGAAGAAAGAGACTGGATGTTGACACTAAAAGTGAATGACATACACATTCCATTTAAATTGGATACTGGAGCACAAGTTAATGTGATATCAGAGACTGATTTTAAGAAAATTAGACCCAGACCAAAGATACATGGAATAAAAGTGAAAGTGACAGGATACTCAGGTACTGATATACCAGTGAAAGGAAGATGCATTGTCAAAGTAACACACAAGGACAGAGAGCACACGCTAGCATTAATCGTGGTGCCAAAGGATGTGCAAGCCATACTAGGTTTAAAAGCCTGTGAGAGACTGAACCTGGTAAAGAGAGTCCTCGTTGTGGAAAGCGAAGGAGAGACAGTCTATGATGAACTGAATGTTGCGTACACACCGGGTAAGCTGATGTATACAGCAGACACGTTGTCCAGAGCTGTTGACCCAGGAGAGCCCGCAAACACAGTGAAAAGACTGATGTACAAGGCAAAAGACAGTGGAACTGACTTCTACCAGAGCATGCTTGTATACCGCACAACGCCACTCGAGTGTGGTATGTCACCAGCCCAACTCCTTATGGGACGTAGGCTAAGGTCAAACCTACCCATCCCGGAGAACCTCCTGAAAACAAAAGAGGGGGAGAAAGTGAGGAAGTTCAAAGAACAACAGAAAGAAAAGCAAAAGTACTACTATGACAGAGGAACACAAAACCTACCTGAACTCCACACTGGTGACCAAGTAAGGTTCAAAGACAAAACAAACATATGGACTCAGAAGGGAACTGTCCTGAGTGAAGTTCAACCAAGATCATACACCATTCAGACGGATGACGGTGCTGTTCTGAGAAGAAATCGTCAAGATCTTCTCATGGGACCAGCCACAGCAAGTCAAAAGACTGAGACTGTTGAACAACCTGATCACACAGCTGAGAAATCATCATCTGAGGCAACAACTCAGATTCAAGGACAATCAATCAGAAAATCCTCAAGACACGTGAAGCCTCCTGAGAGACTCATTGAGCAAATTTAAGGACTATTGTTATAGAAGGAAGTAATGTTATCTTATTCTTTCTTCAAGTTCTAGTGTATTTACATATTTCATGTGAACACACAAAGCAAGGTTAAAAAACCTTGATCATGATAATGATAATGTAAGTTCATTAAGTGTTACAGTTAAAATGCAGATTAATACGAAGAAAACATGTTGTTAGTTAAAAGTCAAATACTTTTGTTTTAAGAAAGGGAGATGTAATGATATCAGCAAATAGTGATGGTATTTGCCTGTTTGATTATGATGCCTTACCAGCATGTTTGCATGTATTGATTACTTATGCCTGACCAGCAGAGGGCATGTGACAGAGACAAGCAGTTTAGTTTTGGTTTCGCTTTAGATGGATTTCTAACATGAGGTCTCCTGTAAATGCTGTTAACAGAGTTGAACAGACTTTAGATTAAAAAGACATTCTCTTTCATAAATGTCTCATCCTTGAACCCACAAAGAAATCAATACATCTACAACCCACAGAATATGTCATCAGGTCACGATGCATTTCCATCATTTAACAACAGCAGAGCTGAAACAATGGATCAGTCATGTCTTGAGGTGAACATTGTACCCTGCTGTAGCAATTTGGATTTTGCCTCTGTTGCCTGAGTTTAATTTTTTAACATTATTTTTGCATTTTGAGTATCAGTATAAAAGGGGTTAAATCTATGTCACTCAAGATTTCTCAGCGAGAGCAGTCATAGCTGCCCACCTTAGATGTATCAACAATGGTACTGTCTCCTTATGCTTACGGTAGTTTTGAAGCATTATGGGGACTCGGGGTCAGTTAGCTGATATGGTTATATCAAGGGGGAAAAATTCGGTATCAAAGCATACAAGAATGCAAAAAATAGCACAGATCCTGCTGAATGAGAGAGATACAAAGAACAGCAAAGGGTGACAAAACAGTGCTGTGCAAATAAGACACGCCCGTTTGAATCTGGTTTTAGCACGCAATTTTGGTCCTAATTGCTGATTACTATAATTTGAACTTTCCTGGAGGTGCTAAAAAACACACCTGCAGGTTTTGCACTCAAGCGCTGATTAGAAGCTATTTTTGTGGAGCAGTATATAGTCATAGTTGTAGTCATAGAAGGAAAAATTCGGTATCACCCATTTTGGGCCGCTAATATCGGCCGGGCGCAAAGTTTAGCACCCGGCGCTAATTATCGCCTCCGACTGCAAAATTCGCCTCTATCGCCCCCTGGAGGTGATTTGAGCGTTAAATCAGGCGCTACACACCTCTCTTAAGGCGCAAACATCAGGGAGCGAGGCGTTACCTCAGAACGCTACCGAAGTTCAGGCAATGCCAATTACCATGGAAGCCAGACACACTGGCGCTGTCCAGTTCTTAAAGGGGAGGGGCCATCTTGCTGGCCAGCCACACCCTGCTCATTGCAGCCTTGACTCTTGGCCTGGAGAGACCTCAAAAGCAATTGTGTTGGAAGCACTAATGGATAGGCTCACGGAAAGAGCTCAGCGCTTAGGAACTTCAAAAGTGGTGCTGAGGACCAAAACCAAAAATTTTGCCGACAAGAAAAGGCAGGAAGCGCCCGCCTTTAAATAGCGCAGCCCCTTCCCGACTTGAAAACGTTCCCCTCTACCTGTTGTTCCTAGCGGCAGGCGCTAAGGCAGGGGGCGCGACTCAATATCCGGGTCTGGGGTGCTACCGGGGCATTGCATGCTTGACTGACGTCACGATTTGCGGTCGCAGGAGATCGTAGTGGTAGTGTTTAGCGCTGCCACAAAACGACTGGTCAATTTCGCGAGCGGCGCTAACATTGCCGCGCCTGGGTGCTAGCTGCTTAGCGCCCCGTTAGCGCCCTCTTAGCGTGCGAACGGGAGGCGCAAAGCAACCAAATTTTTCTCCCCCAAGTATCTTGGGTCATCAATAAAGATTGGGGCTGAATTTCCACAGAGGTTCTCCCAATTGTCCACCATAATTTTAGTTGAAGATCCACGGAAACCACAGCGAAATGGCATAAACAATGTCTTCTCCTTTGTCTTCAGTCAATGTTGGTGGAATATCGATTGTGGGCTAATTAAATCATGAAAGGTCTATTATCTACACAGAATTAAAGACAGGTGACAGGGAAATCTCTCTCACCTAGATACAGTGAGCTAGGAGGCTAGCAAACAGCAGCGGAAAGTTGTCTACATTTTTAAAGAAGTCTAAACCAGCTCAACTTTGACGAGCTAGAGAAGTGAGATTACATTAATGCAAGTTGTGACTTATTATTCTGCAGAATTGAGTGTCTCAATATGAAATCGGTATACTGTTTATTCATGTCTTTCATGTAAAAATAAACCAGTTGTTGATTTGAAGCTTTGCCTGTCTTGATAGAGCACTTTTCAGCCCCCCTTTCATTAAAAAAGAAAGAACTTGAGTTTATATAGTATCATTAAAGAGAGAAGAATGCATATGGCAGCACACGCAGTGTTTTAGTAGACAGTATGCTAGCAAGGATTCTCTGTTACGATATCTGGCTCATGCTGTCATTTAAGTAGGTACTTCTTAGTGACCGGCAACGCTGAACCAACCCCCCCCCCCCCTCAAATACAGGAAACTTTCGATTTACCGGCACCTAAATAACCGGAAATCTCGGTTAACCGGCAAAATTCAGGAGTAGGTTCAGGTAACTTTTATTACTTGCCTTCCTCCACCTGTTGCTGTGCAAGGGTGTGGCTGCAGCTGTTGCTAAGCTACAGGGATGTTTGCAACTTGTGGCCATTGTTCTGAACCTGTTGCTAAGCAACAGGGTTTGTTGCTTTATACGGAGCTCTCAGCTCTGTATCTTTTACTATAGCTTTCGGTTATCCGGAATTTTTGATGAACCGGCACCACGTCGGTCCCGTCCGTGCCGGATAAAAAAAAGTTTCCTGTATCATAAGAGTTTAGGTCACCATGACACACTAACAGCTTTGAGCTGGATTTATTGAAGACATGCATTGACCCAGCAAATCAGTAAAAGTTGCAACTTGGTCCACTTTAATTGGATAGGCTCCACCTGAACGACCTTCATTTCTGTTTCCTCGACAGGTTTCGTGCAAACTGGTTTCTAACATTGTAAACTTATGTTGGATTCTGGAAACCCCTGCACACAACAAATAGCTGATCTGATTCATGTTGCACTACTGTTTCTGGATGTCACTTGACCATTGGAAAGAGCAGTGACACTTGGGGCTAGAAATTGCGTAGCGCAAAAGTATCACCGGGCGCTACACAATTGATTCCGACGGGAACTTCCGGTTTAGCACTCCAAGAGCGAAGTGGAGCGCTAAATCAGGCGCTACCACTTCCGTTAGAGCACTAAAGGGAGTGAGAGGGGCGGTAGCAGCAGAGTGCTGTGCAATGTTCCATGCAACACTGCCAGTTTTACAGGCTCCTTCCTTCCTTTAAAGTGAAGGGCCAATGCTGCAGTCATTGAAGGCTAAGGCTGGGAATAGTCATCGACAGCACCTGCGATACACGCATAGCAGCTCCAAGCACTCTGAGAGTGCAGGGCTGATCAATCGCGGGCTGGAAAAAAATCAAAATCCAGCACACTGGGGACATGATTAAATTTTGGCCTACCTGACCACCACTGCCTTTAATTAGCGTTCCACAAGCGGCCAGCCGAGGTGACAACGCCTCCTGCAGCTGCCGTTGTTGACGCAAATTTTACATCCGGGCGATAACAGGGGCGCTGCGCACCAGATGGCGTCACGATCTCCGGGGCGCAGGAGATCGAGGCAGTAAGTTCCCGCCATGGAAGTTCGTGGGCATTGGTAATTTCGCCGCGCCCGATCAGTGAGCCCTTGGTGCCCCGTTATCGTCCCCCAGAAGCGCTAACGGGATGCGCAAAGGAGACCAATTTCTCCCCCTTGGAAATAAGGCTCCAAAAGAACACATTGTAGATCATAGAAACCTGTAGGTCATTTGTTGGGTTTATTTTTGAAAAAGAGAAAAGGAATATATAAGTGTATCTCTTAAAGGGTCAAGAGTTTGACTATTTGCAAAATTAATTGTTTTCAAGGGAGGAGGAGGCTCCATGAATATCCCCATCCTCAATGATGGTGGAGCCCAGTACATGAGTGCAAAAGACAAGGCTGAAGCATTTGCAACCATCTTCAGCCAGAAGTGCCGAGCGGATGATCCATATCGGCCTACTCCTGAGGTCCCCACCATCACAGAAACCAACCTTCGATTCACTCTACGTGATATCAAGAAACAGCTGAGTGCACTGGATACAGCAAAGGCTATGGGCCCCGACAACATCCCGGCTGTCATAGTGAAGACTTGTGCTCCAGAACTAGCCACGCCGTTCTAGTACAGCTACAACACTGGCATCTATCCGACAATGTGGAAAACTGCCCAGGTATGTCCTGTCCACAAAAAGTAGGACAAATCTAACCTAGCCAATTACCGCCCCATCAGTCTACTCTCAATCATCAGCAAAGTGATGGAAGGTGTCATCAACAGTGCTATCAAGCGGCACTTACTCACCAATAACCTGCTCACCGATGCCCAGTTTGGGTTCCGCCAAGACCACTCGGCTCCCAACCTCATTACAGCCTTGGCCCAAACATGGACAAAGGAGCTGAATTCCAGAGGTGAAGTGAGAGTAACTGCCCTTGACATCAAGACAGCATTTGACCGAGTGTGGCATCAAGGAGCCCTAGTAAAATTGAAGTCAATGGGAATCGGGGGGAAAATGCTCCACTGGCTGGAGTCATACCTAGCACAAAGGAAGATGGTTGTGGTGGTTGAAGGTCAATCATCACAGCCCCAGGAGATTGATGCAGAAGTTCCTCAGGGCAGTGTCCTAGGCCCAGCCATCTTCAGCTGCTTCATTAATGACCTTCCCTCCAACATAAAGTCATAAATCGGGATGTTCGCTGATGACTGCACAATGTTCAGTGCCATTCACAACTCCTCAGATAATGAAGCAGTCCATGCCTGCATGCAACAAGACCGGGACGACGTTCAGGCTTGGGCTGATAAGTGACAGACAACATTCCTGCCACAGAGGTGCCAGTCAATGACTATCTCCAACAAGCGAGAGTCTAACCGGTATTACCATCGCCGAATCCCCCACCATCAACATCCTGGGGTGTCACCATTGACCAGAAACTTAACTGGACCAGCCACATAAATACTGTGGCAACAAGAGCAGGTCAGAGGCTAGGTATTCTGTGGTGAGTGTCTCACCTCCTGACTCCCTAAAGCCTTTCCACCATCTACAAGGCACAAGTCAGGAGTGTGATGGAATACTCTCCACTTGCCTGGATGAGTGCAGTTCCAACAACTCTCAAGAAGCTCGACTCCATCCAGGACAAAGCAGCCCGCTTGATTAGCACCCCATCCACCACTTTAAACATTCACTCCCTCCACCACCGGCGTACCATGGCTGCAGTGTGTACCATCTACAAGATGCACTGCAGCAACTCGCCAAGGCTTCTTCGGCAGCACCTCCCAAACCCGCGACCTCTTCCACCTAGAAGGACAAGGGCAGCAGGCACATGGGAACACCACCACCTCCAAGTTACACACCATCCTGACTTAGAATTATATCGCCGATCCTTCATCGTCGCTGGGTCAAAATCCTGGAACTCCCTTCCAACAGCGCTGTGGGAGTACCTTCACCGCACGAACTGCAGCGGTTCAAGAAGGCGGCTCACCACCACCTTCTCGAGGGCAACTAGGGATGGGCAATAAATGCTGGGCTTGTCAGCGACGCCCACATCCCATATACGAATTTTTTTTTTAATGAAAAAAATGATAAAACATAATATTGTGAGGTATGGCATTGTAATATCTCATTAAGAGCAGTAAATAAGAGTCAAGTAAACTCAAAATTTCACCCGTTTGACACATACTTGACTGCATAAACTCCAACTTAAATGTAATTCACCTTTTAGTGGTGCCAATGCCACTGTACAGCTTCACTGCACGATTGTGCCAGTAAATTATAATGCAGTCGAACAATTATAGCTTGTGGCTCAGTGATGGGTCGCAATTTTGTGCAATGGAAAGAAAGTGGAAAGTGTTCAGTCATCACACTATACCCGCCGTAAATTGCAGCAGCATTTAGAACGGTAATCTATACTTAGCCGGGAACAGTGAAGGTGACTGAAGTTCTCACCTCCCACGCTGCTGACATCTTCCAGTGATTATGCTGACAACAGTCAGCCCAGGTTGCGTAAGTATATCATTCAAGTAACAGCTCCATTAGTGAAGAGAATACACCAATTTATGTGGTTCTCCACAGACACAGGATGCAGCTGCACACTCCTTGAACTATTTGAAATGGAAAAGGAAGCCATTCAGTGAACGTGCATTTGATTAACCGGATAGCGCCCACCTGAATGAACATGGTTTCTGTTTCTACGGGCAGGTTTCTTGCAAACCGACTTCTGACATTGTCAACCTACGTTGAAATCTGGTAATCTTTGCCCACAACAAATAACTGATCCAATTCATACAGCATTACCGTCTCTGGCTTTTCAACAACACAGAGGCTAATTTCTCAGGATCTAATTATCCGACAGGTTGGTGAAATTCAATTTGAAAGAAAAAGAAAGACTTGCATTTATATAGCGCCTTTCACGACCACCAGACGTCCCAAAGCGCTTTACAGCCAATGAAGTACTTTTTCCAAGTGTAGTCACTGTTGTAGTGTAGGATTTGTAGGTAAAGAGCTCTGGATTGATTGCTTTTATGAATGGAGATGGAAGCTAACTTTGACCATTTGCTTGTATGTCACAGGGAACAGTGATTATGACAGGAAAGCATGGTTAATATTTCCCTTTCTAAATGATGAAACTCTTTTTGGGGAACATTATAACCAATTCATTTTGAATTTAGTGACTCTGATGATGTGCAAAATGTAGCAGTGTTCACCACAGATGAATTTCCTTCCATGTAATTCTTAAATGTTCTCCTTAGATGAGGTGCAACCACACTATAAACATAATAGAGCGGCTCAACTATGCAAAAGAGTATTATCATTAGGCCAGTCAGTATCTGACTATGCAGAAACACAGTATTATGTTTGCAAACCAACTAACTGAGAAACCTACACCTCTGTTTGCACAATAAAGAAAAGAAAGAACTTAGATTTATACAATGCCTTTCATGGCCCCAGGACGTCCCAAAGCGCTTTACAGCCGATTAAGTACTTTTGAAGTGTAGTCACTATTGTAATACAGGATCTACATTCTCTCCCATAGGGACATGTCCAACTTTAGGCATAGGCTGGCAATGCCAAGACTTAGGATCCTCCAAGTGTGTGTAGGGTACTGCTAGACTTTAACTTACTAAAATTGCATGGCTTGCCAGTACAAAGTACTGATAACCTTCCCGCTGCTTGGCTAAATACATGGATTTCTCAGTGAGAATCGCCTTTGATTTGTGTTTGTGGAGGCTGAAGAGGACGAGCAGTGAAGGGGTACCAGACAGTACTGTACCAATGGCAGACTGTAGCTATCTGCCAGTACCCCGTGACCCACATAGAAGCTACTTGGAAATGACCATAGGCTTTGAGTCAGCAGAAATCCGGATACAGAACTGTACCACCTGCTGCAAAGATAACTGCAGATAACTAGCAACAAAAATCTGCATTTATATAGTGTCTTGAACATTAAAAAAAAAACACCCTAAGGTCCTTCACAACAGAAATGGATAAAGGAATGAATGCCAAACCATGAAGGATTATGAGGAATGACCGAAAGCATGGTCAAAAAATTGGATTTTGAGTTAGTTTTTAAAGGTGGAGAGAGAAATGGAGGGGTTTAGGGAGGGGTTTAGGGAGGAGTTTAGGGAGGGGTTTAGGGAGGAATTTAGGGAGGAGTTTATGGAGGGGTTTAGGGAGGAGTTTAGGGAGGGGTTTAGGGAGGAGTTTAGGGAGGAGTTTATGGAGGGGTTTAGGGAGGAGTTTAGGGAGGGGTTTAGGGAGGAGTTTAGGGAGGGGTTTAGGGAGGAGTTTAGGGAGGGGTTTAGGGAGGGGTTTAGGGAGGAGTTTAGGGAGGAGTTTATGGAGGGGTTTAGGGAGGAGTTTAGGGAGGAGTTTATGGAGGGGTTTAGGGAGGAGTTTAGGGAGGAGTTTAGGGAGGGGTTTAGGGAGGAGTTTAGGGAGGGGTTTAGGGAGGAGTTTAGGGAGGGGTTTAGGGAGGGTTAGGGAGGGGTTTAGGGAGGGGTTTAGGGAGGGTTAGGGAGGAGTTTAGGGAGGAGTTTAGGGAGGGGTTTAGGGAGGAGTTTAGGGAGGAGTTTAGGGAGGGGTTTAGGGAGGGGTTTAGGGATAGGGAGGGGTTTAGGGAGGGGGTTGCAGAGAGTAGAGAAAAGCAGCGGAAAGCTCTACCGCCAATGCTGAGGCAAAGGGAGGGATGGATACACAAAAAGCTGGAGTCAGAGGATCAAAGGGTGCCAGGTGAGATGTAAGGTTGAAGGCGATGGCAGGGGGAGTGTGGGACAAGGCCATGGAGAGATTTGAATCTGAAGACAGTGATTTTAAATTTAATATGTTGAAGGACAAGAAGCCAATGTAACAAGGACAGGGGTGGTGGACCAGCCGAACTGAATATGGGCAGCAGACCTTTAAAGAAAGAAAGACCTACATTTATATAAGCGCCTTTCACGACCTCAGGACTACCAAAGTGCTTTACAGCCAATGAAATGTTTTTTGAATTGTAGTCACTGGTGTAATTTAGGAAACACAGCAGCCAATTTGCACACAGCAAGATCCCACAAACAGCAATGTGATAATGACCAGATAATCTGATTTTTAGTGATGTTGATTGAGGGATAAATATTGGCCAGAATACTGGGGATAACTCCCTTGCTCTTCTTCAAAATAGTGCCACAAGATCTTTTATGTCCACCTGAGAGAGCAGACAGGGCCTCAGTTTAACGTCCCATCTGAAACACAGCACCTACTGATAGTGCGGCGCTCCCTCGGTACTGCACTGGAGTGTCAGCCTAGAATTTTGGGCACAAGTCGCTGGAGTGGGGCTCGAACCCACAACCTTCTGACTCCGAGGCGAGAGTGCTGCCCACTGAGCCACAGCTGACACACGTTGAAATTAATGGAAGGGGGAAGATGGGAGATTGGCAAGAAAGGCATTGGAATAACCAAGTGTCGAGGTAACAAAAGTATGGATAAGGCTTTCAGCAATAGAGAGCCTGAGGTAGGGCTGGAGACAGATAATGTTGCGGAGGTGGTAATGAGCGGCCTTGTGATGAATAGGACATGAGGTTTGTAGGCCTAGTTGAACAGGCCACCAAGATTTTGCACAGTCTGGCTGAGCGAGTGGCGGGGGAGGGAGATGGGATCAATAGCAAGGGAGTGGAATACATAGTGGAAGCTGAAAACCATGGCCTACACGATTTAAATTAATATGACACCACAGTCAGGTTATGCTAATAGTTAAGTGGGATCCTGACGAACTGCAGTTCGGGGCTCTGTCATAAAATCTAACCAATTGCGTTCAATTTTCATCTTCACCGCTTGGGCAGTAATCTGACAGAATGGATTATCTGCCCATTATAGAACCCACCTGAGCTTCATCCCATCAGAAAGATTAATCCAGAATACTACTGTAAATGAAAGAATTAGAATAGAATGAGCAGACACAGGTTCAAACTAGTGAAAGGCAACTCTGGGGCTGATGTCTGGAGGTTCTTCTTCACACAAAGAACAAACAACATTTGGAAAGGACTTCTGGTCAGAGTGGTGGAGGTGAAAACCTTGGAATCATTTAAGAAACAACTGGAAGCAGCAAGGGTAGGGGGGGAGGGGGTCAAAGGGTGCTCCAGATTAATTAATTACGTCCACCTGAGAGGGCAGACCCGGCCTCGGTTTAACATCTCATCTGAAAGACGGCGCCTCCAACAACACAGCACTCCCTCAACACTGCATTGGAGTGTGACTTGAACCTATATCCATCTGACTCAGAGGCAAGAGTGCTACTAACTGAGCCATGGCTGACACCTTGAGACAAGACATACCAGCCTCCAGAAGAGTGTTAGTGACGCTCAGCAAGAGCAGCCTGGTTCCCCAAATGCTTCCAAAAAGGTGAATTTTTCAATTCTTAATGGAGCTGCCTGAGAGGAATCAACATGCATTTCTTGTGGGGGGAGGGGGGTGGCGAGGGTGTGTGCTACACCCCTCCAGTCCTAGCAGCCAGAGGCTGGATTTCCCAGCAGCTTGAGGCAGGCACACACCTGAGATGCACCTGTAGCGGCACAGGCATCTACGTCCAGCGGGGTCAACACCAACGTTCCCTATAAGCTGCCCGGCCGCGCAGCCCAGGACTGGCTTTTGTGTGAATGGGCCACACAGCCCCTTAAAGGGACCGCGCACCCAAACAAATACAGGGAACATTGGTCAGCACCAGAAGATTTCAGTGTGATCCTGCAGTCGGACCATATGTGACGCTACTTCTCTAATTCTACTTCATATTATTGACCATTAGGATGTCGTAGAATGGAAAATGTATATTTTGAAAGGTGTAAGGATTTAAGTTCATTAGTGATTGCTTTTAAAACAAAAGTAAAATTAAACATAGATAAAGCAAAATGAAAATCCTTGTTAATAATGAATGTAGTGAATTAGTTATTAATGTTCGACTAATTTTACAATATGAAGGATTTCGACAACAGCAGGTAAAAGCTTCCCATTGGTACCTTTCATTGTACAATAGCTGTAACATTTTGCAGGTGGAAATTCTCCTGCAGCTCTACCTTTGGACATTAATTAGACATGACACTAGTAGCAGTTTGATTTATTACGGCAATGTGTTTTGTATTCTAAATGTGTAATGACTAAAATAAAAGACGTATGATGGGAAGACAGGTCTTTCAAATGGAAAGATTAATGCTTTAATATTTCCCAGAGGATCTGAGGGTTTTTACAAACACATGAGGACAGCTATATCAGATACTAGAGATACTGTACTAATAGTCTGAGGGGGTAGGAGTGTCAGGAGTAATGACAACCATGCCAAAAAAGGAAGAAAAGTTCACTGATAGCCAAGTTAGTTCCTGGTTTGGATTATATGAGTATGGCAATATGGTAACAGTCTGTTCTAGAGGAGGTGCATACAGGAAGCAGTGGATTATGGACAATAGACCATTAAGTGATGTCAGGCAGGTTAGTTCACAAGTTCTACTGGAACAAGCTCTGAGTCACGAGATGGTCTGTTTTCTATATCTGATGATTTCACTTCAGGTGGGGGATGGAATGTGGATGGGAGGCAAATAGTTTATTAAATAGTAAGGATTATCAAATGAGATATAGATTAAAAGGTTAGAAGTGATACTGAAGGGGTCAGATCCAGATCCTGTGATAATATTCCATTTAAGGGTAAAAGTGATACGGAGAAATAATATAGGGGACTTGAAAGGTACATGCATGAGGGTTGCCTCAAAGGTAAATGACACAAAGTCACATTCTCTGAAATGCTTGATGTGTTTGGGAAAGGATAGGAGTCCACGAATGAAATTACAGATATAAATGAATGACTGGCAATCTGGCATCAAAGCAACAATGCTACTTTCATAAATAACTCAGAAAATTCTCATATTAATCTCATCTTAATCAGATAAGAACAAATAGGCTTGCAAGGAACATATAGGGAGGAACTGAAAATCATTTAAACCAGACAAGTAAAATGTCCCAAGGCACTTTACAGGAGTGATTTTCAGACAAAATTTAAAAGCGCAACATATTTTTAAAAATGAATTCTCAAACTGCCATGCTGGGATTTGAACTCATGTTCCCAGATTATTAGTCCAGACCTTTGGATCACCAATACAGTAACATACCCACTACAGAAACATACCCACTACACTACCATACTCACTACAGTAACATACCCACTACAGTAACATACCCACTACACTACCATACCCACTACAGTAACATACCCACTACAGTAACATACCCACTACACTACCATACCCACTACACTACCATACTCACTACAGTAACATACCCACTACAGTAACATACCACTACAGTAACATACCCACTACACTACCATACCCACTACAGTAACATACCCACTACAGTAACATACCCACTACAGTAACATACCCACTACAGTAACATACCCACTACAGAAACATACCCACTACAGTAACATACCCACTACAGTAACATACTCACTACAGTAACATACCCACTACAGTAACATACCCACTACACTACCATACCCACTACAGTAACATACCCACTACAGTAACATACCCACTACAGAAACATACCCACTACAGTAACATACCCACTACAGTAACATACTCACTACAGTAACATACCCACTACAGTAACATACCCACTACAGTAACATACCCACTACAGAAACATACCCACTACAGTAACATACCCACTACAGTAACATACTCACTACAGTAACATACCCACTACAGTAACATACCCACTACACTACCATACCCACTACAGTAACATACCCACTACAGTAACATACCCACTACAGTAACATACCCACTACACTACCATACTCACTACAGTAACATACCCACTACAGTAACATACCCACTACACTACCATACCCACTACAGTAACATACCCACTACACTACCATACCCACTACAGTAACATACCCACTACAGTAACATACCCACTACAGTAACATACCCACTACACTACCATACCCACTACAGTAACATACCCACTACACTACCATACCCACTACAGTAACATACCCACTACAGTAACATACCCACTACAGTAACATACCCACTACCAGTAACATACTCCACTACAGTAACATACCCACTACAGTAACATACCCAGTACACTACCATACCCACTACAGTAACATACCCACTACACTACCATACCCACTACAGTAACATACCCACTTCACTAACATACCCACTACAGTAACATACCCACTACAGAAACATACCCACTACACTACCATACTCACTACAGTAACATACCACTACAGTAACATACCCACTACACTACCATACCCACTACAGTAACATAACCCACTACAGTAACATACCCACTACACTACCATACCCACTACAGTACATACCATTACACTACCATACCCACTACAGTAACATACCCAGTGCAGTAACATACCCACTACAGTAACATACCCACTACAGTAACATACCCAGTACACTACCATACCCACTACAGTAACATACCCACTACACTACCATACCCACTACAGTAACATACCCACTACACTAACATACCCACTACAGTAACATACCCACTACAGAAACATACCCACTACACTACCATACTCACTACAGTAACATACCCACTACAGTAACATACCCACTACACTACCCATATACCCACTACAGTAACATACCCACTACAGTAACATACCCACTACACTACCATACCCACTACAGTAACATACCCATTACACTACCATACCCACTACAGTAACATACCCACTACACTACCATACCCACTACAGTAACATACCCACTACACTAACATACCCACTACAGAAACATACCCACTACACTACCATACTCACTACAGTAACATACCCACTACAGTAACATACCCACTACACTACCATACCCACTACAGTAACATACCCACTACAGTAACATACCCACTACACTACCATACCCACTACAGTAACATACCCACTACACTACCATACTCACTACAGTAACATACCCCACTACACTAACATACCCACTACAGTAACATACCCACTACACTAACATACCCACTACAGTAACATACCCACTACAGAAACATACCCACTACACTACCATACTCACTACAGTAACATACCCACTACAGTAACATACCCACTACACTACCATACCCACTACAGTAACATACCCACTACACTAACATACCCACTACAGTAACATACCCACTACACTAACATACCCACTACAGTAACATACCCACTACACTACCATACTCACTACAGTAACATACCCACTACAGTAACATACCCACTACAGTAACATACCCACTACACTACCATACCCACTACAGTAACATACCCACTGCAGTAACATACCCACTACAGTAACATACCCACTACACTAACATACCCACTACAGTAACATA